>NC_034613.1:106723243-106776824 GCF_900095145.1 Mus pahari | reverse complement strand
CATCATTGGGAAGAGAGGCCCCTTGGTCTTGCAAACTGTATATGACCCTGCACAGGGGATTGCCAGGGCCAAGTAGTGGGAGTGGGTAGGTTGGGGAGCAGTGGCGTGGGGGTATGGGGAACTTTCGGGATAGCATTTGAAATGTTAATAAAGAAATTAATAATTAAAAAATAATAAAAAATAACAGAAGGAATAACATTAGATGTAGTTGGAACATATTACAAATGAGAGCATTAAACTTAAATTTTTTTTCAAATAAATCTGTAAATGCAGGAATATCCCAGTTATAGACATTACAGATGTGTGCATAGAAGGTATCTATAATCTTTACAGACAGTATAAGCTGACAGTCTTTATAGTTTAACAAAAAGTCAAGCTTATTCATTAGCATGCTGCTATTGTGTTAGCCGAACAAATTATTGTCAAACACTTCTCAGTAAGAAAAAAAGTCTCCCTTTCCTAGGCATTCTCAATGGCACTGACATTTACTCAGAGTAAACATAACATGGATTGGCTCAATGTAGTTGAGGCTGACAGACATGACATTTACATACATTTTAACCAATACTGTGATGATAAGGTCTGATATCTTCTAAGGAACATGTGGAACGTAATATGAAACTTAATGGATAGTCTATTTATCTCTGCTAATTTCTAAGAAGAAATTAAATAGTTCTCTCTTGCTGTTCTCTTGGAGAAAAATCCAATGAAATAAAATACATGTTCTTAAAATTTTCCTAGATATTCTAGTCTTGGTGGATTTATATGTCTGATCATGTCTAGGAATTTGTAAGGCTCAAACAAGCTATTTCTTATCATTCTTGCTTCAAATGAATGAAAGGACCAATTTATTTATCTCAAAGAGAATCAAATCCACTCACAGTGGCTATCTATTCTGTCTTATCTTCACTATCCACAAGCATACATTTTCATCATTTAGTTAACATTTAAAGAAATATGCTGTAAAAAGAATCTTTTATTCACAGTGTTTCCTTTGTAGATATTGCATCTAATTTCACTGACAGTCCCACTTGCTTTGCTTTATTAGCACCCATGAAAAAAACATTTAATAATTAAGCTATATTTTCTAAAGTATCTCATGTTTAGGCATGATTTGGGAAAGTAGATATTGTTCAAAATTTATAAACTTTCATTTATACTGGATAAATATGATTTATTCTTTTGTTGTAATGGAATCACATCAAAATATCTGGAAGAATTATGCTCTGTGATAAGAGTATTAAAATAATGATAAATTAATAGGGTTTGTTTTATTATTATCATAATATGATGTTTTTACTATATATTCCTATAGAAAAACATTACATTGTAATATTTACATATACAAAATTATTTTGACTTAATAATGAAAACCTCTCCTTTCATACAACATAAAACCAGATATTCTGTGCCACAAATTAAAAGAGGAGTACAGAAGGATACAGAGGGTGATAAATTACCTCTGTGTTTGTATGAAATTATGTTTATTATATGGCATTAATTGTTCTGTATCATTGTTGTTGTTCCTTATATATTACCTTTCTTAATTTACAAATTAAGCTATAGAATACTTACATATCCATAGGAAGTAGTATAGCATATTTAAGCTTTAGTGATATATTTTGTTTCAAGAATTAGCTGAAACAAATGCCTGTCAGCTAAAGCAGAATTACTATATTTTCTGATTTGCCAGGTAGGTTCTTTGTGGAGACTGCAATGTGTGAGAATGTTTGTAGCACTGTAGTATTCTTAAAATATCTCCTACATTTTAAAAGAGTAGAACTTTTGCTGGACCTCATAGGTAAAGTTAATATTATACTTTAAAATCTCTTAAGATTAAAGCTGCCAGCCTACTGTGTACTCTGTTTAATCTGTCTTTTAAGAGGGAAATGTAACACTTAACCTCACTTCCCTTGAATTTACCATGTAATCAACTTTAGAGCCTAAGCTATTGTGCAGCTGAAATTCTAAGTTATGTATTGCTTTAATGCTCCTGACCCAGAGTAATACATGTGCATCATTTGCTGAGTGCAGAAGATAATGAAGTTGTAAGCAACTTCCTAAAACCTTGTTGAAAGCAACAATTTATGAATATTGGTTGATAAAGAATGATTTTTGTTATCTAGTTCAGTTAAATTTATTTAATTCATAATAAAACAATTTTCACTAAAATACCCTATCCCTTCCCCTTATGATACTTCAGATGGTATCCAATAAATACAGAGCAAAGCCCTTTGTTAGAGAAAGATGCTCACAGCACTCACATACATAGACACATACAGTATATACAGACATGAATTATACACAGCTCATACAGCAGACAGACACATATAGAGATAGGTTCACACAGAAACAAAGGCAAACAGATTCAGAAAACAGCCTTCAGACAGGCACAGATTCAGACTGCAAAGGGAAGAACTGTTATTAAATTCCTTAATGTGAGACCAATACTCAGACTTAATCATTAATACATTATAATCCACACATCTGCTCAATGGATCTTTTGTTCATACATCCATTTTTATATTCCTTCAACTGTATAGTATACATAGAATACATGCATTTTTTATTATTTTTACCTATTTCTTCCGGGATAGAAAAAAAGAGCATCAATTAGGACACACCTTAACTATATTAATCCCATTGAAGTCATTTAAACAAGAGAGAGTCCAAAGGTGAATTTTCTAGTTCATGTTCTCTTTTTCATCCATCCTTTATCTATTACGTGTCTGAATCTGTGTCTGTATGCATCTGTCTATGCCTATGTGTGTCTGTGTCTGTGACTGTGTGCTTCTGTGTTTATGTATATATTTTCTATCTGTGTGTTTGTCTCTCAGTCCATCTGTCTCTCTGTTTGTCTGTCTTGTCTGCCTATCTACATGTATCTGTTTATGTGTCAAGCGTTTGTCTGGGTGTCATATATTTGTTCGAATATGTGTGTGTCTATCTGGGTGTTTCTGCCTATGTTTCTGTCGGTCTGTTTTTCTGTGTGTGTTTGTGTCTCTCTGTCTATGCCAGTCCAGCCATGTGCCTGTTTTTTGTATGTATGTCCATCTGTCTGTGTGTTTGATATTCTGTCAATGTATCTGCCTCTCCAGCTGTGTGCATGCCATTCCTATGTATGTTTGAGATTCCTCCGTATCTTTCTGTCTATTCATCTGTGGTTATTTCTTTCTGTGATTCTGTCCATCTTTCTGTGAATCTGTCCATTTTTCTTTCTGTGATTCTGTCCATCTTTCCTTCTGTGAGTCTACGTGTGTGTGTGTGTGTGTGTGTCCAAGTGTATCTCCATCAGAATCTGTGTCTGTCTGTCCATATTTGTGTGTGTGCCTGTCTGTGTGTCTGTATCCATTCACGTGTCCATCTATCTATGCATTGTTTGTCTGCCTCTCTGTGTGCCTGTCTTTATGTCTGCCTATCATTCTGTACTGTGTGTCTTTCTGTCCATCTTCCTATGATTTGTTCTGTCTGTGCATCTGGGGATCTTTCTTTCTGTGTGTCCGTCTTTCCATCTGTATGATTTTTGTCCTTCTGTGTGTCTGTACATCCTCAGGAGTGTCCATTTGAATTTCTATGTTTTAATCACATAGATTTTCATTTGTTCATGTCCATCCTTCAGTGTGTCTCTATCTGTCCATCCTTGTGTTTGTGTGTGTATTGTGGGAACTAAAAAGGGGCCTGGAGAAGGAAGGGCAAGGGAGGATAACCCACATCCAGTAAGAGTTCCACCTATGCTCTGGGCATGCAGAAGTGGGAGGCTGCCAGACACTTTCTACTCAGCCCTGGGTGGGCATCCAAGCCTCTGATCCACTCAACGGAGGATGGACAAGGTCAGCCCCCCAAACCAAAAGGGGCCCTGGAGCCACACCCTGTAGCTCCAGGGTTATTAGATAGAGGGCTGAGGGAAGAGAGGTTCCCATGCATGCAAGAGTGAATGCAACCTTGATGAGCAGAGACTGTCTATGGTTTTAGAGCTTTATTATAGAAAGACAGGGGAAAAGAGAGAAGGTAGGAGAGAGAGAGAGAGAGAGAGAGAGAGAGAGAGAGAGAGAGAGAGAATAGAGAGAAAGAGAAAGAGGGAGAGAGTGAGGGGAGAGGAGAGGAGTGAGTCCAACTGAGTGTGTACCTACCTCTGTGTATGTCCATCTCTTTGTCTCTCTGTATTTCTGTCCATTTGTCTGTCTATCAGTCTTCATCCCTAGCCATTTGTCTGTCTTTCCATTTCAATGTCTGTGTGTCCATCTATGTGTGTTTATCTATGTGTGTTTTCCAATGTGTGTGTTCATCTGTCTGTGTCTGTTTCTCCATGTATCTGTCCATTCACTTGTGTGTCTGTCCATCTGTGTGCGTGCGTGTGTGTGTGTGTGTGTGTGTGTGTGTATGTGTGTGGTCATCTCTCTGTGTGTGTCTTTCTTTCTGTATGTCTGTCTTTCTGTGTGTCTGTGTGTGTCTGTATGTCTGTCCTCTGAATCTTTCTGTCTATCAATCTATGAGTCTTTCTGTGTGTCTATGAAACTTTCTGCATTTTTGTGAGTCTTTCTTTCTGTGTGTCTCTGAGTCTGCAGTTATGTGAGTCTTTATGTGTTTCTGTGAGTCCTTTTGTATGTGTCTTTCTATTTGTGTGCACATCTTTCCATCTGCAATTCTGTATGTCCTTCTCTGTTTCTATCCATGTATGTATCAGTCTGTCCATGTGCCTGTCCATTTTTAGTGTGTGTGTCCCTCTGTCTAAGGGTTCATCTAACTGTGTGCCCACCCATTTGTCCATCTGTCTGTCTTTCTGAGTATCCATCCATACATCTTTCTGTCTGTATTTATGAGTGTTCATTTGTTTGTCTGTCCATCCATCTGTGTACCTGTACACCCATCTGTGCAAATCTGACTGCCTATTTTTATGTCTATTTGTCTGTGTGTCTTCCTGTCTGTCCAACTGTGATGGTAGCTCCCAGTTGTCTACTTGACTACATCTGGAATAAACTACAATAGAGCAATGGAGGGCACACCTTTGATCCAGATCTTGAGGCTTCGAGACACAGACTTTTGATCTGGATCTTGATGTGGGATAATAATATGGTTTTGATCCAGATCTTGAGGTATAGTTTTGGTGAAAAGCTTAGGTCCAGACAGGTTGGTACATACTTTTAATCCCAGGAGACAGAGGCAAGCTGATTTATGAGTTCAAGACCAATCAGGGAGAGAGTAAGCTCCAAGAAAAGAACAGGTTAGGTTCAGGTATACTTGTATATACCTTTAACCTGAACTTATACCCTCTGCTGGAAGCCTACAGGAAAATGGCAGAAAAGGGCTTTCTTCTTCTTTGCCTGCTTGCACTTACTTGCCAGCACTTCTATTGGAGCCTACTTCCTTAGGATCGCAGCTTATACATAATACAAGCTGAAACACCCAGTCTCCTTGAAATGAGCAACTACTAGAGTCTTGGACAATATATTTATAGCTTCCCATTGTAGAGTTTGTTGGTTCATAGACTGTAAGTCATTACAATAAATTTTCTAAGTATATAGAGACATTCCATAAGTTCTGTGACTTTAGAGATCCCTAAGTAATATACCATCTGTGTGTCTTTCTGACAGTCTTCTCTGTGTCTGTCTCTCTGTGCAGCTTTCTGTCTGTTCATTTGTCTGTCTACATGTGGGCATGTATTTGTCCTTGTGTATCTGTGTCTGTCTGTCCTGTGTGTTCATTTGTCTTCATGTCTGTCTATATCCATGTCTATATGCCCATCTCTATGCATGTCTTTCTGTGTGCATATGTATGTCAGAGTATTTGTATGTCTCTGTGTTCATGTCTAAGAGTGTATGCCCACATGTAGACAGACAAATGAACAGACAGAAAGCTGCACAGAGAGACAGACACAGAGAAGACTGTCAGAAAGACACACAGATGGTATATTACTCAGGAATCTCTAAAGTCACAGAACTTATGGAATGTCTCTATATACTTAGAAAATTTATTGTAACGACTTACAGTCTACGAACCAACAAACTCTACAATGGGAAGCTATAAATATATTGTCCAAGACTCTAGTAGTTGCTCATTCCAAGGAGACTGGGTGTTTCAGCTTGTATCTGTGTGTCTGGGTGTTTGTTTGAGTATGTATGTATCTCTCTATGTATATGTCTTTATGCCTGTGGGGAGTCCATCTTTCTGTCTGTCTGTCTGTCTGTCTGTCTGTCTGTCTGTCTGTGTTTGTGTGTATGTTCATCCGTTATGTGTCTATCTTTCAAAGTATATGTCAATTTATGTGTCTGTCCACCTGTGTGTCTATTTCTGGATGGATATATATAACATCCATCTGTGTGTATATGACTGTGTGTCCATCTTTTTTCTGAGTGTCCATTTGTGTCTGTATATCCATCTGTGTATATATCTGTCTGTGTATATTTGTCTGTCCATCTTTGTGTATTTCTTTTTGTGTTTTTCCATCTGTCTTTCTGTCTGTATGCCTTCACTATGTGTGTTTGTCCATGAGTGTATCTGTTTATGTGTTTGTCTTTCCATGTTTCTGTTTATTTATGTGCATATCTGTTTGTCCATCTGTGTGCATATCTATCTGTATGTATGTCCATCTGTGCATGTATGTCTGTCTGTATGTGTGTGATCATCCATTTATCTATGTGTCTGTCTGTCTGTATGTGTATGTTTATCTTTCTTCATGTGTGGTATTTTAGTGGTTTGAATATACTGCACCTAAAAAATAGCGCTATAAGGAAATATGGCTTTTTTGGAGTAGATGTGGCCTTGTGAGATAAAATGTTTCTCTGTGGGGGTGGTCTTTGAGACCCTCCTCTTGGCTGCCCGAAAACAGTCTGCTCCTGCATTCCTTTTGATGAAGATGTGGAATCCTTGGCTCTTCCACCACTGTCCTTCCCTGGACACTGTCATGTTCCTACCTTGATAATGGACTGGACCTTTGAATCTGTAACATGGCCCCAATTGAATGTTGTTCTTTATAAAAGTTGTTTTGCTCATGATGTCTTTTCAGAGAAAGTTAAACCTTAAGACAGGTATATAGGTCCATCTGTGTGGGTATCTGTATGGAAGTATGTGTGTGCCTTATGTGTATATGTGTGTTTAATGTCTCTTTGTGGATCCATTCATGTGTGTGTGTGAAATCATCTGTATGTGTTTCTGTTTGTGTGTCTGCCTGTGTATCACTGTGTGTATTCATCTGTGTGTGTCTGTCTGTGTGTGGCTTCTTCTATTTCTATGGGTTCATCTATCTCTGTGGGTCATCTATATGCATTGGGACATGTGTCAGACTGGGGCAGGAGGTGTCACTGTTTATGTGTGAGGAACTGTCTGTGTGTGAGAGGGTATGTCTATGTGGGGAGTACTGTGTTTGGGGTCCATCTGCATGTAAGGGATATGTGGAAAGGGTATCTGCCTATCTGATAGCAGACACTTCATGCTCAACAAAGATAAAATCTAGCAAGATGAAATCCCAGGGACTAAACCACCAACTAAAGAGTACACAAAGAGGGACTCAAGGCTCCAGCTGCATATGTAACAGATGGCCTTGTGGGACATCAATGAGAGGAAAGGCCCTTCGACTTGTGAAACTTGATATGCCTGTGTAGGGGAATGCTAAGACAGGAAAGAGGGAGTGGGTGTGTTGGGGATCAGGGGGTGGGGTGTGATAGGGGGTTTTTGGAGAGAAAATGGGGAAAGGGAATACAATTTGAAATGTAAATAAATAATATACCTAATAAAAATGAAAAATGAAAAAAATAAAGAAAAAAATTGACATACCTTTACCAACAAATACTCAGAGCAAATTTGCTTTCTGTTCTCTTGTGTGTAATTAATCAATTCTTATTCCATTTATCTGGCAGGTATTAAAGATCTTTGAAACATGTGCTATATAATCTTTTTTAATAAAAGAAATAGTTTTTCTATGTGAATGGTTATAAGATTATACATGCTGCATAATTTTGTATGAGTTGAAAACTTTTAAATCAAGCAATACTAACACAACTGAAGATTTCAGTTAGCTTCAGAATTAATTCTAATTATTAGTAGAAATGGTTATGCTTCTTTCTCATATGCCAAGGTATAAGTTGATGATATTGAATATTGACAATAACATTACAATATTCTCAAACAAAATATAAAAAATAAACAGCAAATAATAAGCTTTATAAAGGCTAAACTCTTTTTTAAATACAAGATTTTAACTGAAATTTGAATAACTGAAATTTAGATAAATCATCTTGTACCACTGCCATTTCAATACTCAAACAAGACGTATTTGAAAGACTTGAAATTCTTTGATTCTTGAAGATTTTTTTTCCAGGTCTTCCTTAAGGATTTTGTGGTTTGGTTTTGTTGTGTTTTTAAAGTACATGTTGTTTTCTTTTCATATGTTGGCAAAGCTAAACCATAAACAAATGTCATGCTTTATGACTGATGCAGAATACAACCTGTAAAAATTGTTTCTTTCGATCATGTGGATCATAGGAATAAACTCTTGTCAGCAAGAACCTTTAGCTACTGATTCATTTGCTGGCCAGTTTCACCAACTTTTTCTTTACTTTTTAAACATTTCTATAAAAATTAATTAAGTTAATTATTCACCTTATATTCTAATAACAGCCCCCAATTCTCCTCCCCAGTTCCCCTTCACACAATGCCTCTCTGTGGAGAATTTGTAGGTCCCTCCAGAGGAACCAGTGTACTGTAGCATTCCAATTTAAAATGTCCCTTTCCTAGTTTCCTCTCTGATAATCCCCTATCCTCTCCACCCTCCCCCTGCTTCCCAACCCACCCACTCCCACTTCCTGGCCATGGCATCACCCTATACTGGGGTATAGAATCTTCACAGGACCAAGGGCCTCTTCTTCTCCCATTGATGACTGAAAAGGCCATCCTCTGCTACATATGCAGCTAAAGCTATGAGTCCCACCATGTGTTTTCTGTGCTTGGTGGTTTAGTCCCAGGGAGCTCTGGGGGTACTGGTTAGTTCATATTGTTGTTCTTCTATGGGGCTGCAAAACCATTCAGCTCCTTGGGCATTTTCTCTAGCTCCTTCATTGGGGACCCTGTGCTCCGTACCATAGATGATTGTGAGCTTCCACTTTTGTATTTGCCAGGTACTGGAAAAGCCTCTCAGGAGACAGCTATATCAGGCTCCTGTGAACAAGCTCTTGTTGGCATCTGCAATAGTGTCTGGGTTTGGTGGTTGTTTATGGGATGGATCCCCAGGTGGGACAGTCTCTGGATGGTCATTTCTTCAGTCTCTGCTCTGAACGTTGTCTCTATAACACCTTTGTGATAACATTTTGAATGATTTGTTCTTGTGTAGTTTTTATCAGGTAGCAACAAATTCTCCGTGTTCATGAGTGCAATAATCTGTCATAGCCAGAATATAATTTTGTTCTGGTCATCTCAAACTGGAACTTACAATTATTTCATCTTTTTGCTTAAAAATTACTTCTTGCTGTATTTCTTCATATTCTTTTCAAGTATATAAAGGGAACTCTTAATTTTACAGAAAGACAAGATTGATGAAATTGTTGGAAGAGGGGATTCAATTAGAACAGGTTATATTGATTTATTCTTAAAATCAGTCAAGACTGGCTGAACGAATGTTATGTACATTCTTCGATCATAAGGACCAAGAAGAAATAGCCCAGTAAGGCCAAAAGGTTGCTTTTCTAAATACAATAATCTTGTAAAAATTCGAAGAAAAAGATGGCAAGTTCAGCTTGTCTCCTTTTATAAGTTGATGAAATCTTACAATTAATGATAAGATCTACCAACACAATTCATAAATATATTGCTATCTTTCAGATTATAGCATAGTATTTGTGCTATGTTTGAATATAAAGAAAATTTCTGTATAACAAAGAATTAAGTGTTTTCATATCCTTCGTAACTGTAGTATTTCCTTTCAAAATGCCTGGATGACTTGCTAGTGTTTCAGAAATGGAAAAATTGCACTGAATGATATTATTACATTTTATTTCTACAATTGCTATATTATTTTTATTATTTTACTTATTACTTTATTTTAGTGAAACATGATCAATATAGAGTAAAATTCACTACTATGGTTCATAGTTGTTTGAATATTAAATTCTTGTAATGTTGTTACAGGTAGCATCACAAGATAAACTGTCCTATCAAGGTGAACAGTTTAATATTATCACTTGCTAAAGAGACTTAATTTTATATTTTTGGTAAACGTGATTCCTTATTCTAGGTAACGTTCAGTTGACAATAAAAATTAAACAAGGCATGCATCAGGGAAGGTACATGAAGGCTTTCCCAGAAAGGAAGAGCTGTTAGAATAAACTAGTGTCTCCTTACCCCTAGAGGAGAATTTTACTTCCAGTTGTGATATAGATATAAAGAAGTTTAATGAAATTTCTGTAATTCTTGCTTACCACTGTGCCTTTGGTTCTTGATAGAGAGTGCATATATTTCTATTGCTATTTTTGTCATCATTCTCTGGTAGTTATCAGCCTCTATGTCCTGTAGTAGACAGAACACCTTATATTCTAGAAGTATAATCTAAGTCTTCAGTACCTTGTCTGAACTGCTGAGGGAAGCAGTTACATGGGTTGGACAATTTAAGAGTAAAAGAAAAAAAAATTCAGTATGCATACAGTCATTATTATCCTGCCTTGACTCTATGATGAAATGGCTTCTGATTAATTTACCTTTTTTTTTTTTTAAGGTTTTTTGAGACAGGGTTTCTCTGTGTAGTCCTGGCTGTCCTGGAACTCACTTTGTAGACCAGGCTGGCCTCGAACTCAGAAATCCACCTGCCTCTGCCTCCCGAGTGCTGGGATTAAAGGCGTGTACCACCACGCCCAGGTAATTTACCTTTTTTAAATATAAAGAGACATATACAGATGAATGTGTGCCTGCACATTCTGATTATATAAATATTACATACAATTAATGTATAGTTACATTCTGTATTAGTTACATTAAATATCTGTTCACTTATACAACATCACACAGCACTATATATATATGTTTGAGATGTATGAATAGTTGCAAAATATGTTATTCTGTTTGTTTAGTGATCTGTCTAATACAAATTATGGTAGGAGTAAGAGGAAAAATGGTGAATTTCTGTAATGGACTTGGTGGGACCTTGAGTTGGCTTTCCAATTCAATTAAATAAAAAGTTGATAAAAATCTCTCCTGATAAAATAGGGAATCCCAGGATATCTATGATGTGATCACTTTTAAAGAAACTTTGCAAGATAAATGCATGTGATACTCCCTGTGAAAAGCAAGAGACTTAGTGAACATACAAAAGCTTAATGGATTTGATCATGCCTTTTAGTTTGCCTCAGTTTCATATCAGCTCAGCTTGAACTGTCCAGCATGGCTTCAAGGGTAGAAACAAGCACTACAGCAGATTTTTCCACCTTCATCTCTGGCTCAGTTTGTATTATGCTATTAGTACAGAAACTCTTGAATTATTATTAGTTTCATAGCTTTTGCCTTTCAAGCTTCTTTGAAACACTGTAGTGCTTTCCTCTTTAACATTTTTGCAACTAATCATACATATCAAACACATATATAGTGTTGTGTGATGTTGTATATGTTATCTGAGATTTAATATAACTAATTAACATTAGAAAAAGTATCTAAATTCCTCACTGAACGAGAAAAGCAGGAATATTTGGTAATTTGTGATGATTGAAATTAGTAACATATAGATGCTCTGTTATAGAATAAATTCTGACATTGTTGGGATAGTATATTTATCTAGTAATTCTAACACAGAACACCTACTAAAATGGATAATATTTGTGTGGATGAATATGTATGTGGCATGATAGTATAAGAAACAAGATAATAGATAAGACTACATTTATCTAAATGAGCTCACAAAATAGAAAATCTAGATTCCATGTTTCAGTTCATGTGTTTGTTTTTTTTTTAAAGATGCCACCCATTCTTTAATTTGTTAAATCAATACTAGTTTTTAATTTGGTTGAAACATGTATCAAAATATGGTACACTGTGATTGAATTGAAGAAATTTCTACTATGCCTTGTCTCTGTGTTAAAAACTCGATTCAAAGGCTCAGGAAAATTAGAATGTTGGAATAAATTTGCTGTCTAAAACGTAATGTTCTTACATAGGATGGTTTAGAATATCAGTATTAGGCTTGTGAGAAGGGCACTAGCATACTTGAAGAAATCCCTCCCTGGAACTCCCTGATTATTAGGTCTCAAAATATTAACATAGCATAGCAGGACATTTAGATAACAAACACAAAAAATATAATAAAACCAATCAGTTGACATGCCAATGTGGATGGGTGAAATTTCACCAGACTTCACTCTTACATGAAGGTTTTAATATTTTGCTATATAGCTAATTGTTCCAATATTTTTATTCTAATTTTAGTCTGGTTTGACTTTATATTTGTCAGTACATATATGAACAAGTTTAACTCCATGCGTTTAATTCTGTCCCGGTAAGAAATGTGTGTTAATCCTCTTTTAGAATGGCTTGATTACCACAGCTTCATTTAGATTTTAATAATGTAGCTGGAACACTTCAACTATGTTTTACCCTTTTCTGCCATTTTAATTTGTTTTTTACGTTTTTGATATATTGTTTTAGAATATTCTAGGAACAAAATTAATGTTTGAAAATTATGGATGTCTACATAATAATGTTTGGATAATGTCAACAACTATTTATATATGATCTTTAGGTTTAGTTCTAATTTTAAAATATCACTAGTTCATTCATGTAATTCTAATTTTGTTGAAAGACCCTAGGACTATTGAAGGATGTACATAATGAAGAATGGCTATAACCATGATATACTGGATATGTGTATGGAATTTTGAAATTAAAAAATAAAAATAAAATAACATGATATTGGCACAAAAATGGTCATGTTGATCAGAGGAATAAAATGGAAGACTCAGATATAAATCTACCCTCATATGGTAACCTAATTTTTGATGAAGAAGTCAGAAAAAACAACATCTTCAACAAATGGTCCTGATCAAACATAATGACTGTGTGTGGAAGACTCTAGTATATCTGCAATTATTAGACTACAGAAAACTTAGAAACAAATAAATCACAGACCTCAACATAAAACTGGATAAACTGAACCTGATAGAAGAAAAACTGGGGAATATCCTTGAAGTAGTTGACAGAGAAAAATACTTTCTGAACAGAATAATTTTAGAACAGAAACTAAGATCAATAATTAGAAAATAGTAACTCACAAAACTAAGTTCTGTAAGGCAAAGGACAATGTCATTTAGACAGATCATGAGCTTACAAAATGGGAAAATATTTTATTGCTAGCTACATATCTGGCAGAAAATTAATAACCACAATATGAAATAGCTCAAGAAAATAGATATAAATAAAAAACACCCAATTAAAATATACAAAGAACTCAAGAAAATCAAATAACTCCATTAAAAAATGGGGTACAGAGCTAAACAAAGAATTCTCAACTGATGAATACCGAATGTCTGAGAAGCACCTGAAAATATGTTCAACATCCTTAGTCATCAGGGAANTGCAAATCAAAACAACCCTGAAATTCCACCTCACACCAGTCAGAATGGCTAAGATAAAAAATTCAGGTGACAGCACATGCTAGCGAGGATGTGTGTGGAGAAAGAGGAACACTTCTCCATTGTTGGTGGGATTGCAATCTGGCACAACCACTCTGGAAATCAGTCTGGCAGTTCCTCAGAAAAGTAGACATAGTACTGCTGGAAGATCCAGCAATTCCTCTCCTGGGCATATACCCAGAAGATGTTCCAACTTGTAATAAGGACATATGTTCCACTATGTTTATAGCAGGCTTATTTATAATAGCCAGAAGCTTGAAACAACCCAGATGTCCCTCAACAGAGGAATGGATACAGAAAATGTGGTACATTTACACAATGGAGTACTACTCAGCAATTAAAAACAATGAATTCTTGAAATTCTTAGGCAAATGGATGGATCTGAGGGATATCATCCTGAGTGAGGTAACATAATCACACACACACACAAGAAAAACAACACATGATATGTACTCACTGATAAGTGAGTATTAGCCCAGAAACTTAGAATATCCAACATAACAATTTATGAAACCCATGAAACTCAAGAAGAAGGAAGACCAAAGTGTGAATACTTTGCTCCTTCTTATAATGGGGAACAAAATACCCATGGAAGGAGTTACAGAGACAAATATCACAGCTGAGATGGAAGGAAGGACCATCCAGAGACTGCCCCACCCAGGGATCCATCCCATATACATTCACTAAACCCAGACTCTGTTACAGGACCCTGATATAGCTGTCTTTTGTGAGGCTATGCGAGTGCCTGGAAAATACAGAATTGGATGCTAACAGTCACCTATTGGATGGAGCACAGGACACCTAATGAAGGAGCTAGAAAAAGTACCCAAGGAGCAAAAGGTGTCTGCAATCCTATAGGAGGAACAAAAATTTGAATTAACCAGTACCCCCAGAGCTCTAGTAGCATATGTAGCAAAGGATGGCCTAGTCGGCCATCAATGGGAGGAGAGGCGCTTGGTCTTGTAAAGATCATATTCCCCAGTACAGGGGAATGCCAGGGTCAGGAACCAGGAGTGGGTGGGTTGGGGAGCAGGGCAGGGGTAGGGTATATGGGGCTTTGGGGATAACATTTGAAATGTAAATAAAGAAAATATCTAATAAAAACAAATAAAATATAATACAGAGTACAGATCTAAATAACAAATTCTTAATATGGGAAAAGTTAAATGCCTGAGAAACAAAGAAATATTTAGAATTTTTAGTAAGAAAAATACAAATCAAAACTACTTCGAGATTCACTCTTAAACTTGTCAGAATGACTAGGATCAACAAAACAAACACATCATACTAGAGAGGATATAGAACAAGAGAAACACCCATATATTGCTGTTGGGAGTGCAAATCCATATAGCAACTATGGTAAATCAATGTAGTGGTTCCTCAGGGTGATTGAGATCAATATATCTTAAGGTTTTATCTACATCACTACATACTTTATTCTACATAAAGACTCTTGTTCAACTGTGATCATCGCTGTTCACATTATTATAGACAGAAATTAGAAAGAACCTAGATGTCCCTCAGTAGAAGTGACACATGTACATCAAACAGATATTTAGTTAAACAAGTAGCAAGGTCAGTATCTTCTAAAATGTGAGAAATGACATGGCCTTGAGATGAATTCACATGAGATGTCCTCATCACCATCAAAAACTCTTTTCCAAGTTTTCAGCTGGAATCCAATGAAAAGGTGATGAACAGGAAAAAAATTATGTTTCTGAAGTTGCCTGTCATAAATGTTTGAGTTCTATGGTGGGTGAGGCTAATTATAATATTTGCTAAGTTCTTACCTTCCTGTCAGGGTAGAGATTCTTTCAGATGACCAAAGCTAATTACTAACATTATAGTCACTATCTGCCAATATTCATTCTCCATAAACTTAAAGTGGTGAGCATAAAGAAGATAACTCAGTGAAGCCCAGAAATATTAGGCAGTAAGGAGTATATATGCAACATATGGATATAACTACAAAGTCTCCATCTAACAATGCTCAGAACTGATCAATAAGAATTAACATAATGGGGATACTCATGGTATTCTAAGGGAACACAAAGCTTGTAACATGAAACGAAGAACAGAATATTCAGGAAAGACAGAAGATCAGTCTCCAGAGAGATCCAAAACAGCAGATTACGAATAGCAACTTTTTGTTTTGTTTTGTTTTGTTTGTTTGTTTTCTTGTTTTTCGAGACAGGGTTTCTCTGTGTATCCCTGGCTGTCCTGGAACTCACTTTGTAGACCAGACTGGCCTCAAAATTAGAAATCTGCCTGCCTCTGCCTCCCAAATGCTAGAATTAAAGGTGTGTGCCACCACTGCCCAGCAAACAACAACTTTTGACATCAGAGAGGTCCTAAGAAACAAAACAGGACACTGACTCTCAGCATGTATTCAGGAGATATGGTACCCACAGAGATATCAAATGTGTGACTCCTCTGGCTATTTTCTAAGACCTTTGACCTGAGAACTAAATTCATTTCTCAAAAACAACAGACAATACTCCTAGGCAATGGTTACCTTTAGCAATTTGTTCTGCCCTCTGCCATCTGGGGACTCAAGGTTTGCTTTCTGATTGTATCTTTCAAAATATCTGTATTCAAATATTAATTCTTGATTGAGACACAAAATGCAAATACTTTGTCTCTAGGTAAAAAGTTTTTCAACAAGAAATTTAGTAAACATCTAATAAAGAAAAACAGGATGAGTTGGAAGAATTAATTCAACTAGCTTGATTAAGCATGAGAATCTTGAAATTTCTTAACATGTCAATATTTTTATCAATGTGTTTAAGCTATCTACTATCTTATTTATCAAACATATTTAGCAGGCTTCTCCACAAATCCAAGGCATCTAGAAAAAGAGAAAGGGTTTGGCAGAGAGAGAGAGAGAGAGAGAGAGAGAGAGAGAGAGAGAGAGAGAGAGAGAGAGGACTAAGACGATTGCACAGTCCAAATAATCATCATTACTGTAATACATAGAATACAATACATTCTGGTCCTTGTGTTAAAAAATTGTTTCATAATCCAAGTTGAGAAAAAAAATGTTTCTTAGAAAGTCCTTCCTATAGATAACAAAGATATTACACATGAATGATCAGAATAGAGTTGAGACTTTTCTTGTAATTAATCAAGTTGTGCTTGCAGTAAGTACTATGCAATGTTTCAAAATGCTATTAAAAGTACACTGGATAGCCAATTCTCTGCCAACTCAGTTGTTTTATCACATATAAAAAATATATTGCTGTACTTTTATAAGGCAGGTATCATGACTTTTGGTACTAGAAATATTTCCAATGTTTCTTCTCTTTAGTCTAATGATAATAATTTTGTCTTTTTGTATACTTAGTATCAGTGAACCGAGAAATATTATGCATGTTATTAATGGCAGGTAGGAATGAAAAGGGAGGCTAGATCATTGAACACAATGAAGCACTAGACACACTGAAGCACAGCCTAGAATTTTCTTGAATTCTGTACCTTGTATATTTGAAGAGCAGATATTCAACTAGGAGATAGAAAAATGACCTAGTCCAACTGACCTAACAAATCAGAAATAAGAGTGATCTTCACAAATTGTCCCATGCAGATATGAGTCTGTAATGAAGATCACATGCCAGAATCAAAAGTGTGAGTTCTCACACTGAAGTGGATACAAAAACACTCAGATATATTTTGAATGTAAGAAGTCAAGGAAGGAATATAAAGAATATAATATCGTCAAACTCAGGTGAGAATCACTGGGAGAAAGGCACACCTTTAAAGAATATCTGAAGTAATTCTTTGCTGGACACCATAAAGTAACTGCCACAATTCTCTGTACAAAAGAACTAATGCAATATCCCATGTTCCTTTAAACCTCTCTTGAATGTACATTAGATTGAGAAGTGTTGGATGGAACTTCACTGTGAATACAGACAAGAAGTAGCAGACAATAATTACCACCTTCTATTTCTACATTATATCTTACCAGTAGTTCTTTTAGATTTTTAGTTTTTTTTTTTTAAATGATCAAGGCTATTTTGTTCAAGTAAAATTTATGTTGTTACTATTCATCCTCCATGAAAGCTATTTCCATTATATTTGTTAGGCAGGCATATTTCAGGCATTCAATTATGATGAGTCTCATGTTTTAGTACACTGCGATGAGATGAAGAGTAAGTATCTATTCTGACACTCCTTAATTATGAAGGGTTTCCAATATGTAACTACTTTAATTTACAAATAATCCCTTGTGGACCTCTCAATATGTCAGGAGATATATGATAGACTAAGTTTTAGGTAACTTGGTTAATCAATATGCAATTTCTTGGGGATTGCTTTTTAGTCATGTCTGTTGGTATAGTGAGTATATATTTTTGTTTTATATGGTGTATGTAAGCAAGCATTCAGAGAGATACATGATGTTAAATATTGATCATGGTTCTAGAAATGTTTATGCCAGTAATGAACTAAAAATGGCTGTCCCAAAGGCTAGAGAGGAAGTTGTTGATGTGCACTCTACTTCCCTATGACACCTGAATGATGTTTACTGAAGTCAAACTAAAATGAAAATGTCATGTGCTCTTACTACTAAATAGTATTTTAATTCAAATTTCACACTTAAGATATCTGATTTATACTATATATATGTGCCTTAAGTCACAGATATAGGAGTGTTCACTTGAAACTTAATGGTCATTTTTCTACTGAAGCAGTATAAAAGACACAAACAACAATCAGCACTAATTTCCTACATGCAGTTCCTCACTCTATACATTGGTACAGTTTTATACTCTTGTTGTTGAAAACTTCATATTTATTGGGAAACCTATAGGGAAAACAACAAGGCAGCAAGTGTGAAGAGCTTTTGGGGACTTCTTGGTTCTAGACACTTGGAAGGAGTTTGACATAGTCCAAGACAAAGAAGTAAGCTCAAGGCTGGAATCTAACTTTGGGCCAGCACTCAGGAAATAGGCACAGATTAAGAATATTTACACCAATAGCTTATGTTCTAAGATCAAGAACTACAAATGGGACCTCATAAAATTGCAAAGGACACTGTCAGTAGGGAAAAAAGACAACCAACAGATTGGGGAAAGGTCTTTATTAACCCTATGCCCAACAGAGGGCTAATATCCAATCTATACAAAGAACTCAAGAAGTTAGACTCCAGAGAAAGAAATAATCCTATTAAAAATGGGGTACAGAGTTAACCAAAGAATTCTCAACTCAGAAATATCAAATGGCTGAAAAGCACCCCAAGAAATGTTCAACATTCTTAGTCATCAGGGAAATGCAAATCAAAAGAAACCTCAGTTTCTGCTTCACACCAGTCAGAATGACTAAGATCAAAATCTCAGGTAACAGCAGATGGTGGCAAGTATATGGAGAAAGAGGAACACTCCTCCATTGCTGGTGTGATTGCAAGCTGGTACAACCACAATGGAAATCAGTTTGTCAGTTTCTCAGAAAATTGGACATAGTACTACCTGAGGACCCAGCAACACCACTCCTGGGCATATACCTAGAAGAAGCCCCAACAGGTAATAAGGACATATACTCCACTATTTTCATGGCAGCCTTCATAGTAGCCAGAAGCTGTAAAGAACCTAGATGTCCCTCAATAGAGGAATGGATACAGAAAATATGATACATTTGCACAATGGAGTACTATTCAGCTATTAAAAACAATGAATTTATGAAATTCTTAGGTAAATGAATGCATCTGGAGAATATCATCCTGAGCGAGGTCACCCAATCACAAAACACACATAATATGCACTCACTGATAAGTGGATATTAGCCCAGAAGCTTGGAATACCCAAGATACAATTCACAGACCACATGAAGAAGAAGAAGAAAGTCCAAAGTGTGAAGAGGGAAGAAATTACACATGGGAGGTGTTACAGAGATAAAATGTAGAACAGTGACTGAAGGAAAGAATATCCATAAACTGCCCCACCTGGGGAACCATCCCATATACAGTCACCAAACGCAGACACTATTGATGATGCCAAGAAATGCTGATATAGCTGTCTCCTGACAGGCTCTACCAGTGCCTGACAAATACAGAGATGGATGCTCTCAATCAACCATTGGACTGAGCACAGGGTCCCCAATGGAAGAGCTAGCGAAAAGGAACCAAAGAGCTGAAGGAGTTTGTAGCCACATAGGAGGAACAACCAGTACCCCCAGAGTTCCCAGGGACTAAACAACCAACCAATGTGTTCACATGGAGGGTCCCATGGCTTCAGATGCATATGTAGCAGAGGATGGCCTTGTTGGTCATCAATGGGGGGGTTGGTGAGCAGGGGGAGGAGGGAGAGAATAGGGGTTTTTTGGAAGGGAAACTAGGAAAGGGGATAACTTTTGAAATGTAAATAAATAAAATATCTAATGAAAACATGTTTTATTTAAAGGACATTTACATCTGAGTTAATGCACACTCAGAGCAAGCTTTTGTGGCATTCTTTTTGTCTTTGTCATCCTGACTAGCCCCTTGAATGGTGTTTACAGGATTTTGTTTAGTGCCTTGCTTCTTCCTTGACCCAGAATCCTGTCATTTTACATGTACTTATAGTGGTATAGAAGCAGACTGGAAAACAAAAAACAAAAACACACACAAAAAATAAAAACAAAGAACCTGTTTTAGACTCATAACTGGCTGAGGTCATGCTACAATGTTGTCTAATTGTCTTTTTTCTTTTGCCCTGGCAAACCTGTTGACTGACTGAGCTGGCTTTGTCAAGCAAGGAATATTATAGAGAGGGCTAAAGAAGCTGTACATAAGAAGCTGTTCCATGTCCCAGCCTAGTATGTCTTCCTTCCTTACCTACAAGAAGTATAGTCCACTAAGAGGTTCATTTTATCTTCATAGAACTTAATGAGTTTTCAAATACAAGTCTGGAAAAATGTATGGGCATTGATTTTAAAGGTATGGGATAATAGAAGTAACATAAAACTAAATCAGTCTGAGATTGTTAATATGATCCACTTAGTGAATATTCTGTTTAACATAGAAGATTGCATTAGTTGTTATTAGTATCAAAACTTTGTTTACTTACATGTCTGAAACATGAGTTAGAGATGTCTAATATTCCTTGACTTAGTGTTGATGAAGGAATTTTTAAGGCATTTTCTTAAATGGCATTCCCTTCTCTGAGGTGAGTTTAGCTTGTGTCAAACTGACATACAAATATCCAGCACTGGACCATAGCATATTTGAATATTTTTCTCACTATCATTCCTTTGTGCCATTTCTTAAGGTAAAATATGGGATTTCTCAGTTGGATGAATTAAATTTGATGGGTATAACTGGGCTTTGAAGAAGCAAGTGCCAGGCTGCATTTATGAATTGCCAAAGACAAGACAATCATAATTGTGTTTATTTTAGTACTCAAAGCACTGTTCATAATGGCATAATCTGTAATGCACACCACATATAAAGTAATTTTATTGGTGGTACGACTTTTTTGAACTTTTAATATTAACTAATTAATCAAGATAATGTCAGACATAAATAGCATACTATGTTTTATTTTTAATCTTTATAAGTAGAAATTTTTTCAAACCAATGAAAGAATGGTTATGTTTGATTATATCAAGAGGGAATCTTGCTACAAGAATCATTTTCCAGAATAGTTGCAGTTTGCAGAGACAGAACTATTTTAATGAAGAGAATGTAAGGTTTCCCCTCACTATAAGAAATGACCTTGATACAATACCTAATACTTTTGCTCTTAGTACTTTTTCCATACTTCTCCAGAGGGAACTTATAGACTTTTACAAAATTTACTATAAACTAGGAGAAAGAAAACAATCAGAATTTCTAGGATCTATTAGACACAGGTTCAGGATTGGCACTAATTCTGGAAAACGTGTAGGATCGTTGTGACCCTCCATGAAGAGCATGGGCTTATGGAGGTGGTTAAAGGAATTTCAGAGAAGGTTTGATTCAAAATAGGTCCAGTGTGTCCCCATCTCATCCTCTTCTTATTTTCTAAGTTTCAGAATGTATAATTCAGATAGATATAATTAGAGCTTGACAGAATTTCACACATTGGTTCCCTGACCTATGGTGTGAGGCCAAATAGAAGTCATTGCAATTGTCTCTACCAGGAAAATAACAAAATAAGGACAGTATCTGATCCCTGGAGGAACTATAGAAATTAGTGCCACTAGTTAAGGACTTGAAAGATACAGAGATAGTTCCAACCACATCTCATTTTAGCTTTCCCAACTCAAAAGTACAAAAGGCAGATGGATTGTGGAGAAGGACAACTATGAAAAACTTAATCAAGTAGTAATTCTAGTTGCAACTGTTACTCAAAATCTGGTGTCCTTACTTAAACAGAATAACACCTTTCCTGGTACATGGTATGTTGTACCTATTGATCTACCTAATGCCTTTTTCTCAGAACATATGCACAAGAACCACAAGGAAAAAAAAAATCTGCTTTCACTTTGCAAGGGCAGCAGTATACCTTCACATAGATTTACTTCAATGGTATATTAAATCTCTAGTTCAGTGTCAAAACTTAGTTTAAAAAGATATTGATCATCTGTCTCTTTTATAAAATACTACACTCATCCACTATATTGATATCATTAGGCTAATTCAAGCAAGAAAGCAGGAGGTAGAAACCACTTTGGACTTGTTCATAACATATGCACACATCAGGTGATGGGAAGTATGTCCAATAAAAATTCCAGGGCTTTCTATCTCTGTGAATACAGTGGTACTAGACATACAGATATATTGTATGTAAGGTGACAAATAAGTTATTGAAAATGGCACTTCACACCACCAAGAAAGAAATACAGTGCTCAATTGGGCCTGTTTGGATTCTAAGTCCTGTGTTTTCTTCACTTGGATATATTACTCTGGCCATACACCAGCTATCTCAGAATGCTGCTATGAATGGAGCCTGAACAGAAGATTCTTCAAAAAATCCAAGATGATGTGCAGGCTTGTTCTACCATTTGGACAACAAGATCAAGTAGACTGAGTGGTACTTGAGGTATCAGTAAAAGATAAGGATTCTGTTCTGAGGCTTTGACAGGCCTCTATAGGTGAATCACAGGGGAAATCTTTAAGATTATTCATCAGTTCTCTACTAATTTCTGTAGACGTCAATCCTCCCTTTAACAGACTGCTCTTGGACTCCTATTGGGCCTTAGAAACTAAACTTTAGATAAAAGGCCACTAAGTTACTGTGTGATTTAAACTCCCTGTAATGGGGTAAGTAATTTCTGACCCATTGAGTAATAATATAGTATATTCATAACAACAATCCATTATAAACTGGAAGTGCTATTTTTCAAGTTAAAGAAAGAACTGAAGCACAAGCAAGTACCATGAAAAATTTGACACAAAACAACGGTTTCTACTTTCAAAAATACACTATAGCTTTATGAGGATATATATATATTGACTAGCTGAATGAGGAAGATAAAAGTGGTGCCTGATTTTAGGATAGATTTTCATGTTATAGATGAACATTCTAAAATTGAAGAGGCATAATATTTCAACCCTCCTGTCTGAAACAAGCCTGGAACGCACTAATGAAGTAAAGCCTTCAAAATGGTCAGACAGTACACATAGTCCTTCATTTTGTTTTGAAGGACAAATGGCCCTATGTAAAACTTTCTACTTATAGCTGTTACTAGTGGATTGGTTTTATGATCAGAGACTTTGAAAAGAACATAATTAGAAAATTAATGAGGAAAAATATTTGGAGTGTTATATGAACCTCTTGAAATGAATAGAGAATGGGGAAATTTTTTGTGGAGAGCTCTGTATAGTTTTTATTATTTTCTTTATTTACATTTCAAATGCTGTACTGAAATTTCCCTATACCCCCCACCCCTGCTCCCCTACCCACCCACTCCCACTACTTGGCCCTGGCCTTCCCCTGCACTGGGTAATATAAAGTTTACAAGACCAAAGGGCCTCTCTTCCCAATGATGGCCGACTAGGCCATCTTCTGCTACATATGCAGCTAGAGACACGAGCTCAGGGGATACTGGTTAGTTCATATTGTTGCACCTACAGGGAAAATATTTGTGTCTCATGTAAACACTCAAAATGGTTACCTGAATAGAAAAGATATCCAGTAATTAAAACGTGTGGATAGCATGTTGTGTTGGCAGTCTCTCTCTTATCCCCCAGAACACCCTTGTCATTATCCAATGGGCACATGAAAAAAGTGGACATGGTGACAGAAATGAGGGTTTTACATGGGCTCCAGTATACTGACTTCCACTCATCAAGACTGACATATCAACAGCTACTTCAGCATGCCAGATCTGCCAACAACAGAGACAAACATCAAATCTCAGTATGTCACCATTTCCTGGGTTAGCAAGTTGGCAGGCTGTTGGCAAATGGACTAATTTATTGGACCACATCTTTTGTGAAAAGGACATATTTTCCTTACTATATGAGATATGTATTCTGGCTATGGGTTTTCCTTTCCTGTACATAATGCTTCTACCCAAACCACCATATGTGTGCTTACAGAACTCCTTGTCCATCATCATGGCATTCCATACTGTACAGCTGATGACTAAGGCTTCTGCAGGCCCACAATATTGGATTCCAATGATCTTATCACATTCCCTATCATCTTGTTGTACTTGGCCTTATCGGAAGATAGATTTACCATTTGAATTCAGAATTACAGTGTCAATAAGCCTGAGGTAGCAACAGCCTGAAAGGCTACGGCTGGGTTCTCCAGAAATCTGTATGCACTTTGAATCAGGATCCAATAAATGGTAGTATTTCTTTTTTCCTTCCTTCAGTCCTTCCTTCTGACCTTATTTATTTATTTATTTACTTACTTACTTACTTAGTTACTTACTTACTTATTAATATTGTGATCCATGCCTCCTCCTCCTCCAAGTTTCTCCCTCACAAACACTCCCTTCCCCCTCTCCTCTGACCCATCAAATCTTTGCAGTGCTAGGTACATCCACACATGCTGAAGCCAGACAAGGTAGCTCAATAATGGGAATGGAACAGTCAGACAAGCACCAGCACCACTAGGGATAGCCCCCCAATCTAGCTGTTGGGTCACTCACATGAAGATCCAGCTGCACGTGATACATATCTGTGGAGGGCCTAGGCCAAGTCTGTGTGCTCTTTGGTTGGTAGTTCAGTCTCTAAGAGCCTCCAAGTGTACAGGTTAGTTGACTGTGTTGGTCTTTCGGAGAAGTTCCTAATCCCTCCTGGGCTCTCAATCTTTCACACAGTTCTTCCATAAGAGTCCTTGAGTTCTGTCCAATGATTGGCTATGAGTCTGCATCTGTTTCAGTTAGCTGCCAAGTAGAACTTCACAGAGGACAGTTATACTACGCTCCTGTCTACAAGCATAGCAGAGTATCATTAATAGTGTCAGGGCTTGGTGCTTGCCCATGGGATGGGTCTCAATAGGACCAGTTTTAGTTGACCATACCCTCAGTCTTTGGTCCATCTTTATCTCTGTATGTCTTTTAAGCAAGAGAAAATGTCAGAAAACTTGTAGGTAGATTGGTAAAACTTTCCCTCCAGTGGGGGTTTTGTTTGTATAGAGGAGGTGGCCACTTCAGGTTCCATATCTTCACTGCTAGGAATTTCAGCCAAAGTTACCCTCATAGACTTCTGGAAGCCTCCCCAATCCCAAGCCTCTGGCACAACCGAGAGATGCCCCCCACCTTCCCACCAGCCACGGATTTACATTCATTCTCCAGACCCTTGGACCCTCTTTCCTATTTTTCCACACACCTGATACTAACCATAACCCTCACCATCTCCTCTCACACCAAATTCCCTCCAACCATGTGCCTCCTTTGAATATTTTATTCCCCATTCTAAGTGGTATTCAAACATCCTCATTTGGGCCTCCCTTCTTATTTAACTTTTTTGGCTTTTTGGAGTATATTGTAGGTACCCTGCACTTAATGACTAATAACTGTTTGCAAGTGAGTACATAGCATACATGCCATTTTGGGTATGGGTTACTTCACTCTAGTTCCATCCATTTGCCTGCAAAATTCATGATATACTTGACTTTAATAAATAAGTAGTGTTCCATTGTAGAAATGAATCACATTTTCTGTGTCCATTCTTTTGTTGTAGACTATCTGGGTGGTTTCTAGTTTCTGGCAATATTATTTCTTAATGATGAATAATGCTGTTATGAAATAGTGGGGCATGTGTCCTTATGGTATAGTGAGACATATTTATGTATATGAAAAGGAGAGATATAGCTGAGTCTTCAGGTAGACTTATTAATTTTCATAGTGTTATAAGTTTGCACTCCCACCAGCAATGGGCAAGTATTCCATTTGTTCCACATCCTAGCCACATGTGCTGTCATTTGAGTTTTATATCTTAGCCATCATGACATGTGTAAGATAGAATCTCAGAGTTGTTTTGATGTGCATTTTCCTCATGACTTCAAATATCATTTTTGGTGCTTCCTGGCCCTTCATGTTTCCTCTGTTGAGAATTTTCTCTTTTTAGCTCCGTAGCCCACTTTTGAGTTCGGTTATTTAGTTTGTTGATGTCCAATGTCTTGAGTTCTTTTTATATTTTGGGTATTAGTCCTATGTCAGATATAGGTAAAGATCTTTTCCAACTTTGTAGGTTGCTATTATGTTCTATTGATAGTATTTTTAGCCTTTTCAAAAGGTTTTCAGTTTAATGAGTTCCCCCTTCTTTATGTTTTATGTTTTGTTTTGTTTTTGTTTTTTTGTTTGTTTGTTTTGTTTTGTTTTGATTTTTCCGAGACAGGGTTTCTCTGTGTAGCCCTGGCTGTCCTGGAACTCACTTTGTAGACCAGGCTGGCCTCAAACTCAGAAATCTGCCTGCCTCTGCCTCCCAAGTGCTGGGATCAAGGGCGTGTGGCACCACCACCCGGTTCCCTCTTCTTAATCTTTTTTTTTTTTTTCCTTAATGCCTGAGCTGTAGGTGTTCTGTTCAGGAATCTGTCTCCAGTGATAATGCATCCAATGCATTTCTGTGAATTTACTTCTATAAAATTTAGTGTGTCCAGTTATATTTTGAGGTGTTGGGTTTACTTGGATTTGAGTTTTGTGCAGGGTGATAGATAATGGGTGTATTTGTACTCTTATGCTTGCAGAAATCCAGTTAGAACTGCACCATTTGTTCAAGATGCTTTTTTTTTTTTTTTTTTTTTTTACATTGTATGGTTTTGGTTTTGGTTCTTTGTCAAGTGTCAAGAACCTTAAGTGTGTAGGTTTATTTCTGGGTTTTACATTCTATTCCATTGATCAACCTATCTGTTTTTATGCCAACACCATGCAGTATTACTGGTATGCTTCTTTACTATAGCTTGAAATGAGGGATGGTGCTAGCTTCCGAAGCTCTTTTATTGTACAGGACTGTTTAGCTATTCTTGGTTTTGTTGTTTCTTATTCTGAAGCTGGGAATTGATCTTTTTAGGTCTGGAAAGAATTATGTTGGGATTTTGATGGAAATTGCATTGAATCTTTATATTGATTTTGGTTAAATTGGCCATGCTCACTATGTTAATCTACCTATCCATGAGCAGGAAGATTTTTCTGTCTTCTGATATCTTCCTCAAATTTCTTTCTTCAGCAACTTGAAGTTCCTGTCATACAGGTCTTTCAATAGCTTGGTTAGAGTTACACTAAGATACTTTGTATTATTTGTGGATATCGAAAAGCATACTATTTCCCTAATATTTTTCTTATTCCATATACTGTTTGTGTAAAGGAGGGCTAAACATTTTTGCATTAATTTTGGATCCAGCCACTTTGCTGAAGGTGTTTGTCAGGTGCAGGAATTGTGTACTAGACTGGTTGGCATCACTTGTGTATCATATTGTATACTCTGTGAATAGCAATAATATGATGAATTCTTTTTAATTTGTACCCTCTTCATTTACTTTAGTTGTTTTATTGCTCCAGATAGAAATTCAAGTACTATCTCGAATAGATGGGGAGAGATGATAACCCTTTTCCTTGATTTTATGGAATTGCTTTAATTTTCTCTCCATTTTACTTGATGTCAACTATTGACTTGCTGTATATGGCTTTTAATATGTTTAGTTGTGTACCTTGTATATCTGATCTCTCCAGGACTTTTAACATAAAAGGATGTTAGATATTAATAAAGGATTTTTAGCGTGTACAGAGAAGACTATTTGATTTTTTTTCTTTCTGTTTTGATATGGTGTATTATGCCGTTGGATTTTCTTATGATGATCCATCATCCATGCATCCCTGGAATGAAGCCTAATTGATCATGGTGAATGATGGTTTTTATATATTCCTGGATTGGGTTTCTAAGAATTTTAAGTATTTTTGTATCAATGTTTATAACAGAAATTGATGTGAAGTTCTCTTTCTTTGTTGAGTCTTTGTATGATTTAGGCATCAAATAAATGGTAGTCACATAGAATGAGTTTGATAATAGTCCTTCTGTTTCTATGTTCTGAAATATTTTCAAGAGTATTGGTTTATATTCTTCTTTGAAAGCCTGTATAATTCTGCTCTAAAACCTCATTGCATTGGGATAATTTTTGGTAGGGAAACATTTAATTTGTACTTACATTTTCTTAGGGGTTATAGAACTGTCTAAATAATTTATCAAATCTTGATATAACTTTGGTAAATGGTATCTATGTAGAAAATAATTCATTGTATTTACATTTTCTATTTTTTTTGGAATACAGGCTCTTGACTTAATGATTATTTTAAAATTTTCTCCTTTTGTGTTATTTTATTTCCCTTTTCATTCCTGATTTTGTTAACATATATGCTATCTGTCTGCCTTTTAGTTAGTTTTGCTAAGCATTTGTCAATCTTGGTTTTCTCAATGATCCACCTCTTCTTTCCATTGATATTTTGAATTGTTTTCGTTGTTGCTATTTCATTGATTTCAGACCTAATTTGATTCCTGCAGTCTACTCCTTTGAGTGTTATTGCTTACTTTTTTATTAGATATTTTCTTTATTTATATTTCCAATGTTATCTCCTTTCCTGGTTTCTCCTCCAAAAACCATTTTTGTAGTTTATTTTTATTTTTGTTTTTTTTTTATTTCTATCAAACTAATAAATTTATTTTAAAATATATAACTCTGTATTGACATTTTAAATCAAAATATTTGGTAATAGCTAATCACCTCCTAAATACATATGATATCTTCTAAGGCTAAAAGTAATATGCACTCAGTTTTTAAATTTTATTTGGAACATTAAACATGATAGAAGTAGAAAAAATAACTTATGAATTTCCTCTGTGAAAGGAAATTGTGAAAAGTTCCTGATTAGACAAAAACCTAACCATCTCCCAGGGAGAATACTCAGTATAAGTCTGACTTCAGAGAATGAATTGTGTAGTGTTCCTTCTGTTTTTATCTAATGGAGTAATTTGAAAAGTATTGGTATTAGGTCTTCTTTGAATATCTGATAGAATTCTGCATTAAAACCATCTAGTCTTGGCTTTTTTTTTTTTTTGTTGGGAGACTGTTAATTACTGCTTCTATTTCTTTATAGGTTATGGGACTATTTAGATGGTTTATCTGATCCTGAGGATTGAAATAACCCCATGTATCTTATCAGATCACCATGGACTAAGGCTGGTCTTCAATAGCAACAAAAATATCAGAAAACAACAAAAACACATGAAAGCCGAACAACATTCTACTCAATTATAACTTGGTCAAGGAAGAAATAAAGAAATTAAAGACTTTTTAGAATTTAATGAAAATGAAGGCATAACATATCCAAACTTATGGAACATAATAAACACAGTGCTGAGAAGAAAGCTCAGCTCTGAGTGTGTCCTAAAAGAAACTGGAGAGAGTTTACACTATCAGCTTAAGAGCACACCTGAAAACACTAGAACAAAAAGAAGCAAATTCATGCAAAAGGAGTAAACAGCAGCAAATATCAAACTCAAGCCTGAAATCAACCAAGTGGAAACAAAAAGAACTATACAAAGAATAAAAAGCAAACAAACAAAAAACAGTCTTTTCTTTGAGAAAATCAACAATATAGATAAACCCTTAGCCAGAATAACCAGAGGGCACAGTGACAGTATTCAAATTAACAAAATCAGAAATGAAAAGGAAGACATAACAACAGAAACTGAGGGAATTTTAAAAAAAAATCAAACAGATTTTGTGACTAATTGTATGGTCAATTATGGAGAACATATCATGAGGTGCAGTTTTAGGGTGGAATGTTCTGTAGATACCTGTTAAATTTGGCTCAAAGTATCTATTAGTTTCATTGTGTCTCTGCTTAGTTTCTGTTTCAATGTCCTGTCCATTAGAGTGGGGTGTTGAAGTCTCCCACTATTATTGTGTGGGGTTCAATGTGTGTTTTGAGCTTTAGTAAAGTTTCTTTTAAGAACATGGATACCCTTGCATTTGGGTCATAGATGTTCAAAACTGAAACTCTCTCTTGGTGGGTTTTCCCCATGATGAATACAAAGTGTCCTTTCCCAACATACTTGATAACTTTTAGTTGAAAGTCTATTTTATTGGATATTAGAATGTCAACTCCAGCTTGTTTCCTGGAACCATTTGCTTGGAAGAGCTTTTTCCATCCTTTTACTCTAAGATAGTATTTGTCTTTGTTATTGAGGTGTGTTTCTTGTATGCCTCAAAATGCTTGGTCCTGTTTATGTATCTAGTCTATTAGCTTATGTCTTTTTATAGATGAGTTGAGTCCCATTAATATTCAGAGATATTAAAGAGAGATGACTATTGGTTCCTGATATGTTTGGTTTTTGTAGGTGTCTTTACGTGCTTGTGGCTCTCTTCTTTTGGCATAGTTGTGAGATGCTTAATATCTTATATTTTCTTTGGTGTAGGCACCTTTGTTGTGTTGGAGTTTTCCCTCTAGGATCCTCTCTGTAGGGCTGGATTGGTATATACATATTGTTTTAATTTGGTTTTGTCCTGGAATATTTTGGTTTCTCCATCTATGTTGATTTAGAGTTTTGGTGGATATAGTGGCCTGTGCTGAAATTTGTGCTCTCTTAAGCCTGCATAAACTCTGATATGGCTCTTCTGGCTTTCATAGTCTTTGTTGAGCAGTCTGGTGTAATTCTGATATGTCCACCTTTTTTATGTTTCTTGGCCATTTTCCCTCTCAGCTTTTAATATTCTTTCTTTGTTCTTTGCATTTAGTGTTTTGATTATTATGTGACAAAAGGATTTTCTTTTCTTGTCCCATTTATTTGGTGTTCTGTAGGCTTCTCATACCTTTATGTCCATCCTCTTTCTTTAGGTAAGGGACATTTTCTTCTATGATTTTCTTGAAAATACTTTCAGGTCCTTTGAGCTGGGAATATTCATTCTTCTCTCTTTCAATTATTGTTAGATTTGGTCTTTTCATTGTGACTTGAATTTTCTGGATGCTTTGGGTTAGGAGTATTTTTTTATGTTTTTAATTTTCTTTGACAGTTGTGTCAATCTCTTCTATAGCATCTTTTATACCTGAAATTCTCTCTTCCATCTCTTGTATTCTGTTGGTAACACGTACATCTGTGATTCTTGACCTGTTTCCTAGGTTTTCCATTTCCAGGTTTGTCTCTATTTGTGTTTTCTTTATTGATTCTACTTCCATTTTTAGCTGCTGGACTGCTTTATTCAATTCCTTCACCCATTTAACTGTGTTTTCCTGTATTTCTTTCAGTGTGTTACCAATATCCTCCTTAAAGGACTCTATTATCTTCATGAGTTAGAATTTTAAGAAAGATTCCTGATTTTCAGGTGTGTTGGTGTATTCAGAGTTTGCTGTGGTGGGAGAACTGGGTTCTGATGATGCCCACATATATTGGCTTCTGTTGCTTGTAGTCTTGTATTTGACTCTCACCACTGGATATCACTGGTGTTTGTTGGTCTGGGTGACTCTGGCTGGAGTTTGCCTCTTTTGTCCCTGGGTTGCTTCAGGTCTCCTGGTAGGCCCGAGGCCCTGGCTTTAGCAGACTACCTGTGGGGCCTTCCAACTGGGGGCTCATCTGAGGGACAAAGAAGTTGCTGATATGTTTCCCTGGCTGCAGTAGATCTCCTGAGAGGCCTTCAGACTGTTGGGACTTCAGTGCTGCAGTCAAGCTGTTGTTCTGTGTGAAGATATTCTCCAGAAGTGAACTATGCTTTCTGTTTCACTGTGTGTAGTAGAACTCCAGGGATTCTTTCAGTCTGTTTGTTCAGTTGCTCTGTATATCTTCAAGCTGTGGTCTCTTCAGGGGAGCAAATAAGCTGGCAATCAGTTGTTCTGCTGCCATTTGTGCAGCAGATCTCCTGTGATGCCTCAGGTTGTGGTATCAGTTTCTCAACTGCTCTGAGTGCGGAGAATCTTCTGGGATGGTTCAGGATATGGTGTCAACTACTCTGAGTGCAGTGGATCTTCTAGGATGACTTAGGATATGGTATCTTCATGGGAGCAGACCAGCTAGCAATCTGCCCCAGCAGAAAGGACAGGGCAGAAGGGGAGGAAGGGGAGTGATATTTGGGGGTAGGGGTAGAGGATTTGGTGATTGATGGGTCTTGAGTCCAGCAGGTTCCCAGCAGACAGCTCTGGGACTTGGGAGGGAAGAGTGTGGCTCTTACCAGCTGCTCTGTGTGCAGTGGACCCTCTAGGATGGGTCAGGATAAGGTACCTTCATGGGAGCAGACCAGCTCGGAGTCTGCCCCAGAAGAAAAGACTGGGCAGAGGGGCAGAACGGGAGTGGTTTTTAGTTTCTTTTTCTTTTCCTGACCCAGGGATTATTGAATAGAGTTGTTCAGTTTCCATGAGTTTTTTTTTTTTTTTTCAGATTTCTCTTTTTTTTTTTAATTTATTTATTATTATTATATGTAAGTACACTGTAGCTGTCTTCAGACACACCAGAAGAGGGCATCAGATCTCAGATGGTTGTGAGCCACCATGTGGTTGCTGGGATTTGAACTCAGGACCTTCGGAAGAGCAGTCAGTGCTCTTAACCACTGAGCCATCTCACCAGCCGCCAAAGTAAAGCCTTGCTGAAACCCGGGATCGAACCAGGGACCTTTAGATCTTCAGTCTAACGCTCTCCCAACTGAGCTATTTCAGCACAGACTCCATGAGTTTTAAGGCTTTCTCTCGTACTCAACAGTGAGCTTCTGCTTTTTTTAAAACAAATTGATATGATAAAAACAACAACAACAGCAATAGCCAAACACAGCAATCTCTTGTCTCATGAATGTTAAATACCAAGAACTATATTTATTTCCAAGAATAAAAGTGATGTTTAATTTCATAGTTTATATTTTATATCTGCATCTATCACAATGTTCTCTTTTTGTTAACCATTTGCTTTGCTATACAATAAAACCTTTGTCAGTGTAGTAACATATGGACAGAAAATGAAATATTTTAAGGTACTTAGAGTATTGTATTTTAATCTGAAACTCAAAATAAAAAGGAAAATAAAAAGACCAAAATATACTTTTTTCATTCTTTATTAGATGTTTTATTTATTTACATTTCAAATGTTATCCTCTTTCACAGGTTTTCCTCCACAAGTCTATTTCCCTCCTCTCTCCCTCTAACTCTATAAGAGTGCTTCCCCACTTGTCCACACACTCCTGCCTCTGTAGCCTACCTAGTATTCACCTATCCTGGGTCATCAAGTCTCCATAGAACCAAGGGACTCCCCCCAACCAGTGATGCCAGATAACACAATCCTCTGCTACATATACAGCTGGAGCTCTGGGTACCCACTGTGTACTCTTTGGTTGGTGGTTTAGTTCTTGGGAGCTTTGGGGGTCTGGTAGGTTGATATTGTTGTTCTTCCTATGGTGTTGCAAACCCTGGAAGCTCCTTTGGTCCTTCCCCTAACTCCTCCATTGGGGTCCCCATGCTCAGTCGGCCAATGTTTGGCTGTGTACATCCCCATTTGCATTGGTCCAGCTCTGGCAGAGTCTCTCCAGGGACAACTATACCAGGCACATGTCAATAAGCACTTCCTGGAATTAGCAATAGTGTCTGGGTTTGGTGTCAGCAGACGGGGTAGATTCCATAGGTGGGGCAGTCTCTGGATGGCCTTTCCTTCAGTTTCTGCTTCACTCTTTGTCCTTGCATTTCCTTTTGTCTGGAGGAATTCTGAATTAATATTTTTGAGGTTGGTTGGTGGCACCATCCCTCAACTGGAGGCTGTGCCTATCCACTGGCTATGGTCTCTACAGGTTCTATCACCCCTTTGTTGAGTATTTTGGCGATTGTCCTCCCTGCTGCACTGAGAGCATTATAAAGTATTGGAGCTGGATAGAAAAGATGGTCACTCTTAAGACCTATCAAATGTCTTCTATTATTTCAATGAGTGATGTGTGACTCTGGGGAAGAATGAGGTTTGTAGCCTCAAGGAATATGCAAGTAGTGTTGGGCAAATAAAAATAAACTGCTTTGAGACTAAATAATAAAATTGTCCTGCAAATTAATACAATCATTTTTGAGGTTTTGGAGGATATGTTTTTCCATTTTAAGTTCTTATACTTCTAATAAAACCTCATTATTTTAATGACTGAAATAATTTATAATGAACACAATTTATATCTAAAATAATACTGCTAATTTTAAAAATTACTATTGTCTGGGTGAAGATCATTTAATAACATTTGAATGGTTAATTAACTCATTTTACACTCTAATATTCCATTAGCAATTTTACTGGTTCAGATAAAGAAACTAGTTATTTTAAAATTTCATGTCTATTAAGTAATAAAATGCATTTCAGTTATTACTGGAATCACTTTCCTTATAATAACTCACATAAAACATCACTTAATTTTCTATGAAATAAAAATGTATTTAATAAAAAGAACCAACTGATGAGCCTGTTTAAGAATCTTCAATACAGGCACATTTTTTTTTGAGAAAAGATTGCTCAAAAGTTTAAGTTTCAGCATGTATTATAAATTATGCTTTTAACATCAGATCAATAACTTAAATCAATGAAATTTCAGGCACTAATTCAAATCAGAAGTGAAAAAATTTATTCACAGTGAAGATTTTTATTCTAGTTTCAAGTCTGTGAAACTGATAGGATTTCTAAACTGGCTTTCCAGAGATTTTTTTTTTTATCCCACCCACCCAGAAACATCTAGATGTGATAATAGACCTATTTAAGAGCTATGATTGATACTGAAATGGGGGAGAATGTTTTGTTTGCCAAGGTACTCTCAAAATAATCATATAATTTTGTCCAGTAGCAGGTGAGAATGCAAAAGTCGAAAAACTAGCTGTAAATCTGTCAGAACCAGGAAATGAAACTCACCATTGAGTGCCAGCAGTAGAGAACATGAACTCTTTGGGCTAGATCTCAGCTAAATACTTAGTTCTTTTGAAGTAGATCTGATGGTGATATGTAGAGAAACCACTTGGAGGCAGTATCACTTCAGAATAAGGCAAGATCACACATTGAACATAAATGAGTTACAGGGGGTTAAATGAAACTTCTTCAATATATGTTGTTAGTTCTGACATTGCTCTTTTATTTTCCTCTCACTTTTCTTGTAATCTAATTCTCCCCATGAGTTCCAAGTTTTTTTATATACCAGGAAAAGGCTCTTTACCTCCAATCTAGTTTGTGCTATTTCCCTTGTACCCAACCAGATGTACAAAAAAAGCAAAATGACATTTCTATTTCATCTTTTTTTTTTTAAGTTTTGCAGCCAATATGAGTATTGCAGAGAATATAACCTCCTGTCCTTTTCTCACTCTAATTCAAAATTTGCATATGCAACTTCTTTTCAGGGAGGTAGCTTCCCCTCATTTGTCTGTCTTATGCTTACAAGAACTGAAGCATACACGGAAGAGCCACCATAGGCTACTAATGTTCACATGCTAGAGGTGCTACTTTAATGGATTACAACACATTCTATATTCCATCTCTGAAAACATGAGGCAGACCCCTTTTACTACAAAACAATAACTCCTCAGGCCACAAAAAGGACAAGAGCCATCTTGCGTGATCTGCTCTTAGATGTATACTCCTAAATGACTTGAGTGCAATTGCTTGTTTTAGAATTCATCCAAGAAACACACATCTACCAAGAAAGTAAAAGGGGATATTATTCCATACCATATAAGAAAAGACAAAAATATCTGGATTACCCTTATACATTTAAATCTTCTGATCAGCCTCAGTTGAAATTTTTGAATTCTTAAAAAAAATTGATCCCATGATTATTCCCCAAGTCATCTTTAGTTGTTCATCTGGTTGGGCACAATTATATTGTATGGCTTTTCCTGGGGAGATAAATTCAAATATCAATTCATATTACATGGGACATGAGCAAGAAACTAAAGAAATTATTCCACCCAAGTCTAGTATTTAGAAAAAAAAAGTAAGTTTACTGTGCTTCCTTGTAAGAGTACGGTTGAGGATATGTGTGGTGGTATGTGCCTTTAGTCCCAGCACACAGTAAGCAGAGGCAGCAAAATATCTGAGTTTGGGGTCTGTCTGGTTTACATATTGAGTTCTAGCACAGTAAGGATTACCTAGAGAGATGCTATATTAAAACAAAGAGTAGTATATTTAAGGGGATATTTACAAAAGAATCAATTACTAAAGAGCAATTGTATCACTGAAGAGTCCAAACTAGTATGGGTGATATTTAATGAAAGTTGCAGTCCCCATATATCACTATATAACATGGAAGTAACCTCATAGACAAAAGCTCCTCTCTTTACCAATTACTACTGTTTAGGTAACCTTGGACATGGACATTATGAATCATGAATCATGACACTGTAAAGATGGTAAGTAGTAGACTTATTTTTCTTTTAAAACAGATATTCCTATCATATAGCTGTTCCTCGATTATATTTTAGAAGTATAGAGCTTGTTTTAAATTTTATATTGTCAGATCTACAGTTAGTTTACCTCAGATGGGGCTATAGATTTGGTCCTTCAACAATGTTCATGTCAATAATGTCCTGATGCAATGGGATTGGAATGTTTGTATTTTGACTCATGAGAAGGACATTACCTTGCATTGCATTAGAGCAGAAGGAGAGAGCAAGTGTAGAAGAAGGAGACAGCAAGATTAGGATGAGGAAGGATAAGAACAGCTGAGTAGCATAATTTAGAAATTAAGAGAGCAAATTAGCAATGAAGAGAGCAATTTAGTAAATTAGAGTGTGTGCAATCTGAAAGGTGTTTCCTCCTATTACTTTTTCTTAAAATTAAATTAGAATCTTTTTTAAAAGTGTCTTATTTTAACTTCCTCTAGCTGACAAGGAGGTAAATAAGCTTTCTGGCTTAGGGCTGGAGAGCATGGAGGGCCTGTGAAGAAAAGAGAAAAAAGAAAAAAAAAAAAAAGAAAACCTCTCAGTCCTTTGCTGTTAAAAGACAGGTTTTAATTCAACCAGATGCCTTTTGCTTCTACCTTCACTGTAACTTAAGGTCAAGATAGGTAAACATTTACACACACACACACACACACACACACACACACACACACACACACAAATCTCAACTCGAATTTATAAAATTTTTCATAAGACCAAGTCTTGCCCCTGCCAATGATCTTTCCCCTGGGCTACATTCAAGAGAGAACCAGAGCTCTAGAGCTGGTCTCCAGTAATCATCTAGTTTGGCTCTTATTTTCTGGCAATCATCTAGTTTGGCTCTCATTTTTTCCCCAGAGTGCCATGTACTAGATTCATGATCTTCAGTTCAGAAATACTGAGTGATAATATAGTAAAAGGGCATTAGATTTTTAAAATATTGACCATAACAATTTTATGAGAATCAATTGCAGTAAGAGACCATAGATACCCCTCAAAATGTTTGTGCCATATTAGCTCTTACAATATTTTGCTACTTTGTCCTGTAGGCCTCATCAGCACCAAATAGATGTTGATACCATGCTTTCTGACTTTAATCATGTAAAGTAAGGGTAAAATTTTCAGTTTACCAAGTACCTGGTTATGCATATTACCATAGCAATACAGAATAGACTGAAGCAAAATAAAAATGAAGGCAGTTTTTGGCAAAGGCAACATGTTTTTTCCTGGAACTGAAAATTTTCGTACAAGTGATGTTATGCCAGTAAATAACCAAGTACAGCCACTAAGGGAAATTTTTGATATAGATAAGCCATTATGAATTTTGTAGAATAGGGAAAATGGGGATCTGGTCAGCACCAACCCCATGCCACTTTGGTTGCAAACTCAGCAGATAGTTCCACAGTCCTCAGAGGACTCTTCATGCCACAGGCACCCTAGCACACCCATGATCTAAGGATCACTGAGGAGAGTTGACTTCCAGAGAAGGCTGTGACCATAGCATCTTGTATCCTGGGTCTGTCAGAGACCAGTCCAAGCAGGAGAGCATGCAGGTCCCAGAATCAACAGATATTCTTGGACAGTGTCCCTTTGGGCCATCATCTTTAGCCAGGAGGTGGAGCTGAGACCCCAGAAATCTGGGCACCTTCCCTGCAACATGAGTGCTTGCCTGCCTAGAGAGATCTTTACCACTGTGACACAGGAGAGAGGTGGACTCCCAGGAATGCTCACAGAGGCTAACAGAATCACAGGAGGAACAAGCTCCAAAACATCTAACACCAGAGATTTCCAGATGGTGAAAGGCAAACATAAGAATCTTATTAACAGAAACCAAGACCACTAGGCATCATCAGAAACCAGTATGCCTACCACAGCAAATCCTGGATACCCCAATACACCAGAAAAGCAAGATTTGGATTTTAAATTATATCTCATGATGCTGGTAGAGGATTTTAAGAAGGGTACTAATAACTCACTTAAAGAATTACAGGAAAACACTGCTAAACAGGTAGAAGTCCTTAAAGAGGAAACAAAAATCCCTGAAAGAATTACAGGAAAACACAACCAAACAGGTGATGGAATTGAACAGAAACATCCAACAACTAAAAATGGAAGTAAAAACAATGAAGAAAACCCAAAGGAAGACAACTCTGAAGACAGAAACCCTAGGAAAGAAATCAAGAACCATAGATGCAAGAATCAGAAACAGAATAGAAGAGATGGAAGAGAGAATCTCAGATGGCCAAGATTCCATAGAAATCATGGACAAAATTATCAAGGAAAATGCAAAAGGCAAAGATATCCTAGGTCAAAACATCCAGAAAATCTAGGATACAGTGAGAAGAGCAAACCTAAGGATAATAGGTATAGATGAGAATGAAGATTTTCAACTTAAAGGAGCAGTAAATATCTTCAACAAAATTAAAGAAGAAAACATCCCTAACCTAAAGAAAGAGATATCCAAGAACATACAAGAAGCCCACAGAACTCCAAATAGACTGGACCAGAAATGAAATTCCTCCTGACACATAATAATCAGAACAACAAATACACTAAAAAAGATAGAATATTAAAAGGAGTAAGGGGAAAAGGTCAGGTAACATATAAAAGCAGACCTATTTGAATTACACCAGACTTGTCACCAGAGACTATGAAAACCAGAATATCCTTTACAGATGTTATACAAACCCTAAGAGAGCACGAATGCCAGCCCAGGATATCTACCCAGCAAAACTCTCAATTACCAGAGAAACCAAAGTATACCATGATAAACCCAAATTCACACAATATCTTTGCATGAATCCAGCCCTTCAAAGGATAATAAAGGGAAAACACTAACAAAAGGAGAGAAAATATGCCCTAGTAAAAGCAAGAAAGTAATCCTTCAACAAACCTAAAATAAGATAGACACAAAAACAGAATCCCAACTCTAACAACAAAAATAACAGGAAGCAACAATTACTTTTCCTTAATATCTCTTAATATAAATGTACTCAATTCCCAAATAAAAAGACACAGACTAGCAAAATAGCTACATTACTGGACTCAATATTTTTGCTGCAAACAGGAAACCCAACTCAGGGACAAAGACAGACACTGTCTCAGATTAAAAGGCTAGAAAACACTTTTCCAAGCAATTGGTCTGAAAAACAAAACAAAACAAAACAAAACAAGCTGGAATAGCCATTCTAATATCGAATGAAATGGATCTCTAACCCAGAGTTATCCAAAAAGACAAAGGATATTTCATACTCATCAAAGGTAAAATCTTCCAAGATGAACTCTCAATTCTGAATATCTATGCTCCAAATTCAAGGACATCCTCATTCATTTAGGAAACTTTACTACAGCTCAAAGCATACACTGCAACTCACACCATAATAGTGGAAGACTTCAACACCCAACTCTCATCAATGGACAGATCCTGGAAACAAAAACTAAAAATAAACACATTGAAATTAACAGAAGTTATGAAACAGATGGATTTAACAGAAATCTATAGAACATTTTATCCTAAAACAAAAGGATATACCTTCTCAGCATCTCAAAGATCCTTCTTCAAAATTGACCATAAAATTGGTCACAAAACAGATCTCAACAGACACAAAAATATGGAAATTATCCCATGCATGCTATCAGGTCATCATGAACTAAGGCTGATCTTCAATAACAACATAAATAATAGAAAGCCAACATTCATGTGGAAACTGAACAACAGTCTACTAAATGATAACTTGGTCAAGGAAGAAATAAAAAAATAAATTAAAGACTCTTTAGAGTTTAATGAAAATGAAGAAACAACATACCCAAACTTATGGGACACAATGAAGGCCGTCCTAAAAGGAAAACTCATAGCTCTGAGTTCTGCCAAAAAGAAACTAGAGAGAGCACACACTAGCATATTGACAGGACACCTAAAAGCTCTAGAACAAAAGGAAGCAAATTCATTCAAGAGGAGTAGACAGCAGGAAATAATCAAGCCCAGGGCTGAAATCTACCAAGTGGAAACAAAAAGAACTATTCAAAGAATCAACCAAACCAGGAGCTTGTTCTTTGAGAAAATCAACAAGATAGATAAACTCTTAGCCAGACTCACTAGAAGGCACAGGGGCAGTAACCTAATTAATAAAATTAAAAATGAAATGGGAGACATAACAACAGAACCTGAGGAAATTAAAAGCATCATCAGATCAGACTACAGAAAGCTACACTCAAAAGAAACTGGAAAGCCTGGATGAAATTGTCAATTTCTAGACAGATACCAGGCACACAAGTTAAATCAGGATCAGATTAATGACCTAAACAATCCCATATCCCCTAAAGAAATAGAAGTAGTCATTAATAGTCTCCCAACAACAACAACAACAACAACAACAACAACAACAACAACAGCCCAGAACCAGATGGGTTTAATGCAGCATTCTATCAGACCTTCTAAGAAGACCTAATTCCAATTTTCCTCAAACAGTTTCACAAAAGAGAATCAGAAGGTATTCTAACCAATTCATTCTATGAAGCTAAAATTACTCTGATACTTAAACCAAAGACCCAAAAAAGAAAGAGAACTTCAGACCAATTTCCCTGATGAATATCCATTCAAAAATACTCAATAAAATCTTGAAAATCAAATCCAAGAACACATGAAAATGACCATTCATCATGATCAAGGAGGCTTCATCCCAGGAATGCAAGGATAAGTTAATATATGGAAATCCATCATGGTAATCAACTATATAAACAAACTCAAAGACAAAAAACACATGATCATCTCATTAGATGCTGAGAAAGCATTTGACAATATCCAACACCCATTCATGATAAAAAAAAAAATGTCTTGGAAAGTTCAGGAATTCAAGGCCCATACCTAAACATAATAAAAGGAATATACAGAAAACCAGTTACCCACATCAAACTAAATGGAGAGAAACTTGAAGAAATCCCACTAAAATCGGGGACTAGACAAGTCTGCCCACTTTTCCTACCTATTCAATATAGTAGTTGAAGTCCTAGCCAGAGCAATTTGACAACAAAAGTAGATCAAGGGGATACAATTGGAAAGGAAGAAGTCAACATATCACTATGTGCAGATGATATGATAGTATATATAAGTGACCTGAATAATTCCACCAGAGAACTCCTAATCCTGAGAAACAGCTTCTGTGCAGAACTTGGATGAAAAATTAACTCAAACAAATCAGTGACCTTTCTCTACACAAAATATAAACAGCCTGAGAAAGAAATCAGGGAAACAACCTACACAATAGTCACATATAATATAATATAACTTGGTGTGTTCTAGCTAAGGAAGTGAATGATCTGTATTATAAGAACTTTGAGTTTCATGGGTTGGCAGGATTAATATAGTAAAAATGGCTATTTTGAGAGAAACATTCTACAGATCAATACATTCCCCATCAAAATTCGAACTCAATTTTTCAGAGTTAGGGCAATTTGCAAATTCATCTGGAATAACAAAAAACCTAGGATAGAAAAACTATTCTCAATAATAAAAGAATCTCTGGTGGAATCAACATGCCTGACCTCAAGCTGTACTACAGAGAAATAGTGAGAAAAACTGCATGGTACTGGTATAGTGAAAACAGGGGTAGACCAATGGAATAGAATTGAAGATCCAGAAATGAACCCATACACCTATGGTCACTTAATCTTTGAAAAAAGAGCTAAAACCATCCAGTGGGAAAAAGACAACATTTTCAACAAATGGTGCAGGCTCAGCTGGTGGTTACCATGTAGAAGAATGTGAATTGATCCATTGTTATCTCCTTGTACAAAGCCCAAGTCTAAGTGGATCGAGAAACTTCACATAAAACCAGAGACACTAAAACTTATAGAGGAGAAAGTGGTTAAAATCCTCAAAGATATGGGCAAAGGGGAAAAATTCCTGAACAGAATAGCAATGGTTTGTGCTGCAAGTTTGAGAATTGGCAAATGGACCTCATAAAATAGCAAAGCTTCTGTAAGACAAAAGACACTGTCAGTAAGACAAAAATACCACCAACACATTGGGAAAGTATCTTTACCAATCTTAAATCTGATAAGGGACTAACATCCAATATATACAAAGAACTCAAGAAGCTGGACTCCAGAAAATCAAATAATCCCATTAAAAAAATGGGGTACAGAGCTTACCAAAGAATTCTCAACTGAGGAATACTGAAGGGCTGAGAAGCACCTGATAAAATGTTCAACATCATTAATCATCAGGGAAATGCAAATCAAAACAACCCAGAGATTCTTCATCACAACAGTCAGAATGGCTAAGATCAAAATTTCAGGTGACAGCAAATGCTCATGAGGATGTGGAGAAAGAGGAACACTCCTCCATTGCTGGTGGGATTGGAAGGTGGAACAACCACTCTGGAAATCAGTTTGTAGGTTCCTCAGAAAATTGGACATAGTACTACTGGATGATTCAGCAATACCTATGCTGGGCATATACCCAGAAGATGTTTCATCTCGTAATAAGGACACATGCTCCACTATGTTCATAGCAGCCTTATTTATAATACCCAGAAGTTGGAAAGAACCCTGATGTCCCTCAACAGAGGAATCGATACAGAAAATGTGGTAGATTTATACAGTGGAGTACTACTCATCTATTAAAATCAATACATTTATGAAATTCTTAGGCAAATGGATGGATCTGGAGAATATCATCCTGAGTGAGTAACATAATCATAAAAGAACTCACATGATATGCACTCAATGATAAGTGGATATTAGCCAAGAAACATAGAATACCCAAGATTTGCAAAACACATGAAAATCAAGAAGAAGGAAGATTAAGGTATGGACACTTTGTTCCTCCTTAGAATGGGGAACGAAATGCCCATGGAAGGAGTTACAGAGACAAAGTGTGGAGCTGAGATGGAAGGAAGGACAATACAGAGACTGCCCCCCCCCCGGGTATCCATCCCATAAACAGACACAAAACCCAGACACTATTGCATATTCCAGCAAGATTTTGCTGTCCTGACCCTGATAGAGCTATCTCTTGTGAGGCTATGCCAGTGCCTGTCAAATACAGAAGTGTATGTTCACAGTCATGTATTGGATAGAACTCAGGGCCCCCAATGGTGGGGCTAGAGAATGTACCCAAGGAGCTGAAGGGGTCTGCAACCCTATAGGAAGAACAACAATATGAACTAACCAGTATCCCCAGAGCTCATGTCTCTAGCTGCACATGTACCAGAAGATGGCCTATTAGGCCATCATTGGGAGGAGAGACCCTTTGTCTTGCAAAGATTATATGTCCCAGTATAGGGGAATGCCAGGTCCAGGAAGCAGGAGTGGGTGGGTTGGGAAGCAGGGCCTGTGGAGGGTTTAGGGGACTTTCAGGATTTAATTTGAAATGTAAATGAAGAAAATATGTAATAATAAAAAAAGAACATCTAAAGAACGGGAAATGGTTAAATAATATTAGCCATAAGCATATATATACATATATATTTTTTAAAGGTGATAATTTGTACATCTTACATATTAAATACTGTTAATATCCACTAATACTTATTAAGAAATTAAATTTTAAGTTTTAAAATGTGTTAGCAAAGTAGAACTGCAGAAAAATCACAGCATTGAAATTGGTCTAAAGCACAGTAAGAAAAAAATATGATTACCTAAAATATGATTTATAGCTGAATTTTCAATGTCAGACACAGGTGTCAGAAGGTTGTTAAACAGTATTTTTAGCATGGCAAGAGAAAATAATTAAATATGTTTGTGCAATGAAACTGTCTCCAAAATGGGAAACAAATGTTTGTTGACTAATGTAGAGCGTTTTAAAACATACTTTTTACAGAATTCAATTGAATGTCATTAAGATAGAAAAGAAATAATGCAAAATTCAATAATACCAATAAAAGAAAGAAAGAAATCGGTAAAGCAACGTCTGAATTAAAAATTATATCTTTTATTTATTTATTATTATTTTTTAGTCTAATAAAAAGGTAGGACTTGGAGCAAAAGATCCAGCTTAGTTTTAAAGTTACTGTTTAATTACATTATGCTATGGGATCAATTCTCACCTACCCATGAGAAAATGAATATTATTTTTTAAAATGGGCTATTTTTTAGAAAGAATTTTATAATAATCAAACCCTGAGTTTCCATAATTAAGGCATATACTTGAAAATGGCATTTAAATAGAATGGTGTATTCTTCAGATGTCCCATCTCCAAATGATGTTGAACTCTTACAATTGGTAACAACATGGTTGAACCTGAAGGATATTGTTATATAAAATAAACCAGATTCAGCAAATGAAACTTGGCATGTACATATGAAATTTTAAATCTTAACATCTATAAATGGATGTCAACAGTTTATTAATCTGTGTGATAATCATCTCTTTTAATTAAATATGCTTATGATTAATAATTTTTGTTTAGTTACTTTTATTTTGCTGTGATAAAACATTCTGAATTAAAAGTAACTTAGAGGATATGGTTTGTTTCAGCATACACATATAATATATAGGGGAAGTGGGACAATCAAAGTAAGAAAGCTAGTCAGGAATCTGGAGGCAGAAAACATGGTGGAATATTACTAACTGGCATTTTCTCTGTTTCTCTCTCAGCTAATGTTCTTATACAGGCTAGATCCACTTATCTAGTGTGCTGCCCACACTGGGATGTTCATTAGCTCCCACATAAATCAAAAGTCTAGACACGTTTTCACAGAAAAGATTACATACCAAATCCAACAGAGACAATTCTTTGAGAGTACTTCTTTGGGACTAACTCTTTTTCTTGACAATAAAATTGAACCTGTAGATACCTGTGCATAATCCAAAGTAGCTATAACATGTGCAACCATTCAAGTTTCAAAGAATAGAGTTTACAAAATTAGTTTTGTATTGCCACTAAATAAAATGAAAAAAAGTGTTGTGATAAAGCAATAAATTTCTGTGAGAAGTAAACTTGTAGGGTAGAGTGGGGTTGACAAGTGTATGACGGAGATTAGTGACTGTGGGATAGGAGAGGAATGGGAATTCACTATTTTCATGCATGATATTGTAAAATAATAAATTAATAAAAATCCTGAGGAAAATGCTGTTTCTGTAACAGTGAAAATGAATTACTAAAAATATTGAGTATCTAGCTCAGCGGTGGTGGAACATACTATTCATCCCAACACTAGAAGGCAGAGACAGGCACCTTTCTGAGTTCTAAGATGGACTGATCTGTAGAGTGAGTTTCAGGACAGCCAAGGTTAGACAAAGAATCCTGTCTCAAAACAAAAACAAAAACAAAATCAAATAAGTAAAAAATAATTCAGTTTACAAAGGAAAATATGAGACAAGAGTTCAAGTAATGTAACATGGCTTATATATGTGAAAAAATGAAACCAATACAGTATCTCTGAGTAGGAAATGCATAGTTTGAATCAAGCCAAAAAGATTTAATTTACCTATTCTAAATGTTCAAAGAGGTGAAATACAGTCTCTAAAATCTTAAAGTCTGAAAACCATGTTTCATCAAAGAGAATATCAATGGAGGTATAAATTATAAACCAAAAGAACCAAGTAGAATTTCTGGAGTTTATCACTACAATAATAGACATGAAAAATGAACAAGCAGGGGAAATAACATATTTGAACAGGGACAATAAATAATAACTCAATTTGAAACTAGGTCAACTGAGATTATCTATTGTGAGAAAGGGAAAGAAAAATAAGCACATCACAGCATTCCAGATAGTATTCATACTTCTGGGAAGAAAATAAATAATTACATAACCAATGAACTGTATGAAATAATGCCCTACACTAAGAAATTCTTTATCACGACTAAACTACTATAGTTACTAAAGTATTTCTGTTAGATTGAAAAGAAGGGAAACTATAAAATAAGTTAAATATTTGAAGAAATAAAAGCCCAAATAAAAATAACTCAACACATAAATGTAAAAAGGTACTTTAAATATATTTTATTGGAATGGTTCTTTTTTTCTGATTCATAAATTGACATTGAGGTGTTGACAGTATGCATGATTATTTCTTGGATTTCAATAGTACAAGAGAAAAGGAAGTAATGCATTCTAATGTGACCTAAATATTTGTTCCTTAAGAAGTTAGCTGTCTAAAGCTGTACTCGTAAATTAGTGGTACTAATAAAATGGAAATAGGATGTTAGCATTTGTGGGGAATATTTAATCCCATAAATGAAGTTATCTTAGGACTGAAATTAGTGTTCTTAAGTGGTGGTGATTCCTCACATTTATTATTCCCTCTTCACCAAAATAAAGTGACAAAATTTATGTATGAAGATGAGATAGTCACCGACTCAATGCTGTGTCTGCTGCTACTTTTGTTTAGGAATGCTTGCATTATAGACTTTGTAGGTAAAGCTTGATATCATTTATAAATTCTCAATTGTGTTTTGTTATATAACCTTAAATGAAATAAAACAAAGCTAACTAAAAGGATATGTTTCATACATTAAATGGAAATGTGGGACAGACAGCAAGATTTCTCAGCAGTGAAAGTACTTAACACCCCACACTGACAACGTAAGTTTTATTCCTGGAATCCATATAAAAACTCAGAAGTGGTGGCTCTTAACATGCAATTCCAAAAGTCCTATAGCAAGATAGGAAGCAGAATCAGGATAATAGGGTGAAAGCTCTTGGGTCAGATGTTCTGGAATATGTAGAGGTGTAAAAATGTGGAATTGTGGTATAAATCTTGATAGGAGAAAACTAAATATTACAAACTTGTTCTGTAGTCTTAGCATGCATCATGTTACCCACACATTCCATCTTTTTCTGCCACTCCATACAATAAATTAAATAAGAAGAAAAACAAAGTTGACATTAATGCAAACTGGACTGTTATAATGGTGATGTTATCTATAATAAGCAAATAATAAATTTCAAAATGTATAATATAAAATATAACTAAATAATTGAAATATAAAATAAAAACAAGTATTGAGTAAAAAGGAAATAATAGAGAAATTTAAAAAATGAAACATGAATCTTGCCTCCCCCTTTCTAATTGTATTATTTTGGAATTTTGCTCTTTGTGTTCTAGTTAATTTGGCTAACGTTTTATCAATCTTACCTTTCTCAAAGAAATATCTCTTCATTTCATTGGTGTCAGCAATGATCTAGTAAAGCAGTATTGACAACTGAAATATCAACATCTCCTTAGAATTTGGAGGCTACATTAATGGAAATTTCAGCCATTCTAAGATTGGTGTTCTAGGAAGTAATCATTGAAAAGACCTTAAGACCAAAAGCTACTTGTGTTTGAGAAGGAACATAATGTGGAGATAGCATATTGATGCTTTTGAGATTTGAAATAATATATTGTCATTGCATTGTTATAAAAGACAGAAATATCTTAGGAATATTAAATTAGAATATGTTCTCCTCTATTTCTTATTGTGTATCACCAGCAACCCTATAACATATATCACATAATGCATTGAAATGCAATAGCATTTCCTGTTCAGAATGGTCATAAGGATATCAAATAATTGTCCTTGTAATTTAGCCTTGTTCTGTTAGCAAATGAGACTTGTTCAATACCAAATACCAAATCTCTCCAAAAACTTGCTCATCTCATTGAATAGTACAAAAAAGGATCGATCTTTCTGAGTGCTCCATTTCTCCCTCCAATCTCAAATTCATTGTGAAAACCTGATGTGCTTATCCTACTAAGCAGTTCTCAGATCTACTCACTTCCTAAAACTTTAACATTACACTCATTACTCTGCTATTTCAGACAGAAAATTACTTCCCCTAAAATTGACTAGTAGCATTTATTATTGACAGTTTGACAATGTGATTATTTGAAATATTAATCTGATTATAAATTGCTTTTTATTTTACTTAAGTAGGATTAAAAAACTCCCTGAATGTTCTAGCCCTTAATTACCTGTAGAGGAATTTTAACACTGCAACCTGGGTGCTCAAGATAGGGATCACATCCAAAGATCTTCTAGTTGTATGTAATCCAAGTAGAATGATGACACATCGTGGATTGCAGAATTATCTGGCTGGAATATATACATGCCCTTAGTATACACGGTTAATTCCAAACAATGGAGCAACACAATACTGAAAAGCCATTTTGGGGGAGAGAGGGTAGTTCACTGAGTGCAATTCAGTAAGCATATTCAACTGTAAGCCTCTGAGAAGACAATTATATCTGGAAAATAAAAAAGTTACTTTTACCACTCCATATCTACCTTTTTGTCTTTGTATATCCACTAACTGTCCTGCAAGACAATTTAATCATTTTATTCTGGCTAATGGACCTATTATCTAGGCTAGCCCATTTTTCTTTTCTATTATTAGTTATGTTTCTTTCATATCATCAGCTTTCATTAAAAAAAAATCATGTTTCTTTCTGGTCAACACCAGTCCCCCTCCATCTTGGGTGTGAGCTCAGGGGGCCCTAGCACACCCAGGATCTTGGGATCACTGAGACCAGTCTACTCATGAGAGCACGTGGGCTGCAGAAGCAACAGAGCTTCTTGGACAGGGTCCATCGGGCCTTCACCCTCAGCCAAGAGGCAGAGCTGAGACCCAGATCTCTGGGGACCTTCCCCACCAGAGGGAAGTCAGTCAACAGGTAGGCCTCTGACCCCTGGAATCAGGAGGTGGATCTGAGCTCCAGACTTCTGTGCACATTCCCTGCAAGTGGAGAGCTTGCCTACAGAGAGTGCTCTGACAACTGGGAATCTGGAGAGAGTTGGACTCTGAGGAGTGATGACGGAGGCTAAAGAATCACAGGAGGAATAAACTATAGCCAGAGACAGCTAGAACATCTAACATCAGAGACTTCCAGATTGTGACAGGCAAACATAAGAATCTTACTAACAGAAACCAAGACCACTTGGCATCATCAGAAACCAGTACGCCTACCACAGCGAGTCCTGGATACCCTAACACACCCGAAAAGCAAGATTTGGATTTAAAATCATATCTCATGGTGCTGGTAGAGGATTTTAAGAATGGCATTAATAACTCACTTAAAGAAATATAGAACACTGTTAAAAAGGTAAAAGTCCTTAAAGAATTACAGGAAAACAATGCTAAACAGGTAGAAGTCCTTAAAGAGGAAACACAAAAATCCCTTAAAGAATTATAGAAAAACACAACCAAACAGGGGATGGTACCTATTTAGCTGACTTCTCCTGTGTTTCTTTAATATTAATTATTGTTATTAATATTCTTCTTAAAATCCTCTACCAGTTTTGTGAGATATGATTTTCAATCTGAATATTGCTTTTCCGGTGTGTTGGTGTATCCAGGACTTGCTGTTGTGGGATAACTGGGTTCTGATGATGCCATGTACCCTTGTCTTCTGTTAGTAAGTTTCTTGTGCTTGCCTCTCACCATCTGATTATCTCTGCTGTTAGTTGGTCTTGCTGTCTCTGTTTTCAGATTGCCCCTCCTTTGAGCCTATAAACCTGGGTCAGCACTCCTAGGAGACCAGCTCTCCCTTGGCAATACCAGTAAACAGAAGGCTTTGGAAGAGTCCCACATCCCAGATGCAGATGTAGACACATAGTACCCTGCCTCAGCTGCTCTGCTGCTTCTGCAGCCTGTGCACTCCTGAGTGATCCCAACTTAGAGAGTCACCCAAGAGAAAGTGGCAATTTCACCTGAGTCCCAGGGTCAGAGCACTTCCTGGAGGCAAGCTCTCCCCTGCAGGGAAGATGCTCAGAGGACTGCTGAACAGCCCCAACTCCTGGGTGCAGGTGTTGGCACATAGGATCCTGTCCCAGCTGCTCTGACTTTTATGGCCTGTATGCTTTTGAGTGGACCCACCTTAGAATGTCACCGGAAAGAAAGTCTTTATTTATATTTCAAATATTATACTCTTTCCTGGTTTCCCACCCCCCAAAAGCTCCATATTCCATCCCCTCACTCTACTTCTATGGGGGTATTCCCATACTCACCCACCCACTCTTAACTCCCCACCCTCAGATACCCCTACATGGGGGCATTGGGCCTTCATAGGATCAAGGGCCCCTCTTCCCACTGATGCCTGACAAGGCCATCCTCTGCTACATATGCAGCTGGAGCCATGGGTCCCTCGATTTGTACTCATGGGTTGGTGGTTTAGTCCCTAGTTACTCTAGGGGGTCTGGTTGGTTGATATTATTGTTCTTCCTATGGGGTTGCAAATCTCTTCAGCTCCTTCAGTCTTTTCTCTAACTCACCCATTGGGGACCCTGTGCTCAATCACATCTGAGTTCATTCCAGGTTCTTGCTTTAAACATTCTCATCAGTATTTGTAAGGATTCTGGCAGAACATCTCAGGAGACAGCTATATCAGGCTCCTGTCAGCAAGCACTTCTTGGAATTTGCAATAGTATCTGTGTTTGGTGACTATATAAGAGATGGATCCCCAGATGGGGCAGTCTCTGTATGGCCTTTCATTCAGTTTTTGCTCCTCATTTCGTCTCCATATTCCCTCTCACAAATATTTTGTTCGCCTTTCTAAGAAGAAGGGAAGCACCCAAACATTTGTCTTTCTTCTTCTTAAGCTTCATGTGGCCTGTGAAATGTATCTTGGGTATTCCAAAATTTGGGGCTAATATCCACTTACCAGTGAGTGAATAAAATGTATGGTTTTATTTTGATTGGGTTATCTCACTCAGGATAGTATTTTCTCTTTTTTTTCTCATTAGATTTTTTTATTATTATTTTCTTTATTTACATTTAAAATGCTATCCCGAAAGTTCCCTATACCCAAGCCCACCCCTGCTCACCTACCCACCCACTCCCACTACTAGTCCCTGACATCCCCCTGTGCTGGGTCATATAAAGTTTACAAGACCAAGGGGACTCTCTTCCCAACGATGGCCGATTAAGCCATCTTCTGCTACATATGGAGCTAGAGACATGAGCTCAGGGGGTAATGGCCAGTTCATATTGTTGTTCCACCTACAGGGTTGCAGCCCCCTACAGCTCCTTGGGAACATTATCTAGCTCCTCCATTGGTGGCCCTGTGTTCCATCCAATAGCTGACTGTGAGCATCCACTTCTGTGTTTGCCAGGCACTGGCATATAAGAGGCTGCAATGTCACAGTCACTTCAGCAGAATCTTGCTGGCATGTGCATTAGTATCTGGGTTTGGTGGCTGATGATGGGATGTATTCGGGATGCAGTAGTCTCTGGATAGTCCATCCTTTCATCTTAGCTCTAAATTTTTTCTCTGTACCTATATCCTTCCATGGGTAATCTGTTCCTTATTTTTAGGAGGAATGAAGTATACACACTGTGGTCTACCTTCTTGGTTTTCTTGTGTTTTGTAAAATGTATCTTGGGTATTCTAAGATTCTGGGCTAATATCTACTCATCAGTGCGTGCATATCTAGTGACTTCTTTTGTGATTGGGTTACCTCAATAAGGATGGTATCCTCCAGATGCCCATCCATTTGCCCAAGAATTTCATAAATTCATTGTTTTTAATAGCTGAGTAGTACTCCATTGTGTAAATGTACCACAGTTTCTGTATCCATTACTCTATTGAGGGACATCTGGGTTCTTTCCAGCTTCTGGCTATTATAAATAAGGCTGCTATGAACATAGTGGAGCATGTGTCCTTATTACCAGTTGGAAGATCTTCTGGGTATATGCCCAGAAGAGGTATNGCNGGATCCTCCGGTAGTACTATGTCCAATTTTCTGAGGAACCGCCAGACTGATTTCCAGAGTGGTTGTACAAGCTTGCAATCATACCAGCAATGGAGGAGTGATCCTCTTTCTCCACAACCTCGCAAGCATCTGCTGTCCCCTGAATTTTTAATCTTGCCATTCTGACTGGTATGAGATGGAATTTCAGGGTTGTTTTGATTTGCATTTCCCTGATGACTAAGGATGTTGAACATTGTTTCAGGCGTTTCTCAGTCATTCAGTATTCCTCAGTTGAGAATTCCTTGTTTAACTCTGTACCCCATTTTTAATGGGGTTATTTGAATTTCTGGAGTCCAGTTTCCTGAGGTCTTTGTATATATTGGATATTAGTGCTCTACCAGATTTAGGATTGGTAAAAATCCTTTCCCAATCTGTTGGTGGCCTTTTTATCTAGTTGACAGTGTCTTTTGCCTTACAGAAGCTTTGCAATTTTATGAAGTCCCATTTATGAATTCTTGATTTTACAGCACAAGACATTGGTGTTCCGTTGAGAAATTATTTCCCTATGCCCATATCTCCGAGGCTTTTCCCCATATTCTCCTCTATCAATTTCAGTGTCTCTATTTATGTGGAGGTCTTTGATCCACTTAGACTTGAGGTTTGTACAAGGAGATAATAATGGATCAATTCTCATTCTTCAACATGATAGCTGCCAGTTGTGCCAGCATCATTTGTTGAAAATGCTGTCTTTTTTCCACTGGATAGTTTAAGCTCCCTTATCAAAAACCAAGTGACCATAGGTGTGTGGATTCATTTCTGGCTCTTCAATTCTATCCCATTGATCTACATGTCTGTCGCTGTACCAGTACCATGCAGATTTTATCACATTTGTTCTGTAATGCAGCTTAATGTCAGGCATGGTGCTTTCACCAGAGGTTCTTTTATTGTTGAGAATGGTTTTTGCAATCCTAGGTTTTATATTATTCCAGATGAATTGGCAAATCGCCCTTTCTAACTCTGTGAAGATACTTGAAGAGACTCAGACTTGAAGTTCTTATCATATAGATCTTTCATTTCCTTAGAGTCACACCAAGGTATTTTATATTATTTGTGACTATTGTGAATGATGTTGTTTCCCTAATTTCTTTCTCTTCCCGTCTGTCCTTCATGTANAGGAAGGCCACTGATTTGTTTGATTTAATTTTAAATCCAGCTACTGCACTGAAGCTGTTTAACAGGTTTAGTTCTCTGGTGGACTTTTTAGGGTCACATATGTATACCATCATATCATCTGCAAATAATGATAATTTGACTTCTTCCTTACCAGTTTGTATCCCCTTGATCTGCTTTTGTTGTCGGATTGCTCTGGCTAGGATTTCAAATACTATATTGAATAGGTAGTGAGAAAGTTGGCAGCCTTGCCTAGTCCCAGATTTTAGTGGGATTGCTTCGAGTTTCTCTCCATTTACTTTCATTTTGGCTATTGGTTTTCTGTATATTGCTTTTATTATATTTAGGTAGGGGCCTTGAATTCCCAATCTTTCCACGACTTTTATCATGAAGGGGTGTTGGATTTTGTCAAATGCTTTCTCA
>NC_034613.1:106710394-106723232 GCF_900095145.1 Mus pahari | reverse complement strand
CTAATGCTCACATCTATGGTTTCTGATTTCTTTCCTAGGGTTTCTATCTCCAGAGTTGTCACATTTTGGGTTTTCTTTATTGCTTCTATTTCCCTTTTTAGGTCTTGGATGGTTTTGTTCAATTCCATCACCTGTTTGATTCTGTTCTCCTCTCTCTCTTTAAGGACTTCTACCTCTTTAGAAGTATTCTTCTGTTTTTCTTTAAGGACTTGTATCTCTTTAGCAGTGTTCTCTTGCATTTCTTTAATAATGCCCTTCTTAAAGTCCTCTATCAGCATCATGAGGTATGCTTTTAAATCTGATTCTTGCTTTTCGTGTGTGTTGGGGCATTCATGACTGACTGAGGTGGGAGTGCTAGGTTCTGATGATGGTGAGTGGTCTTGGTTTCTTTTAGTAAGATTCCTACATTTGCCTTTCACCATCTGGTGATCTCTGGAGTTAGTTTTTATTGTTGTCTCTGGTTGGAGCTTATTCCTCCTGTGATTCTGTTAGCCTCTATCAGCAGTCTGGGAGTCCAGCTCTCTCCTGAGTCTCAGTGGTCAGTTTACTCTGCAGGGAAGCTCTCCTCTATCAGGGAATGTGCACAGAGGCCTGGCATTCAGATCTGCCTCCTTGCTGAAGATGTAGCCCCAAAACAGGGCCTGTCCCAGAAGATGTGTTGCCTCTGCAGTTTATTCACTCACTTGCACAGACTAGACACTGAGAAACCTTGGACACAATATAACTCTCTCACCTGCGCTGGCAGACAGAACCCTCACAGGTGGCCACCTTTCCTCTGGCAAGGAAGGTGCCCACATTTCTGGAGCCCAAAACAGGGTCTGTCCCAGAAGTTAGGTTGCTCCTGTCTGTCCTGAAGCTGTGTAGCTGCTGCGGTCCACACTCTTGCTAGTGCAGACTGGCACCTAATCAAACCAGTGCAAAGAAGGTTCTCCTGCCAGCTCAGGCCTTGAGACTCCTCCTGAGAGGTCACCCCTCCTGGGGTGGGAAAGATACAAGGTGACTGGAGCCAGAAATGGGATCTTTCCCAGAAACTGTGTCCCTTCTGCAGGCTGCCCTCTCCCAGGTAGTACACTGGAGCAAAGTTGGCCCTCCTACTGGTTCTGGCTTTGAGACTGCTCCTGGGCAGCCAGGCCTCCTCAGGCGGGAAAGGTGCTGGATGACTAGAACCAGAAACAGGATCTTTCCCAGAAGCTGTGTCACTTCCCCAGGCTGCCCTCTCTCTGGCAGTGCACTGGAGCAAAGATGGCCTTCCTACTGGTTCAGGCAAGGATACTGCTCCTGAGCAGAAACCTCTCCTCGGGCAGGAAAGGTTCTGAATGACTGGAACCAGAAATGCAATCTTTCCCAAAAGACACCAGGCAGTCACTTCTCCAGGCTGCCCTCTCCCTGGCAGTGCACAGGAGGAAAGATCAGTATAGTATTTTCTAGTTCCATCCATTTGTCTGAATTTTATTAATGTATTGTTTTCAATAGCTGATTAATATTCCATTGTGTAAATGTACCACATTTTCTGCATCAATTCCTCTACTGAACAATATCTGGGTTCTTTCCAGCTTCTGACTATTGAATATGCTTACTCAGGTGACTAATTTCTGTTATGCTGACATTAAAATAAACCTGTACATCTCAGAATTCCTTTGTACTGTTAATCTCCATGTTCCATGATTATGGTACCAATTGAAACTATATATTTTAATGTCTTAAATAATTTCCATTGTCTGCATAATTTTTTCTTGATATAATTTTACAATAACCTCAGCAAGCAAAGTTATTTAAATTTGATCTTTTAAAAGATCTTCTGGAAGACATGTATGCTAATTTACTTAAAGGTACTCTACCCAGTATAACATAGTATGTTGTTGGATTTAACAATTTTAAAAATATCAAAATTGTCAAAAGTGACAATATTACTCAGGGTACAGATTAACAGAATTTATGGGAGGTCTCTATAAATTAAGGGAATTTGTTGGAATGACTTGCAATCTGTAGTCCAAATAGTCCCAAAATAAGCTGTGGTGAATGGGAAGTTCTACAATGTAGTAGCTGCTCAAGATCATGAGGATGGGCATTTCAGTTGGTCATTTGTATAAGCTGGAACCCTAAAGAAGTTGACTCCAATGGATGAGCTCCCAAGTAAGTGAAAGCAAAAAGGCGAAGGAGAAAGAAAAGGAGAAGAAGCCTTCCTTTTACCATTGTCCATATGTAAGCCTCCAGAACAGAAGTTATGGCCAGATGAAAGATGTGTACCACCACACTTGGACTAAGTGTTCTTTATTTGGAACTTGCTCTGTTCCAGGATGGCCTTGACCTCAGAAATACACTTGCCTCAGTCTCCTGGGTTTAAAGGTTTGTGCCATTTTGCCTGGGCCTAAGCTTTTTCATAGTCACTATGCCTCGGATATTAATCAAAAACCTATGTCTTCCAGCCTCAACATCTGTATCACAAGTTTGTCCTCCATTTCTGGATTGTAGTTCATTCTAGATATAGTCCAGTTGACACCTGGGAATAGCTATCACAAGGACATAACTGAGGAAGCAATAGGTATTGTCTATTATTATTGTAGAGTTCTGATCTATTCACCTATTCAACAAATTAAATGAATGCATATTACATATTTCAATAGAAAGTGAAAAACTGAATAAGATATTTTTAACTGTAGAGAACTTAAAATTAATTGGAAATATAAATGTGTGAACAACTTAATACAGTAATTTAACACTTGCAAGTTGTATATCCAAACAACAATAAATATTCTGATGCATGGGTTATTAGGGATGATATAGAAAATTTCTGATAGATTAGATTTGTTTCGTTTTGTATTCTGTTGCTTTAAAAATAGGTCAAACTTTGATTCATAATCAAGTTATAAGAAAGTTGTTCTGTCCAAAGAGAACATTCTGATGAAATGCAGAGAAACTATGGCAAGATATATGATATATTTGCAGTAAGATATGAGATTTACTATGATAAATACAGTAAAACATATAATAAATAAGTAAATAAATAAATAAGGAACCCCTGCCTGACCAGAGGCATAGGTTCCTTCTGATCTGAACCTACACCTGGAACAGACCTCTGGTGATGGCTCTGCACTCACTGTTGAAACACCCACAGGGAGTCCAACTCCCAGGTGCTCTGAAATGCTCAGGATCACAAGGTCACAGGATCACAGGATCACAGAATCACAGATGAAGCTTGATTTTCAGAATATCAGACACACACAGGAGCACTGGAGCTCTGATACACTCAAGAACATAGCTGAGGCCACAACATCTTTCCCAACACTCAGCATAACTCGGACCCAAGAGGAATCAGGGAAACACAAACCCATGCCCAGCTAGAGGATGATATAGATTCCGTCCAGCTTGTACCTGTGCCCAGAGTAAACCCAAGGCTCTGGCTCCATACCTACCCCAGCAACACTCAGAGAAACTTTGACTCCCAGAAGCTCTGACACAACAGGATCTCGAGAGATCTGTCACATCAGGATTTCAGCCTCCCAGAGACAGCTTGACTCTCAAAAGCTCTGACACACCCAAGATCTTGGGATCACAGGACCCCAGAATTGCAGGATCACAGAGATACCTGGACTCTGAGGAGATCTGATGTAACCAGGATCACAACAGGGACACACTCCAGTCAGAGACAGCAAGAGCAGGTAGCACTAGAGATAACCATATGGCTAGAGGTAAGCACAAGATCATAAGTACAAGAAACCAAACTAACTTGGCATCATCAGCAGCCAGTATTCCCACTACTCACTACTCCAGATTCCCACTTTGGCCAGTTCTGGATACCCCATCACACTGGAAAAACAAGATTTGGATTTAAAAATCACACCTCATGATAATGATAGAGGGCTTTAAGAAGGACGTAAATAATTCCCTTAGAAAAAATACAGGAGAACACTGGTAAACAGGTAGAAGCCCTTAAAGAGGAAACACAAAAATCCCTTAGAGAATTACAGGAAAACACAACGAAAGAGGGAAGGAGTTGAACAAAACTATCCAGGATCTAAAAATGGAAATAGAAACAATAAAGAAATTACAAAGGGAGACAGACAACCCTGGAGAAATAAATCAGGAGTCATAGATGCAAGAATCACCAACAGAGTACAAGGGATAGAAGAAATAATCTTAGGTGCAGAAGATACCATAGAAAACATTGACACAACAGTCAAAGGAAATGCAAAATGCAAAAAGCTCCTAAACACATCTTCTTGGAAATCCAGGACAATATGAGAAGACCAAACCTACAGACAATAGGTATAGAAGACAGCAAAGATTTCCAACTTTCTTCAACAAAATTATAGAAGAAAATTTCCCTAACCTAAAGATAGAGATCCCATGAACATATAAGTAGCCTATAGAACTCCAAATAGATTAGACTAGAAAAGAAATTTCTCCTGTCACATAATAATCAAAACATCAAATGTACAAAACAAAGAAAGGATATTAAATGCAGTCGGGGAAAAGATCAACTAACATATAAAGGCAGCCCTATCAGAATTATACCAGACTTCTTATCAGAGATTGTAAAATCTAGAAGATCCTAGGCAAATAACATACAGACCCAAATAGAACACAATTGCCTGTCCAGACTATTATACCCAGCAAAAGTCTTAATTAACATAGGTGGCCAAACCAAGATATTCCATGAGAAACATATTTACATAATATCTTTCCACGAATCCAGTCCTACAAAGCATTACAGATGGAAATCACCAACACAAGAAGGGAAACTATGCCCTAGAAAAAGCAAGAAAGAAATCTTCTTTCAAAAAATCCAAAGGAAGATAGCCAAACAAACATAATTTCACCTCTAACAACAAAAATAATAGGAAGCATCAATCACTTTTCCTTAATATCTCATAACAATTTCCCAATTAAAAGACTTAAATTAAAAGACTGGATATGTGAACAAGAACCAGCATTTTGCTGCATACCGAAAACACACCTTACTAACAAAGACAGATACTACCTCAGAGTAAAAAGGCTGGAAAAAATTTTCCAAGCAAATTGTCCCAAGAAAAAAGCTACAGTAGTCAGCCATTCTAATATTGAATAAAATCAACTTTTACCAAAAAGTTATCAAAAACAGATAAACAGGGACACTTCACACTGTTCAAAGGGAAAATCTACAAAGATTGGTTCTCAACTCATCTATGTTCCAAATTCAAGGACACCCACATTCATAAAAGAAACTTTACAAAAGCTCAATAGTAATAAAAACTGCATGGTATTGATATAGAAACAGACATGTGGACCACTGGAATTGAGTTTGAAGACCCAGAAATAAACCCACACATTCATCAACACTAGATTTTTGATGAAGAACCCAAAACCATACAGTGGAAAGGGAGAATATCTTAAACAAATGGTGTTAGTCTCACTAGATGTCTTCATGTAGAAGAATAGAAATGAATCCATATTTATCACACTGCACAAAACTCAAGTCTAAGTAGATCACACATTTCAACATACAGCTTGATAGACTAATTTTAATAAAACAAAAATTAACCATTAGTAAATGGGACCTCAGAAAACTGAAAAGCTTTTATAAGTCAAAGGGTAGCATCAGTAGGATAAAATTACCACAGATTGGGAAAAGATCTCCACCAACTTTATATCTGATGAAATTTTAATATCCAAAATATATAAAGAACTCAAGAAGTTAAGTATCAACAACCAAAAAACCCTATTAAAAAATGGGGTACAGAATTGTTATTAGAGTAATCTCAAATGGCAGTGGAATGCTAAAAGAAATATTCAACATCCTTGGTCTTAAGGAAATGGAAATCAAACTGACTCTAAAATTCTACCTTATACCCATAATAATGGCTAACATAAAAAACTCACTGGATAGCACATAATGGCAAGAGCATGGAACAAGGGAAACACTTCCATTGCTTGTGGTAGTGCAAACTTGTACAACCACTCTGGAAATCCATTTGGCATTTTTAAGAAAATTGGAATAGTTCTACCTGAAGACTCAGTTATACTACTCCTGAGCATAAACCCAAACAATGCTACATTACAAGACAAGTACATTTCCTCAGCTATGTTCATAGCAAANTTGTTGATAATCCAGAAACTAGTAACCTAGATTTCCTTCAACTGAAGCATGAATAAATAGAAATGTGGTTCATTCACACAGGGGAGTATTACTCAGGTATTAAAAACTGATATTATGAATTTTTCAGGCAAATGAGTGGAACTAGAAAATATCCTGTGTAAGGTAACTCAGATCCCAAAGGAAAAGCATGGTGTGTACTCACAGATAAATGGATATTAGACATAAATTCAGGTAAACCATGCTATAATCAACAGAGGGAAAGAAGCCAAATAACAAGAAGGGATCTAGGGAGGATGGTGGAATCTTAGACAGGGAAACAAAATAGATATCAGTGTGGATGGAGGTCAGGAGCTAGGCAGTAGAGGGGATAGGGAGGGGAACAGGATTTGGTGGTGGAGCAAATCACATGTAGAGAGAACAGGAGAGAGAGAATGGAAATCTACGGTGGATGATCAGCAAGCACCAGAACTTTCCAGAGACATAGGATGGAGGAAGCCCCCCTAGGAGCCTATGAAAGCAACTCTAGCTCTGACTCCTAGCAGTGGGGCAGTTGGATCTAGAAGTGGTCAATACCTATATTCAGGAATGTCTCCTAGTGGAGGGACAAGCACAGCAACCCATCAATAGACCCTTAGATCCAAAATGTATCCAACCTATGAGATGTATAGTGACAGAGATAGAGCAGAGATGGAGAGCATGCCAAACTAATGATTGCTCAAATTGAGACTCAAAACATGGGCAAAAACCAATCCATGACACCATTAATGATACTCAGTTATATTTACAGACAAGAACCTAGGATAACTATCGTTTGAGAGGTTCTACCCAGCAGCCAGTGAAAAGAGATGCAGAGATCCACAATCAAATATTAGATAGACTTTGGGGAGCCTAATGGAATTATTGAGGTAAGGATTTAGGTACCCAAGGAGGACAAGGACTCCACAGGAATACCACAGATTCAACTAACCTGGATTCATGCGAGCCACCATTTGTGGAACTACTAATCAAAGAGGAAGCAAGGGCTGTCCCTAGTCCCTTTGCATATATGTAACAGCTGTGAAGCTTGATATTAATAGTGTTCTCCAAACAACTGGCATGGAGGCTGTCCCTGAAGAATATGTCTGCTTGCCTGCCTGCCTGCCTGCCTGTCTGCCTGTGTATCCTGTTCCCTTAATTGGACCACCTTGTCTGGCTTCATTGGGAGATGTGCCTAGTTTTTTAACTTAATGTATCATGGAGAGGCATAAGTTGGGATGTAGTATATGAGGGGATGAAAAGTCTGTGTGATGGGGTACTGGGAGGAGAGGTGGCACTGATACTGTTTTGTAAAGTAAATAATGTAATGAATCAGAATTAAAAAAAGAAACATTTGAATTGGATCCTCCTTATAGTTTCACAAGTTTAGTCCATTATTATCATAGTGAGAAGCAGGGCAATATTCAGACAGACATGGTGCTGGAGAAGGAGCTGAGATTTCTATATCTGGATCTTTTGGCAGCACAATTGTGGGTACCACATTGGTTGAAGCTTGAGTATAGGAGATCCAAAGTCTGCTTCCACAGGGATGTACTTCTTGTACTAAAGGCCACTCACACTCTATCAAGGCCACACCTTGTAATAGTGACACTCACTATGGGTAAAACATTCAACATGTGAGTCTATGGGGGACACACTTACTCAATTTTCACGACCACAATTGTCATCTTTCTAATCTTACATACAAATGTTATAGCATCATTAGCTATATATTATGTGTAATATAATTTGTAAAATTTTTGATATGAAATATTCTGAACTTTCTTCTTATAATTCTTACCAATCTCATGAAGTTATTACAAACCTTATTGAACTTTGAAATTCATGTAAACATAAATTTGTTAAAATAGAAATAATTCAAAAGAATATAATCTGTTAATGTTAAATTATGAAACATAGCCGGGCATGGTGGCGCACGCCTTTAATCCCAGCACTTGGGAGGCAGAGGCAGGCGGATTTCTGAGTTTGAGGCCAGCCTGGTCTACTAAGTGAGTTCCAGGACAGCCAGGGCTATACAGAGAAACTCGGTCTCGAAAAACCAAAAGAAAAAAAAATATGAAACATTCGGTAGAACTAAAGGAAAAATACATAATATAAGGAACTGATCAAGGTAAATAGTTAAATTCAGTCTCAAAACCTGTGATTGGTAAGCAAGGTGTTGAATCCTTCAGACACCATATGAAAGCATTATTTTGAACATAATTCTTTTAGTGATATTGAAGGAGATTGAAACCTAGCTCACTATAACACTTATGATACTGTAAATCTCACTAGTGTGCTATATTCTATTCTACTTTACAGACTGTTAATTAAATAATATGCTAGGTATTGCTATAGTTGAGCACTATAGAGATTGGTTATATCTGAATAGAATTCAATGAGAGTAGTAAAATCATATTAAGACAAGATAAGAATGAAAACCTTAAGTAACTTTGACAGGTTGTGTAGGTAGAGAAAAGTACATTGTTGTATTAGCAAAGAGACGTTTGGCTAAGACCAGAATAAGGAAGCTGGCAGCAGTGGCATAAAATTGTGGTGAATAAAAATGAGTTTGTTCAGGCAGGTTTAGGCCTGTGACACAAACTGAGCACACAGGCCTTAAGAGCAGGCCTTGGGTGTGGGAGTATGCGGGCCTTTTTCCTTTACTAGACTGCTGGCAGTATGTGTGAAGATCCCTTAAAATATATGTTTAAGCTGGGCATGGTGTCGCATGCCTTTAATCCCAGCACTCAGGAGGCTGAAACAGGCAGATTTCTGAGTTCAAGGCCAGCCTGGTCTACAAAGTGAGTTCCAGGACAGCCAGGGCTATACAGAAAAACCCTGTCTCGAAAAACCAATAAAGAAAAAAAATGTATTTGAGGACATCACAGCACCCACTGGAGAATTATTAAATTGTTCGTACTGGCATCCCAAGAATAATTAAATAACCAAAAAATTCTAGCCAGGCTAGAGGTCCAAGTCATCACTAGGTCTTCCTAGAGATCGCACAGTAAGTACCAGACTTACTAGAAAGTTTCCCTACCCTAGGCCTAGGAATTTCTTAAATGGCTGCAAGAGCCCAGATGGGGAAGGGTGTAAGAGCAGCTTTCAAGGGGTATGGTCACCCAAGGGTCAATGTCCTATCTTGTATGTCAGCTGGGAGGCTTGGCAAAAGGACTGTGGCTGTGAAATGCCAACCCCTTGGCTCCCTGAAAAAAAAGATGGCCAGGCCTTATCTGGGAACTTAGAATCCTCCCTGCTGACTGGAGAAACTCCTTATCAGTCAGTATGTCAGTGTATGTTTGTGAGCTTCCACAGTCTGGTAGCAGGAAGTGTGGAACTGAGTGGTTGGTTTGGGCCCATTTGACTGTGTCAAATCTAACTGACTGGTAGTGCCTCTGCAGAACACAGGGGGACCCACTTTTCAGGCTGAGAACTGAGAGAAGAGCTAAGGAGCAGAGGGGTAAGGAAAACAAGTTAAAAGGAAAAGACAATTAGACAAACATTATAACAGGACTCCAGCCAGTTTGAGGCTGAAGTGGCTTTAATTTTTCCAGCCAGCTTTTATACAATTCTAGGTACTAGCAGAGAATGGGGTCAGTTCTTAGATCAAAGACAAAGTGATTAAACAAGGCAATTGACAATGAGGTAACACTGGGTAGTAATCAAACAAAGCAATAAAGTCCCCAAGTCACTTGGTCTGGGTGCTTATCAGGATTACCAATACAAAAGGGAAGTCACAAATTCCTTGGCTGTGTTCACCTTGATCCTTGAAGTAGCCCAAAGTGAATATTCTTATCAGAGCCTACTTCCTTAAGCCCAGTGACAAGTACTTGTCAAATTTCTATAAGTGGTACCTAAAGTTCTCCACATATGCAGGGGATGGGAAAGGGAGCAAGTAGGGTCTCAGGCAGGGTGCAGAGTCAAACTTGCTTCTCAGGCAATCTGGCTGAACCAGCAGGCTGCAAATGAGAGAGCGGGGAGGGGAAAAACTGACTCCAGGGAGAGACATATGGGAGCTAAAATCTAATGCTCAGAGCTGGTGCTGTTGTGCCAGAGAGCAGTTGTCCAGAATACTCAGCTGTGAGAAAAAAAAAATGTGTCCAAGGAGAGGGAAATATCATCCAAGGGAAAGACCATGCAAATGGTCACTCTGACCTTTGGGAATGGAGACTTAACAGATCTGGGCTAGCAAGCACGGATCTCTTGTTGTGGCTTAAATGGGATGTGAACCTGCAGAATTTCTAGATCTGAGTCACAGGGCACCAACGTTGTGATTATAAAAGGAGAAAGAGGTATTAAGACATGTTCTATAGGGGTGTGGTGAGGTATGGGAGAAGGGGGTTCCTTGATGGGCCCTTGCCAAGGCATCCCTTCCCCTTGAGGGACCAGTCACATGACAGTATAGTATAGAACAGAGTTTATTTAGAGGATGGGGAGGGAATTTAAGAGAGTAATAGAGTTAGAGAAAGGTAAAGAGAAGGAGAGAGTAGAGAAGTAGAGGCAGGCCATGACCATGTGGAGAGAGGGAGGAAGGGAATGGGGAGACTGTGTTAGCAAGAAAGCAGGAGACAAGAGAGAGAGGCAAGAGTAAGGAAGAGAGGAGGGAGCAAGCAGCCCCTTTTATAGTGGGCCAGGCCTACCTGGATGTTGCCAGGTAACAGTGAGGAGGAGCATACCAGCATACCAGGATGTTGCCAGGTAACTGTTGGGGTGTAGTCCAGATGGAATACCAACACAACCTTGTGGGAGGACCAGCAGTCTCAATTAACCTGTACCCCTGAGATCTCTCAGATACCGGATCGGATCACCAACCAGGTAGCATACACCAACTGATATGAGGCTCCCAAAACATATACAGCAGAGGACTGATGGGCCTTCGTTCAGTCAGAAAATATGCAACTAATCCTCAAGAGACTGGAGGTCCCAGGGAGTTTAGAGGTCTGGGGTGGAGAGGTGGGGTGCAGACATCCTCATGGAGACAGAGTGGTGGGAAGGAGGTATGAGATGTGGAACAATCTGAGGATGGACCCAGAGGGGAATAAAATTTAGAGTGTAAAATAAGTAAGTAAGTAAGTAAGTAAGTAAGTAAGTAAGTAAATAAATAAATAAATAAATAAATAAGGTATGGCCCTGTTGGAGTAGATGTGTCACTGTGAGTGTGAGCTATATGACCCTCACCCTAGCAGCTTGGAAGTCTTCAACTAGCAGACTTCAGATGAATATGTAGACTCTCAGCTTCTCCTGCACCATGCTGCCTGGATGATGCCATGTCCCCACCTTGATGATACTGAACTGAACCTCTGAACATGAAGGCTGAAAATATTGTGTCTCAGTTGAAAGCCCACTATGTAAATAGTCACATACTGAGTCTTTGTTCTGTTATAAAAAAGTAAATATAAAAACTAAAATCAGCAGAAGATGTTAGATGGTAGAAAGATTAATCTATAAATACATTTTCAGTTTTGAATGAGGGAGTTTATTAATTATATAGGAAACCTACAAAGGCAAATAAATAAATAGATAAATAAATAAGAAAGAATAGCAAAACACCATCAAATTAGTTGCTTAGAATACCTGGCACATATCAAATGGAAAGCCCCTTTAAGATAGTTAACTGGAGTTCCTAATAGAGACTTAAACAAAATAACTTACAGAATAATGGGGTTATTTGGGACTATGGTATCAAGGAGATGTATCTGACTTCATAGGAAGACATGGCTAGAGGTAGGTATCAACACTGGAGCAAAAGGTTGAAGATAACTTCCTCAAATCCAAGGAGGAAAAAAGGAGAACAAACTTGAAGTAGTTCAATGTTATGTACTCTCAAAGACAGCAAAAATTCAGATGGATTTTCATTCTTTCAGCCTGGCTTGTATTATAAAATATTTCTCATGTAATCCTATATAGAAACATACTAAAATACCCTATTTTAAACTGCATTAGTTTTAAAAAGTCTCTCTCTCTCTCTCTCTCTCTCTCTCTCTCTCTCTCTCTCTCACACACACACACACACACACACACACACATACACACACACTGAAATGCACCAAACATAAAAACTATTAAAAAATGAACTTTTATACATTAGAAATTAGAAAGAATAGTCATTACTCTAATGGCCTGGGAAGATGGCTCAGTGTGTAAGAGCACTGACTGGACTTCAAGAGGTCCTGAATTAAATTGTCAGCACTCATGTGGTAGCTCGCAACTATCTATAAAATGATTTGATATCTTCTGGAATGAAGGTATATATGTGACAGGGAACTCATATGCATAAAATAAATAAAATAAAAGAGTAGTCATTAGAATTGTAAGTTATGAAGCTTCACCGTGGAAATTAGTTTTACCATCAAATATATTTTTGTACCTATCTACAACTAATATATTTTTTGTTGTTTGTTTATTTGCTTTGGTGTTTTCATTACAGGGTCTTACATTTCTGTGCTGGCCCTCAAACTATCATTGTATCCAAGTGTGACCCTAAATTTCTCATCCTCCTATCTGACTCTACAGCATACTAGGATCAAAGGCATGAGTCACCATGCTAGACATATACAATTTTGGGAATTAATCCAGCATTGCATGAACTGTTGTACCTTCTCTCCTTCCCTTATCTGGTTTCCTTAAACTTATATTTCTACCTATGATGAAATTTCTTTAGGCAATTTCACACACACTCACACACACACACACACACACACACACAGAGAGAGAGAGAGAGAGAGAGAGAGAGAGAGAGAGAGA
>NC_034613.1:106686070-106693936 GCF_900095145.1 Mus pahari | reverse complement strand
CAGCTTAAGGTCAGGCATGGTGATTCCACCAGAGTGGAAACTGAACAACACTCTTCTCAATGACAACTTGGTCAAGGATGAAATAAAGAAAGAAATTAAAGACTTTTTAGAGTTCAACGAAAATGAANCCACAACATACCCAAACTTATGGGACACAATGAAGGCAGTCCTAAGAGGAAAATTCATAGCCCTGGGTGTCTCCAAAAAGAAATAACAGTGTTTAAATAGTTCAATTAGTGTAAGATCGAAAATAGTATGAAATAGAGATGGAGCATAAAGTTGAGTGGGTAGGGGGTGGGAAGGGATGAAGGAAGAGTCTGGGAGGAGGCGGAGGAGGGGAAATAATGTGACCAATATATATTTTATGAAACATATAATCAATTTCACAAAAATATAATATTTGAAAAGGAGGCTATTCTGCTAAGTGTTCTTAAAATATGAGGCTATGTTTGAAGAAGAGTAGGGAGAATTAATATCAGAGGGTTTGGAGGGAGTAAAGGGCAGAGAGAAATATTGTAATTATATTATGAACTCAAAAAGTAATTAAGTATTTTTTTTTAAAGTACACATTACACTAACAAATTGAGTATAAATCAATAGGGGAGCTAAACTTAAAATTTCAATAGTGAAATTATACCATAAAATTCACTATCTAAGTTGAGAAAGGACTCCACAAAGTTTCACCATTCAGTAATAACTCATGTCATTCCTTCTTTTCAACATTGCTTTCATTTATTGGTAATTGCATTGAGCTATGATTTCAATTCCAAACCTTCCTAAAAGAAGTGTTATTCTGTGAAACAACCAAAATTTGCTTTCACATTTGCATGCCACTCTCAAAGGTAAAAGTATGGGTTAATGCCTATTAAATGTCTGCCTCTAATAGCTAGGGTTTTCAATTTTGAAAAGCCTATATTTGGTGTAATTTGAGAAAAATATTTTCTTGTGTCTAAGGAACAAAATTTGTTCAATAAAAATTGTCTTAATTTCTAAAAATTAAACACTTCATAAAGAAAGTTATTTTTTATGATTTGAATCCAAAGAATCCTAGTGCAGATTAGGAATTCCATTCACTCATTGAACTAATAACAAATCAAATATTGTTGCCACACCACAGTTCAAATACAGAGAATATAGCAGGGAAAAGCAAAGACAGGTTACTTTTTTCATGAAGCTTTTAGTTTTATAAGAGATAGTAAGAGAAAGTGAAGAATTTATTTCACAAATGATAATTGTAATTTTTTTTCCTAAGGCACAGAATAGTAAAATACATAGAGAAGAATATCTCATCTAGGTCACAGATAATTTTCAGAAAATGTTTCTTTGCAAAAGTTGACATCTAAATTAACTTGTGAGAGATGAATAATGGCAGTATTTAGCTAGTTTAAAAAATGGTAAGTAGAATTGTTCAGAAAGGATAATATATTAACTTACATTCAGATGAGATAAAGGTATAATAGAATTTAGTCAAGGATTCTCCTCACACTAATCCTGGACTAAAATACTACAAAGCCAGAAATTTAATATTTTACATGATTTTGTTGAAAAGGTATTAAATAAATAAAAAACAATTTCAATGTCAAAATTGAAATATATGTCATGACGTGGTATAATTCTAGTATTAGGAAAATTAAAATGAAAATTGTGCTTTATTAAGTTGATAAAAGAAAACATCATTATATACTATTGAGCACTTCTTTATGAAAAAAATAGAAATAAATATAGAATGTATAGCCCTTCTACTAACTTCTGGAAATAGATGACTCATTTAACATTAGGCTCTAATAAGTTGTTTAGCAACAAAACTTGGGAAGGTTTCATGTTGGAGAACACATGAAGTGACTGGATGTTGGGGCCCAGAAGCCCCTGGAATCTCAACCTCTTGTCCCTGGGCCATCATCTGTCACTCTTTTGCTTCTTCCATTATCTTGTTTCTTTTCCATAATTGACTCAGGATATTTTTCAATGAGGGCATTCCTTTCCTTTTACCATGAGGACAATCCTTTCTGTACATTTTACAATGGGGACTATTCCTTTGCTATTAATGTGTTACTTAGCACCCATTTGGCCTATGTGCCAGTAAATGAGGCTTGAACAGAAATGTTGCTTTTCCTCTTTCTATTTTCTGTCTTTCATGTGCCAATCTGTCCATGTCCATCAAAACTGACTGTTTCATGTTAAGTACGTGTTTTCCTTTCTTGGTCTGATTGATTGTTATTCTGTGTTTCATGTTCAAAAGAAAAAACAGTTAAAACTTTATCTGCTGGTTGTTCAGTTTTTATTTAGTTTTAACTCATTTCGGGGAGAGAGAGAGAGAGAGAGAGAGAGAGAGAGAGAGAGAGAGAGAGAGAGAGAGAGAAACCAGTCTCAATTGTCCTTTAGAGTCCTGCACCTGTAGTTAGGAGTCTAGTACAGCTGGAGAAGCCCTTGCATGAGCTGATTATCTATAAAAGGCACTCTTAAAGGGGCCAGGAACTCTTTGGCTTCTATGGTAAAGGAACTGATGGCTGTTTCTCCTAGAATAATCTCTGTGACTGTGATTATTGGGTTCATCAGGTGGCAAGGTGCTCCTTTTCTTGAAATTACAGCTAGGAAAATTAAGAATTTCATCTGGTTTAAATAGGTAAATATATGCAGCCGCTTCATTTTTGTTTCAGACTGGCTTTAAAAGTATAAATACGTGCTGCATGTCTTGGTTATAAATTATTGGCTTAAAAGTTACTAGGCATGATTAAACATTTGTAACATTGGTAACAGAAGGTTGGCTTAAAACTGGTAATTCTGGGTTGGAGTAATTCAGAACTAAAACATGTAGCATGAGCCAACCCAAGGAAACAGGTTTCTAAAGATACATCTAAATTGGGTAACATTCTATGTAATTCTTGTCCTAGAAACCAAACTTATAAAAGATAGGATTTAGGGCAGTACCTCTTTGAGGTATTGGAGGCTCCACCATCTTGCGTTTATGTGCAGGAATGGGCAGCCAAACTTTGTATCATGGAGGTGATTCACTTGGTGTTTTTGGAGAGACTGGATTGTTTGACATTGAGTTTTGCTTTCCAAAGTTCTGGCGTGCTCTGGACTACCATCTCAGAATGACCCAGGCTTGCTAACTGCAGTTCAAAAGTAGGGAGACATTTAAATTTATAACGTGAAAGTAATGCTTTTGGTGTGGGTTTAAAAGATAATAGATTGTTTACACTGTTAAAATTGGGATTTGCTTCCCAAAATTGTGGTTGTGCTCTGATGTTGCATCAGAAACTTAAAAGTTATAGTTAAATTGCCAGTGTTTCATTGGCTAAAGTTTGCAGTTTGATCACAGGCTCATATTTTTTAGACTAAAAAGGTTAGTTCAGAAACTTTGGGAAGGTCATGAAACACTTGCCCCTTTGGAAGGGAGAGGCTAATTAACATTCCTCAGACCACAGGTGGGGACACCTGTGGGTGGGGACACATTCCTGCAGGACAGAACCTTACCCACTTTCAGACAAGGGAAGTCCTTGTCACCTTTAGACTGCTAAAAGCAGCCAGTAGTATTTTTGGTGATCCTCATGCAGAAATTCCTTTTGTTACACAATTGTCTTAATGAAAACGCTAATCTGCCATTTGGCCTTCTGGCCATACAAAGCAAAGACAGTCTTATCTGGATAAATTTGTCTTTTTGCAGAAATTGGACACTCATACAATCAGGATCTGGGTAGGGATAGAGTACTACAGTACAAGCAATGGTTTCCCAACACCGAGGTGATAAGGAATGTTTTAAGTATGGGGGCATACATCATTTTAGGAAAGATTGTCCAAAAATTAGAGTCATAGACAGTAGAATCACTCCCCTGGAATTTGTCCTCACTACAGGAGGGATAGTCATGAGACCGCGCATCAAGCAATAGACTCAGATTAAGAAATATTTACATTTGAGTTAATGCAAAGTTCAGAGAAGTCTCAAGAAGGTTTGTGTGGCACTGCTTTTGTTTTGCAAACCCCACCAAGGAAGTTTCAGGTCAAACAGCATTATTGCAGATCTATCCAGGAGTTGTTCACACTTAAGATTTAAGAAAGATTAATGAGGCTGTGCAACTTGTATGGGTATTAAAATCTGGCCTGCTTACTCCATATAGAATTATTATGGATTTGGAAAATTGTTCCTATTAGTCCTTTGCATCCTGTTAATTGTAAAGGGTTTGCTTCTAGTGAGCTAATTTTAAAGAACCAGTGAAGTGACGTCCTTGGAAAGTTTTGCCTCAAAGAATGGCTAATAGCCTTACATTGTGTGTGTGTGTGTGTGTGTGTATATATATATATATATATGTATGTATATATATGTCGCTGTTTCATTACAAGAAGATAGGACTTTGAATTTCTCAGTGTATGTTATTCATGGAGTTTTATTACAGGCCTTTGCTCTTATACAACGGACTTTAAAATTTTGGAGTAGTTGTTTTCCAGAAAAGATTCAAAGGTAATATCTTTTTCCAATATTTGGGGCCTCAGTTATATGCCAAACAAATTGTGTCAGAGAAAATTCAAGAAAGAAATGATGATTTGCTTAATTCAAATTATTTTCAAAAGCTTCCAGGAGATGTTTTTTGGCTAAGACCTCACCTTAAGCTCACCACTGGAGGACTTAATCCTTTGTTGGATGTTATCAGCAGAGATGCAAATTAATTGGTGAGAGACAAAAACCTTTGCAGAAAGTAGAGGAAGCTTCTGTAATCAATTGTTGTTGATTGTAATCAATTGTAATCAAATGTTAGTTATTGTTACTCAATGTGCCCACAGCAATTCTTTGGCAAAAGAGAGGATTAATGTGGATTCATCTTTCCTCATCTCCAAGAAAAGTTTCGACATCCTGTTATGAAGCTGTTGTGATGTTAATAAAAAAATTGTAGCATAGAATCATGAAAGTATTTTAGAAAAAAGTCTTAAAAATCTGATGAGACATGTATTTCTTGTTTCAAACAGTAAGTAAATTGGTTATTTAAAGAATACTGATATTTGACATAGTACATGGTAATCTTTTTAGGCAAGATTGATAATCATTATCTAAAAGATAAGTTGTTAAGCTTGCTTCTATGCATGCTTTTGTATTTCCTGTAAATTTATGCATGCAGTGATCAGGCCTGCTCAGTTAATCACTGGGTTCTCCAATGCAGGAGTGAGGATTCAAGAGAGGGGTGACAGTTGGACAGCATTGTAGCATGACTCCCGTCAATTCTGGGACTGAGAGTGGATTTGATTTTCTCTGTGTGCCTTTTGTGCCATTTTGATTAGCATGCTGGTGTTGAGAGCAAGCAATACAACAAGGAACTATTAAGGCAGTAGGTAAGGTCCTGTAATTGCTCCCTTGACAGTTGTTTAAAAGGGCTTATCATAAAGACCAAGATGCTTGGGCCCACTTCCTTGTCTAGGCCTGGGATCTTGCCTGAAGCATGCTTCTTTTGTTCCACCCTGGGATTGAAGTTCTTGTATTGACCTGCTTTCCTATTATAGCCTAAGGATTGAAGCTTATTTCCTTGTCTTGGTCAATGTCAGATTCCTGCCCAGACCCCGTAGGGTTCTCCACAATGCATCCCATGAAGAATACATCTACTGTATCTATAAACAGCTCTTCTACAGGAAAAGTATATATGATTGTATCACATGTTTATTCTTTTGAATTTCCTCTGGCTTCAGCACAGATAATTGAACCATGTACTATAGCCACTATTTTTGAAATGTTAAAAAAAAAAAAAAATCAAGCTTTAATTTGCATACTGATAGCCTATATATATATATATATATATATATATATATATATATACCTTGCTTCAAGCTTTTAGACCTTGTGGGACAGAGGACATGGAGACTGTGGAAACTGCCTTCAAAAACTTAATCAAAAAGAGAAGTTATGATGACTCTTTCTTTTAATGTGACCATTTATTTTAACTCAATCATGGACTGATCTATAAATCAATCCAATATTGGATATAACAGTCTTCATTTGGAAGGCTGGTTCGGAATATTTTTAGACTCTTTTGAAAGTTAGATGCAGTTCTCTGATATGTTAGCAATAGGTACAGTTGGGACAGGATATGGATTTCAAAAAATGTTAGTGCGTGTGTTAAGGCTCAAAATCCATTATTGATTGGTCATGCTAAAATTACTTTTACTTTTTCTTCTTGTATTTAAGTTGTATTGATTGTATTCTTTCCAAATGTGTTAATGTATTGAAACATGGCATGTCTATTAAAGTGGTCTATCAACCAGGTTTTGTTTTATTGCCTGTATTACAGGACCTTTGTATTCTGAAAGAAGGTTACAGGTAGAAGAATATGTCAGGAACCCCATGTGGAGTGGCTGGAAGGGAATTCTGCCCTACTTTTCCCCCTTCCTTGAACCAGTTCTTGGCTTTTACTTCTTCTATTGCGAGGACCTTTCCTTTTTAATAGAATATGGCCTTTAGTAAGGGACAAATAGATGCAATTATGGCCCAACACTTGCAGATCCATTACCACCAGCTGGCAATGTCAGATTAAGGAGATGGTTTCGATGACATTCTTACGAATGGCCCTTAAAATAATCCAGCTCATGCTTGGCTCTTCACCTTTCCAGTGTGATGGACTGGCTAGCCAGTGACAGGCAACTGAGAAGAGGAAACCTCCCTTACTATGAATGGCAACCTAAGACAGGGGACCCTGCTAAGTTGATGGGGTTCCCCAACCCCAAGACAGGTAAATCCATTTTAGGCATGGCTGTCCTTGCAAACATCTCTGAACTAAGACAGGTTACAATCCCCTTGGAGTCTCTAGGGTCAAGCCAATTTAGACATTGCCTTGTTTCTATATACAAAATAGGGTAACTTGTTGGGACCTGGAAGCCCCTGGGATCTCAGCCTCTTGTCCCTGGACCATCATCTAACACTCTTTTGCTTCTTCCACTATCTTGCTTCTGTTCTGTAATTGACTCAGGACAATGAGGATACTCATTTCCAGACTTTTTACAATGGGGATATTCTTTTGACGTTAATGTGTTACGTACCACCGTTTTGGCCTATGTACCTTACCAAATACCATCTGTAGTTTTCAGGTTTATAAACCCTCCATTTCCCAAGAGTAAATGAGGCTTGAACAGGAATTTTGCCTTGCCTCCTTCTTTTGAGTCTTCTGATACCAAAATTTGTCGTTGTAGCTGTCTTCCCTCCAGAACCCTGTTGTTTAAGTCCTTTGGTCAGGGTAACTGGGAATTTGGGACTTCCAAAGAATTCACAGAAGACTTTTGCCCTGCCACTATCCTTTGCTTTATGCATAATTTCCCTCTGATTACTTAGGGTAAAAAGTAATTATAAGCAACTTATTCCCTAATGCATATGAGCTACATTGTTTGGAACAATAAATATGAGGAATGAAGTTTGAAAGCCACACATTATTTATAGATTACATTATAATACATATAGCTGGTATTTATATATTTTTTAAATATTCATTTATTTATTATATGTCAGTAAATGTTAGCTGTCTTCAGACACTCCAGAAGAGGGTGTCAGATCTTTTTACAGATGGTTGTGAGCCAGCATGTGGTTGCTGGAATTTGAACTCAGGATCTTTGGAAGAGCAGTCAGTGCTCTTAACCACTAAGCCATCTCTCCAGCCCCCATAGCTGGTATTTAAACTGAAAAATTATTTGTGTTAAAATGTTTGATTTGAATGTGTTTTACAGAAGTATCCATCAATGGAATTTTCCTAGAATTTTTAAAAAAAATAACATGTTGCTGAAATAAAACTAATAAAAATATGTCCTTTCCATGTTCACAAATATGGAAAGTAAAATACCCAATAAAGAAATAAGGAGGGCTGGTGAGATGGCTCAGTGGGTAAGAGCACCCGACTG
>NC_034613.1:106680322-106685937 GCF_900095145.1 Mus pahari | reverse complement strand
TAACAAGATCTGACGCCCTCTTCTGGAGTGTCTGAAGACAGCTACAGTGAACTTACATATAATAAATAAATAAAATCTTTAAAAAAAAAAAAAAAAAAAAAAAAGAAATAAGGAAAATACCCAATCTTTTGATGTCAATATTATATAAATTGCAAATTCAATGTTAAATATTCCAAAATTGGAATATGATCTGAAAGAGAAAATTATCACAAAATTCATATCGAATCCTTAGAGTGTGTGAACCTCAAAAAGTTATTAGAAAAGACAGTAAATTCACACTATTTTATTTCAAAAGTTTCTATAAGACAAATATGTCAAATGAATATAGTATCATGAAACTGAAGGAAAACATCTATTGCTTAAGAAACCATATACTTTGAACATAGGACTTAGACAATTTGATCTGGAATTGATCATAGAGTCTTCCTCCTAATGAATACAACTACAACACAACTTCTGCACTCATGGCTCAGGTACCATCCCAGAAGAGGGAGCAGGAAGATTTTAATAATTACTGAACCAGAAAGTAGACTGTGAAGTTGTGCCTCCTTGCTGTCTTAGAGAAGCTATACCCGTAAAATCTTACCAATATGTTTGCCTAAAGCTTAACAATTCAAACAAGAGTTTCTTCCCAATGTATATGATAGTAATCGAACACAACCCTACTCAAAGGCTTGATATAATAAATTAACTGCTGAGAGAAAAAATTAGTATCCTCAAGGATAAGTACCATGATTGGTCATAGAAAATCATGTGCTCATTCTTAGAAAAATACACATATATGTATGTTAAATGGACTTAGCTGGTTGTATTTATGTCTGAATTCATTTAAGTTTATATATAACAACAATAGGTAAAGAAGAGGAATCCATACATATAGAATGAGGGTTCAAACATGGGAATAGGCTGCAAGAAAATTATAGGAGGAATAATAAAATTATATTATATTTAAGTTTTTACTTTTAAATAATGAAATAAATACTGACAATACCATCAGTCAAAATCCCATGCCACAGACCTGTAATTTCAGTATTTGGTAGGCTAAGACAATGAACTTACCTGTCTATAACCAGCCTAAGTAAAATAGTGAGACCCCACATTAAAGAAATTTCAAGGAAGATCATGCCCATTGTCCCATGGTTTAGGAACCTGACACAGAACTGTAGAAATTTTCAGATGAGATTGTACCACAGAGCTAGCCTCTATCTCAAATAATAATAATAAAAAAATATGAAAATAAGTAAATATTACACTATTTTTAAAATGTTTTTCAAAAACGGTAGTATTGGCCATGTAGTGGAGAACAGCATTTGTTGTTGTTTTTTATAACCTGTGTGATTAAAAAACAGAGCATTGAAATGTCCTTGAAAAATTATAAAGGGATTTTGCTTATGTCATATATAAACCTTAGTTAAAAATGGACTAAGGCCTAAATGGAATACACAAAGAGACTTGATGTACTTTTTTCAAAAATATGCATCTATAAACAATAAAACTCATTTATAGAGGAACAAAGAGTTTTAATAAATATCAATTATTTGTGCAACTTTCTTGTACAAACAAGCAAATTAAGAAGTCATGTGTATGACCAATCATTTGGAAAATGTGGAGGAAAACCACAGTGTGTTATTGAATTTCAAAATTACTATCAAGAGAGGTGAGAAAAAAAATGTTAGGGTTGAAGTCAAAAAGTAAAAGTAATTCTACTTTGCTAGGGAGAATACATGTAATGAAGCCATTATTGAAAGCAGTGTGGTAATTGATTAAATTAAATACTGTTATACAATCTACTAATTTGGGAGTGTGTATCTAGGAATATTGGTATCATGGTCTTGAACAGGTATTTATACACCTATGCTCATAGAAGAATTATTTAAATTAGAAAATGAATGTGGTCTTAACTCATATTTCCATCAAGAAATGGAGTAATTTTGGAATAACATGGACTGCAGTCCCAATAGACATATCTACAAACAAGTTCATTATCTAAGGTTTTGCATTCTGCATGTTGTTCTCTTAGTTTTTTATGCTACCTATTATTTCTAAGTTATTCCACTCTGCATTCTCCTTCTAATTTTGTTCTCTCCTCCTGGTCTGATATGACAATAATCCTCTTATTCTCAATGCCTTTTCTCCCAATGTTATGTCTTTATTTCCAAGTTCTTTTTTTTTAGTTCATTTCTGTTTAAAAAGTTCTCTTGTGTCCTGACTAAAAAAATTATCTTTAGTTCTGTTGTAAAAATTTCTGTTTAGATGTGTCTAAAAGTGTTCTGTTTAAAACGTTCTCCTCAGCTCATTCTGACTCTTCTCTCTTCTCTGTCCTCAGCGATTATGCATTTTCAGAATATATGATCACATGTTGAAATGTGATACCACAAGTTCACACATAAAAATCAAATCATAAATTGAATAAGAAGTTTGTAACAGTGAATGTTTACATGCATATCTATTACAAGTATTTATCTGGCTAAATATTTTTCACCTGTCAGAGATCCACCGGTTCATCAAAAGTTAAAAGAACATAATTAAGTTATTAGTGAAGTTTTGTATAGTTAAACTCAGTCAATATTATCTTCTGTCCTAGGACCTATAATATATCTCTAGTTCCCTTTTTATGACCTTTGGCTAATGTTTTTTGGTTTTAGTTTTTAATTTTTTTCCCATTTTTCCCTTTTATTGGATATTTTCTTTGTTTACATTTCAAATGTTATCCCCTTTCAAGATTTCCCCTCTGGAAACTCCCTATCCTATCCCCCCTCCTCCTGGCATTCTTTGGTTGGTGGTCCAGTCTCCAGGAGCTGGGGGGGGGTCTGTGCTCTTGACACTGTTGTTCTTCCCATGGGGCTGCAAACCCCCTCAGCTCTTTCAGTCCCTTCTCTAACTCCTCCATAGGGGAGCCCCACCTGGGGATCCATTCCATATACAGTCCCTAAACCCAGATGCTATTGCAGATGCTGGGAAGTGATTGCTTTCTCCTCCATAGCGAGTTGAAAGTCCAGAAACACAAATCTTTTACTGTTCCTGATCCAGTTGTTTATGACATCTATATTGAACATTAACTCAGAGTAAAACAAATCTTTAACAGTGGGTGCCTGTGGTGTCCTTGAGCCCTCCAGTTTCTGCAGTTTTAACCGACACTCTTTCACAAGATTCCTTCAACTCTGCCTGATGTTTGGCTGTAGGTTTCTGCATCTGCCTCCATCAGGAGGTAGCCTCTCAGGAGATAGTGTTGGATCCTAGGGGCCCAAGTATTGAGAGCTCTACCACCAGAAACACAACTTGATGATAGATTGCTGTAATGACAAGAGGTTTATTGTTCCGATGCACATGGGGTTGCTCAGCCTCGCAGGGAGAGTCAACCCTGATTTTCAAAAGTACAGCTTTTTTACATTTTTTTGAAGCGGGGTTACACAGATATATTATTATTGGCTATCAAAGCAGCAGTAATTTTAGTAGTCAGCTCTTGATGTGGCAGAAAACTCTATCAGCAAGGTCAAGGCAGTTTGTGGTTTATCTCGGAATTCAAACTGAGGCAGGGTTCCCAAGAACTGTTATTTTTGCTATGGCTAATTTTTGAGAACAGCTAATCTTGTCCTGGCAGCTGTGGTCATCATGACTGCTAGTTAGTCCCTTCAGATGGGGAATAGGCTGGGTTGTCTTGAGTTTGTTTACATTGGCAAGGAAAGGGAAAATATTTTAAGCCTCATGGAGGAAGGGAGAAGCTCTGCAAACAGCTTTGATACACAGTACTCAAGCTAAAAAGACTATTTCTTCAGTAGTTGTTCTAGGTTCCTGTCTACAAACATAACAGTATCATTAATAGTGTCTGGGCTTAGCTCTCTCACATGGAAAGGGTCTCAAGTTAGGACAGTCATTGGTTGACTGTTCTTTCTGTCTCTGCTCTGCCTTTATCCCTGCACATCTTGTGTCCAAGACAAATTTGGGGTGGAGGTTTTATGAGTAGATTGTTATCTCTCTACCTCCTCTGTAAGTTCTGCCTGGATATAGGAGGCAGCCAGTTCAGTCTCTATATCCCTCCGTGGTAAGAATTTCAGTTACAGTCACCCCCATAGACTCCATTTATCCTCTTGCATCTGCTAGTCCCAGAGATGGCCCTCAAGGACTGCCATTCTCACTCTAGCCCTCTCCTGTCTCACCTCCCCCAACTGTGTTCACAATTCAAATACCCATTTTCACTCCCTCTCCTGTCAGGGACCTGTCAGGGACCCAGGCATCTTATACCCAGGGCATCCTGCAATTCAGGTGTTTTCACAGTATGTAGCTGAAAGCCATATAGTTCTTTGTCAAGAGCACTTCCCCCTCTCTCTCTGCAAGGCCACTCCTGGGAACCAGCAAGACCTAAACAGACATCAAGGACTGAAGGAGTCTTCTCACATTCCAGAGCTGCCCACAGCTGTCACCTTGAACTGTCATGAGGATCTGACCCCGAGATAGGCTCTTAGATAAGCTGCCCTATGTCCCGGGGCAGTGGCGCCAAGGACCCTAGATGAATCACTAAATGTATNANNCTTGCAAATAACTCTTCCCAATTATTTCTCTCACTGTATACCTTTGATCACCCCTCTCCAAATTGTATNTAACCTGAGCATCTCCCCTTAGTAAANGAGACTATGACACACATGCATGGTCTTCGTCTCTTTATTCCCATTTCTCTCTAGGTTTGTGATCCCCTTCAAGGACCATGAAATAAAGTGTCCCGCGGACCGAGGCACTCTCCAACCCTGTTCCCTCTCTCTATCCACCTCCAATGACTATTTAGTTTCCCCTTCTGATTGAAATTCACATATCTTCCCTTAATACCTCTTTATTACCGGGCTTCTTTGGACCTGAGGATTGGAGCAGGGACTTGACCTACACCCGCTACATATTTGTAGTGAATATCAAGCTTGATCTTCATGTGGGAGCCCTAGCAAATGAAGTAAGGGTTGTCTAGGTCTCTATTCTCTGCAATTGGACCCCCTCCCTCTGCCTGGACTGCCTGGTTGGGGTTCAGTGGAAGAGGATATGCCCAGTACTGTTAGTACTAGATGTTCCAGAGTGAGGTGATACCCAAGAAGGTGTTCCCTATTTGAGGAGAAGGGGTGGGGTGCAATGTGGGGAGGGATTTTCAAGTATGGGATTGGGCAGATAGAAAGGAGGGTGTCTGTGATTGGGAAGTAAAGTGAATGCAAAATAAAAGGGTGCCTGTAGATTCCTTCCTACAAAGGGAGGTAAAAATAAAGACTAAAACATGCATCTGTCACTGTGTATGCATCTTGCATGAATAGATAAAATGGCCTAAATTCTCTAGGAAATGTTTTAACTGAATTGGCCTAAAGGGGAAACTTTTAAATGTCTAACTTCATACCCCACTAAAAAAAAGCTGAATTTTTAGAACAAGACGAAGTGAGATAATATTTTCAGTGTTTTGTACAATCTTGTAGATGCAATTCGGAAAAGATTTTGGAGGATATCATCCTTAGTGAGGTAACCCAATCACAAAAGAAGTCACTAGATATTCACTCACTGATAAGCAGATATTAGCCCAGAAACTTAGAATACCCAAGATACATTATGCAAAACAGAAGAAAACCAAGAAAGATGACCATTGTGTG
>NC_034613.1:106663366-106679846 GCF_900095145.1 Mus pahari | reverse complement strand
TCTCTAGCTGCATATGTAGCAGAAGATGGCCTAATCGGCCATCACTGGGAATCGAAGCCCCTTGGTCTTGCAAACTTTATATGTCCCAGCACAAGGGAAGGCGTGGGCCAAGTAGTGGGAGTGTATGGGTAGGGGAGCAGGGTTGGGCTTGGGTATAGGGAACTTTCGGGATAGCGTTTGAAATGTAAATAAAGAAAATAATAATAAAAAAAGTAAAAAAAAACAGATTACCTTCTTTAATTCAATAAAACAAAGGTAAGAGAATGTTTCTGAAAATTATGTCAAACTCTGTCTTCAATCATTACTTCAAGCCACTGAAGTTCTCTGGTTTTAGAATGGTTAAGATTCTTTACTCAAATGACTGGGATATGGCCTGGATCCAGGTTTTTTTTTTTTTTTTTTTTTGATCTCCAGTATTGATGTCTCAAATTTCCTTTTGTGCCACCACGACAGGGATCAAATTTGGTAATGTTTGGCTTGTAAACTGTAGAATTTTCCTCAGGAATCTTTATTAAAATGCAGCTAAAAATTTTTCCTAAATAGCAAAGAAAATCTTTTGAGAATAAGTCAGTATGAAGCAACGTTTGAGTATATTTTTTAGAAAAATACAGAACACATTTATATGAGCACAATCTAGTGTAGCTAAAAAGAGATTAAAAACCAAGTTCCTATGCAGTAGCTATTTACATGTGACTTGGTGGTTTTTGAAGTTACAAAGTTAAAAGGATATAATCAGCATCTCAGTTTAAACATTAAAAATATTTAAATATATGCATATAAAGATTTTTTCTTGTATATATGAGACACAATATAATGCCCCTGAATGATATAACAAGTTTGTTTATGAGGTACATAACACAGATGTCACATGTGAAAAGAAGAGTGAAAATTGTTATTTACTGAAAAAAAAAACTGTTTGTAGTTGTGATATGGCTCTGCCTCAGGTCACACCTTTAATTCCTCTGGCCTGTGTACAGACAGGCACTTAGTAAACACTTTTAATCACAAGGAATGTAGGTAAAAGAAGTTGTGAAACTAAGCACCTATATTTGAAAGTGATGTCTAATTGGATGGCAAAGTGACAAATCAGAGAATGATTTGACAGAATAGGATATGCCAAACTTTTATTAGAGGAGAGAGGGAAAGGAAGCTATTTCAGAAAAGAGAAAGAAGAAGGCAGTTTTACTGGAACAGTTGGAGAGAGAGAGAGAGAGAGAGAGAGAGAGAGAGAGAGAGAGAGAGAGAGAGGAGAGAGAGACAGACAGAGAGATAGACAGAGAGAAAAGGAGACAGAGACAGACAGAGAGATAGAGAGACAGAGAGAGTGAGAGACAGAGAGTACAATCTAGACATAAGTGAAGGCAGAACAAGTCAGAGGATGAGAAGGAGCCAGAAGATTAAAACATATTGCCAAAGTTAGGTTCTACTCTTATGAGGACAACATTTAATTGGTGATGGATTACAGGTTCATACGTTCACTCCCTAATCATCAAAGTGGGAACATGGCAGCATCCAGGAAGGTATGGTTCAGGAGGAGCTGAGAGTTCTACATCTTCATCTGAAGGCTGCTAGCAGAATATGGTCTTCCAGGCAGCTAGGATGAGTGTTTTAAACCCCACACCAACAGTGACACACCTACTCCAATGAGGCCACATCTCCCAATAGTGTCACTCCAAGGATGAAACATACAAACCATCACAGTTAATATGAACAATTCAGGAGAAGCTAAGAGAAGCCAGTTTGAATTGATCAGCTTAGAGAGGAGTTTGAGCCAGAACAGCCAAGCTGAATCAGAAAGGGTTGAGGTTATTCAGCAGTCTTAGAGGCTGAAAATATTCTAGGCCAAACCCTCCAAGGCAGTGACTTGAATTTGGTTGAAACTCACCCAGTTGTTTAAAGAAGGCTTCAATCAGATTTTCTGTTGCAGAGAAGATTCTCTTCCAGGGAACATTAGAAACCATCCGACTGTCTAAGAAAATATGATACCAATCAACTTTATTAGAGAGCTCATTTTTTGTCCTTCACTGTATTCTGAGATTTTAGACATTGGTTAATATAACAGCTTATTTTTTTGGTTTGCCTATTTAACAAGAAGTGCTAGGTACCACCAAACAGGATCATTAAGTTGCTTAATTTTTTACAAATTGTCAAAAGATTTACATAAAACCACCATTTGTCAACTCATAATTGGTGAATGAGGAAAAATAAAATTCATTTGCCTCCTTAAATTGGTAAAGTAGCTTATACCATGGGGTTTCAGTACTCCCTTAGCTTCCAGGCAAGTTTTCCACAATTGTCAAGGTTTAGTCACTATAGGTCTAGACCAATTAGAAAGTCTATTCCAGGTAAAATGGCTATCAGTGGACAGTACAAGAATCCAGTAGTTGTTCCATCCATAATGCTTGCTGAGCTGGTCTTTAGTAGACACTGTAAACCCATTGAAGTGCATTCTAATACCAGTAGAGGTATGGACTTGTTAGTAAGAGGAAACAGGTAAAAAGGGAAAGTTTACACCTTCACTGTCCTTTATATAGTATTCCCGTAGAAGCTGTGACCCAGAAAAGGAGATTTTCCCCCTTCAAAATATTTGGATTAAAGTTGTATCTCCTCACCTTGAAAGATCTGGATTAGAAATGGAGCTTCCTACTTCAAATGATTTAATTTAAAAAAAAAAATTAGGGTTGTACCCATCCACTTGGGTTTTAGATAATTTCAGATATACTCAAGTTGATAATAAAAATTAGCCAACAGGAGACAAAAAGAGGCTTTAGAAACTTCTTTTTTTTATAGTTTTAGAGAAAATTTACAGGGTATTCAGCTATCAGAAAAATGGAGAGAGATAAGGGAAAAAGAGAATAATTATCCAGAAAGTCAGACAGATTCAGTAATCAAAGTCACCAAAAAGTTTTATGGAAAGAACAGTGTACATGTTATTGTCTAGAAAATGAAGAAAATATTTCTTAGGAAGCTAACACTTTTAATGTAAAACTCAGAAAACTATTGGCTTTAACCACAAATATCTGTAATGAGCAGCATTAAGAGGCTCATAGGTGGTATATATAATTACTTTAATTGGAGTCTGGATTCATCATACATTGCCCACTCAGACACTGATCTAAGATATGATGAAAGATAAATGCTTGATTCAGGCTTATGAATTAAGATCACAGAAAGGACTAGGGAGCAAAACTGTAATACCATCTGTACTTAAAGGAGACTTTTTTTTTTATAGGAAAAAACAAGTTTGGAAGTTCAAAAGGCAAGTTAGGGAGCAGTATAACATTTTGGCTTACTATACAAGAGTATTATCAGCTAACTTTAAAGATAATTGGTCCCAAGTTAGGAAAGAGAGATGATACGGCATTTCAGAGAATTGAGCTAACAGCATAAGAATTACAACAGGTTTTTAAAAAACCTATTAGTAGCATTTTTTGGTGGTTTACTGTGATAATACCTAAAAAGTTAATGAACTTTGGTGGTTTACTGTGATAACTCCTAAAAAGTGGATTTCAACTTATGAACAACATGAAGGATGAATATGCTTGCCATGGGAATTGACACTATTAGAAGTTGTGGCCTATTGGAGGTATAGCCTTGTCAGAGGAAATATGACATCATGGATGTTGGGTTTTAAGGTTTCATATATATGCTTAACTCTGGCTAGTGTGGTCCACAGTCTTCTAACTGGATTTGGATGAAGATGTAGAATTCTCAGCTTTTTCTGCAGCAATATGTCTGCCTGGACATTGCCATGCTTCTCACCTTGAGGATAATGGGCAGAATCTCTGATCCTGTGAGCCAGGCCCAATTAAAAATGCCTTATAAGAATTGCCTTGGTCATGGCATCTCTTCTTAACAGCAATAAAAACCAAACTAAGAGAGAAGTTGGTACTAGGGACTGGGGTATTGCTGTGATAGTCTTGACCATGCTTTTGTTTGGAGGAATGTGGATGTGGGGATTTTAGATTTGGAAAGCAGTGGGATATTTTCAGTCAGGAATAATGGCCCATCCTAATAGGAATATGGAAGACAGTACTACTGAGTGTGATTTGAAATGTGTGGCCCTGGGTCAAGTGGTTTCAGAGAATAGTGGTAATATGTTACCTAGAGACAGTTTTTGTGATACTTTGGAGAAGAATGTGGCTGCTTTTTGCACTTGTCTGAAGAATTTTCCTAAAGCTAAAGCTGGAGAGTAGAGGATTAGATTAATTGTACTGATAAGGAAAGTCTCAGAAAAGCCCAGAATAGACTTTGCCCTCTGGTTTACTCTCATGAAGAACATTTTGGTCTAGCATAGTAAGCACAGAAAGGAAAAATACAAAATATATGAATTGTTCAAGTGATAAAGGGGCACCAGGAAACAAAATGAAGCTTAATCCCACGTTCAAGAAGATAAATATATTAAGGGAGTGGTGATCTTAGGGCAAGATTTCAGAAAATGAATTTTATTGTTTGATTTTGAAGTTGAGCAAGGAATAGTTGTGTTAGGTGTTATTACCTGGTTATTATTTTCATTTGGATGTTTATTCTGGAATGAAATACAATGTAGACATGAAGAGCATAGTTGTGAACCTGATCTTGAGGCTGAAAGACAAAAGCTTTTGATCCAGATCTTGAAGAATAGTGGCCATGAAAAGCTTAGGGCCAGATATGGTGGTAAGCACTTTTAATCCCAGGAGAATAAGACAAACAGATCTCTGAGTTCAAGGGTAGGTTGGGACACAGCAATTTCTATCTCAAGAAAACCTTAAGTCCAGGTACATTACATTAATTTCAACATTTAGGAGACTGATCCATGCAGATCTCTGATTTCAAGGTCAATCTAATGGGCAAGTTTCAGGAAGGAGTTAGAAAACACAAAGCTGGTAATAATGTAATAGAACAAGGTGGGGCAGGTTCTAGTTCCAGCAAGCAACAGTACTCAGCATTGCAGTCATGTGGCTCTGGCTTTAGAGTCAAGAATGGATGGGCCTAATGGCAAAATTGATGCTGGTTAGCTAGAGCTAAGTCATTAGCTGTTGTGATCATAAAAAGAGAAAGTGGTATAAGAATATGTTCTGGCAGGGCATGGTGGAAGGGTGTGCCTTGGCAGGCCCATGTCAAGGCATTCTTTCCCCTTGAGGGAACAGCCACATGACAGTATAGTATAGAGTTTATTCAGGGCATGGGGAGGAGAGTTAAAAGAGTAGTAGGGCAGAGAAATGCAGAGGCAAAAGAGGCAAAAGAGAGGCATGAAAGCAAGAGGAGGAGGAGGAGTCAAGCAGCCCCTTTTATAGTGGGCCAGGGCTACCTCACTGTTGCCAGGTAATTGTGGGGGTGGAGTACAGACAATACCAATGTTAATAATGATTAAGAAGAGACCATTATCATTGAGGTGACATTTTCTGGAAAGTGTTTTCTGAGAGCACAAAGAAGCTGTGTTCCAGAGATAGTCAAGGTCGCATATCATGCTTCAGCTGGAGTTGGTAATATGTAAGAATCACCTAGATGGTACTGGTTTTGATGGCATGAAGGGGTCATGGAATGTTAGGGATTTGATTTGTGCTTATATGGGAATTCTCACATCCACTGCAGGTCAAGACAACAGTTGGTTTTTTGACTGTTCAATAAAGAGCAAGTGTCCAATAGCTAGGCAGAGGGATAAAGGTGGGACTCGAGTAACAGAAAAGAAATATAGATTTAGCAAGTATTAACTCAGGAATATTGGAGTGTAGTGTCAGGGAAGTGTAAGTGATCCCCCCAAAAAGTAGAAAGGAGTCAATCCAATACAATCACAGTGGGGCCTTTTTATTTGATCTAGCTTGGATCTCTCAGTGCATCATCATCATGGAGGATGGTTTTGTGGTGAGGAGCACCAGATATCTATCATGCAAGGCATTATAGAATGCTACAAGCAGAGGTATACAAGGGGAGGGGTGTGTCAATACATTTAATTGGAGAGCTACCATGACCTTTAACATAATTGACTAGTGCTAGGAGTGGTATAAACTCAATTTTTCTTGCCTCTGCATTGGTGGTCGTTAGACAGGGGGTTGACTGGTAACCTGTAGCTTTAGATCTTTTCGGGTAATAACCTGAAGAAGCTGCTCTTGTTGGGGGTGTAATCTAGAGATGCAGGTCTTGCTGGGGGTAAGCCTAGAGACTGGAGCTAGGTTTGGGTTTTGTTGTTGTTGTTGTTGTTGTGTGTTTGGGGAGGTGTAGCTTGGAAACTAATGCTAGGTATCAGCCTGTTAGTTTACCTGAGTTCAAACTAGGTCAGGTTCCTGGACTTTCAAGAGGGGCTCATCCACTGAGCTAACCAAGGCATATTAAAATAAACAGACAGCGCATGTGATTTTCTGTCTGAGGTCTAGAGCATCTGGCCTTCCAGCATGAAGTCCATAACCACCTGCTGAGAGCTCAAATGGAGAACAGCTGAGGCTTGGTACTGTGAGTGTACAGGGAAGGCCATTGCTGAAGGCACAGGCTCAGTTGCAATTTCTAGCCCAGGACTGAAGGAGTGGGGTCATGCAAAGAATATGAGGCTTTGCACCATAAAGGGGGTCTATGAGAGAGTACTGGTGAACCTTAGCTGCAGCAGAAGACTCCAGTGTATTGAACAGATCCATATCATGGGATAATCACCAAGAACAGCAGCAGCAGTGGAGTTGAGTCAACTAGAGCCTAGAGTGTTGCAGATGGCAGAGATGGAGTAGTGACTCAATCTTTTGGAGGAGCTCAGAAGATCACTTGTAAATCCCAGAAATTTTAACGAGAACCTACATAGTTTCAGTTACCTTGGATACCCCAGATATTAGAGATGTCAGAGTCGTGGGATACATGCTGAGGAAAGCTGCTCAGAGGGCGTGGAACCAGACCAAATGTATGATGTTTGTTGCTGCTGAATGTCAGATCAGCTAACAGAAGTCAACAAGAATGAAAAGATTTAAATATATAAGGAGCACTTTTGACATTGGACATGGAGATCTAGAGTTTGGAGTTTTCGCTGGCTGTTTTCTGGTCTTCCATTGGTCCAGTATTTCCTTGCTCCTATATTTTGGGATGGTTATGTATACCCTGTGAAGTTGGAAGTATGCAATCTGCTTTTTTAATTTTATAGCAAATTATAGTTAAGATATTGCACAAATCTCAGAAAAGACTTTGTACTTTGGATTTTTAACATTACTGAGACTGTTATAGACTATGGGACTTCTGAAGTTTCATGCTATGGCTAGCTATGGCCCTAATAGACTCATGCAGCTGAAAAAGATTGTGGAGAACAGGGAGTAGAATGTGGTGGATTATACTTGGCCCAAGGAGTGGCACTATTAGGAAATATGGCCATGCTGCACTAGGTGTAGCCTTGTTAGAGGAAGTATATCACTTTGTGGGTATGCTTAAAAACCCTTCTCCTATGTGCCTACAAGTGAGTCTTCTGAACCTGAATATATTTGGATCAAAATTTTGAATTCTCAGCTCTTCCAGTATCATGTCTGCCTGGATTACGCCAAGCTCCCCATCATGATGAACATTTTCTGAACCTCTGAAACCATAAGAAAGCCCCAAATTAAATGTTGTCCTTTATAAAACTTGCCTTGGGCATGGTTTCTCTTTACAGTAATAAAACCATAACTAAGATACCATTTTTTTTGTCTTTGAGGTATATTTTTGGAAGGTATCAAATCGTTAAATGAATATGCAACCAGAGACCTGTTCCCCGCAGATCAGGGACCCCAGAAAAGTCCATCTGCGGCACAAGTCTGTTTTTGAATAATTCACAAGATCATAAATCTTTATATAGTTATTGTTGAAAAGTATTTGTTTTTCATTATTTTCTTTTATATTGCTGGATATTTTGAAACCATTTGCTTAACTAATAATGTTTTGGCTTTTTTTTTTTTTTGTAAATTCAAAGAATATTTTCTGGTGTCTTCTATAACTGGATTAGTGGTCACAAATTCTTTAGCTTGTTTTTATGGATTTTTTTCTCTCATTTGTGGTACAGTTTGTTAGATATGGTAGTCAAAATTGTCATTTTTTTCTTTTAGTACTTTAAATGTATCATGTCTGTCTTCTAAATTATAGTGGTTTTTTTGTTGTTGTTTTGTTTTTCTTGTTTTTTTTTTTTAATTTAGTTGCTATTCTCATGATGCTACCTTTATATGTGACTTGTTTCTCTTGTGAATTCCAATCCTGTCATTATTTTGTACTTGTAGTATTTTAGGTATACTATAACATAAAATTTTTCTTATCTGGTCCTGTTTTGTGATCTATATGACATTTTTATTTTAATGAACCTTTCATTTGCTAGATTTGGAAATGTTCAGCAACGGTTTTAATTGCAAATATTTCTTCATTCATTAAGTTTATCTTTTGAATATTTCATATACGTATATAAAGAAGTTTTATTAATTTCATGCCCACTCACTTTTGTTGCCCAAGTAAATGTCTAGTGGAGACGATCACATCTGGGTATGAGTCCATGGTTAGAATGGCTACATAGTTTCCAGAAGAAAGCATTTCTATGATTCTATGGTTTTTACATTCATTTTGCACCCTCTTCTAAAATGGTCCCTGTGGCTTGAGGGTGGGGAAGTTAATAAAGATACCACATTCACAGCTGAGAATTTACAGTCACCCATTTCCACTCTGACCAGTTATGGTTATGTGCATTGAAAACTGCTTATTTCTAAAAGTGATTTCTTTGACAACACTTATGAAAACCAAGGTTTATGGGTATAAATACAAATATACAGAAGATAATTTGAGAACATGAACATTTAGCAAAACAACAATAGATTCCTTTTGAGGTTCAATGACCCTCACAATATGTGCTTTTGAGCAGTTTTCAAGTAATATATGTTGTGCATGCCTCAAATCCAATAGGAATATGACTTATTACCAATTACAATCATCATGAAATTATTTCAACATCATCTGGTAAAACCTTTGATGGCTTTTCTTCAGAATCATCAGATATAACATCTTTTGGTCCTATGAATGCTATCCATCAGTGATATTTTTGTTTAGTTTGAGATTGATTTTTCTATATCCTGAAAAAAAATTCAACAATAAAATTTCATCATCTACTTCTGGTGGGAAATTATAATTGCAAATCCTGGTTGTGAACTTTTGTGGACCTGTAATCAATTAAAATTCAAACCACTAGATAATACTGTGGGCAGGGCATTTTCCTGATCAGATTGTTTTAAACAGAAAGTACCTAGCCTAAATGTCAGTGACACTTTTGGGTGGCAACCCAGATAAAAATGTCTTGGAAGAAAGAAAGTTTAGGTTTTTTTCCTCCTTGCTTTCACCACTGCTGACAAGTTCACTTGTTATGTAAGCATAAATCCTCTCTTCCAACATAATGTATTGACAGCAGTAGATCTGGGCAGACATCAACCATCTAAATTATTTTTTTCTACTTCCCTATCAATAACTGATATTGCATTACATATTCTGCCTGGGCAACTCTTTTCTCCAACTAGCCAGAACTCATGACCATGTCTTCATGATTCACTTACCACAAGGGGTCTTCTCCTTTCTTCATCTCTCTGCTCTCCTCATGGTCTCTGTTGCAGACACCAAGCTGGGCAACCAAAGCATTGCCTACCTCTCTTCTGCCTAGATATAGGCTGTAGACATCTTAATTTAACCAATAGTGTTAAATTACAAAAAATTACATAGTGTCATTTGGTGTAGGTGAGGATTTCCTCATCTCTGAGGCAATCAGATCTTAGGTGCCAGTATTACACCTAGCATCACAATACATAGCTGTTGCGCCCACCTCACCAGCAAGGAAGACTCAACACAGGAACTTTTCCTTAAGCAGTTTATTCGGGAAACTTGAATAATCTTCTGACCTTTCTAACTGACTGATTCTTATGACTGATTGATTCTTCTGACTGACCTTTCTGACTGACTGATTCTTCTGATCCTGGGGAACGCCTTTCCGCACTTAAGTATTCTCAACCACACCAATCCCAGGGAGCCACGTGGGCAAAGTGGATAGGTACATGCACATGGAAGCAAGCCAGATTGTAAGCCTTAGTTGTTTACTCTAGAGAGTGCTCACCCTCAGGATGGTGGAAGGTGGAAGCCAGCGCCATCTTTAAGGCAAGGCACACGCAGCTCTCCACAGTTCCCCCTTTTTTATTTTATCACAGCAGGCGAGGGTAGAGGTATGGTCCCTGAGATTACCAAGAGGAATATCAGCACAATAGCTCAAATAGATTCTTTCACCCATAAGAGCTCAGACCCTACTCATACCATTTTATCAGGGGAAGGAACAAGGGTACCACCTTCATGCAATCAGACATGCCCTTCAAGGGTCACTTAACAGCAGGCAAGCTAACCCTTGTGCAGTGCTCAGCCTCACATCCTGCATGCTTTAAGATTTCATAGCGGCCAACCAGGCCTGGGGGGAACTGTCCTGCTTCTACAACTATAAAGGCTTGTATAATCATGGCAGCATCCCGTCTTTGTATAACTCTAATCCAACAAATAGACCACAGGCCCACCAGGGAGGCAAAGATCAAGAGAACACCAAGTGCTCCTTTTCCTGCGCACTCCTACAGATGATTCATGGCAGCTGTCTGTACTGTATGACCCATAGCTATAGCCGCTGTGGTTGCTCCAACTGCAGCAAGAAAAATGGCAGTAATTATTGCTGCAGTGATACCAAAATCCCTCTTAGGTCAGAACAAGGTCATGGCATTAGGGGCCTCCACAGGCACAGAAATCCAGTGTGGCATTTGTGCCACTACTGCCAAAGGAAACTTGGAGGCATCCCAACATTGCACATAAAAATAATTTTCAGGATTACATGATAAAATCTCATACATCTAAAATTTTCAACAAGATTCTAAACTACAAAAGAAATAATAATACAGGGAAAAACTCCTATTTTCCTTAACACTAGCTATCTCATCATCTTTAGGTAAATATAGGGTATCAAAGCTTTTATTAATACTGAAAAAGTGAGGAAACAACTTAGCACTATTATACAGCAGCAGCAGTCTCGGGCACACCGACAATATCCCCATCTCGGCTCTGTTGCTCCCTGGTGGCTCAGTAGGACAAGGAGAGGGAGAAAGCCGAGCAGAAACCTTCTCATCTTGGATTCTTCTGGTCAGCTGCTCGGGCACCCACACTGGATCCTGTCGATCCTATGGGAAAACACAAACAGAGCCTCGTGCCCATATCAGCACTGGATCAGGGCCATGCCAGAGACCCGTCAACACATCTTTCCACTTTACAAACCCCTGTCCAGAAGGTTGTACACTTTGATGGTGGTCCGCTGCTGAGCGACCATACACATCCAAATTTAAAAAATTAAGAGTAAAAAGGGCAAGTAATAGTCTCTCTTTAGGGGATTGGCCATAGCCAATTCCCCCTCTTTGTTTCTGAAAACATTCTTTTAAGGTGCGATGTGCACATTCCACAACACCTTGGCCCTGCAGATTATAAGGCAGGCCATGGATGGTTGTACATCCATTTGTTAGCAAAAGGCAACAAAAGTTCTTCCAGTATAGGCAGGTCCATTATCTGTTTTTATTTGCAAGGGTTTTCCCCATGCAGCCCAGGCTTCCAAACAATGATTGATAACATTGCGAGCCTTCTCACCTGTAGCTGCAGTGGTGTGCATGATTCCAGAACAGGTATCTGTAGATACTTGGACATATTTTAAAGTTCCAAACTCAGAAATATGTGTAACATCCACTTGCCACCCCTTAAGTGGAAGCAACCTGCAAAGGTTAACCCTAATACTTGGGTGATGATGGAAGACAACACACTGAGGACAATCCAGGATAATTTGTCGAGCCTCAGCTCGAGAGATTTGAAACCTCTGTTGCAAAGTTTTTGAAGGCACATGGAATTGCTGATGAAATTGTCAGGCCAACACCAATGAGGAACTGAAAAAGATACACTCCATACGAGTCCACCGGTCCATGAGATCATTCCCTTCACTGAGTGGACCTGGGAGCCCGGTACGTGCCCTTATATGTTGAATATAAAATGGATCTTTCTTTTGCCATATTATTAATTGTAACTCTCTTACCAATTGACAAACTGTACTACTCTCTTTAATGGTGCCCACAACCTCCAACATCTTTACAGCATTAACAACATAGGCAGAATCTGATATTAAATTAAAGGCCAAAGAACACCCTTTAAATACCATTAATGCAATCTTCAATTCAATTACTTGCGGAGAGCTCAGTTGAAATTGACATAAAACAGGGTCTTCCTGATTAATTACATAGGCACCACATCCTGTTTTACAGCCATCAGTAAATATATTAGGAACTCCAGTCAACGGGGCAGAAGCGATCACTTTTAGGAAATTAACTGGTTGTTCCTTAAAAAAGATCAAAAGTGGATGCTTGGGAAAATGATTATCAATTTCGCCTGGAAAGCAACACTTCAGAATCACCCACTCATCCAGGGTACCACACAGTACTTTAATTTGTTGCTGGGTATATGGAACTAAAATTTGCAAAGGAAACATTCCAAAATATTGGAGACATTGCTGTATACCAGCTTGAGCCAACTCCACAACAGCCACAGGATAATATTCAAGGGACTTACCTTGGGACACGCATGGATAGATCCATAACAAAGGTTCATCTTGCAGTAGGCTGCATATAGGTGGATAAAATACATACCATAATGGGGACCTCTGCTTTAAATCTATTTAAGCTAGCTTCCTGCAATCTCGTCTCTACTTTACTTAAGGCTTCCCTCGCCTCAGCTGTTAAACTATGAGGGGAATCCAAAGCGGGGTCTCCAATTAAAATATTATATAATGTTTTTAATTCATAATTTGGTAATTTTAAATTACATCTAACCCAATTAATAACCCCTAATAACTTAGAAAATCATTCAAGGTCTTAAGATTATCTTTTCTCAATTCTATCTTTTGTGGCACTATAGAATTGGGCTGAATTTTAGCTCCCAAATAATTCACAAGATCTCCGTTTTGGACTTTCTCTGGGGCTATAAATAACTTCCATCTTTGCAACAATTTAACTAACTTTCCATAAGCCTCATCCAATAGGCTTTCCTCTTTTTCTGTCAGCAAGATATCATCCATATAAAGGATACATCTCAAGGAAGGAAATTCCTTTCTTAAAGGAGCAATGGCATTGCCCACAAACAACTGACACATGGTGGGACTGTTAGCCATACCTTGAGGTAAGACAACCCATTCAAACCTCTGATCTGGCTCTTCAAGGTTACATGAGGGAACAGTAAAAGCAAACCTTTCACTATCCTTCTTACATAGGGGAATAGAAAAGAAACAATCTTTAATATCAATAACAATTATTTTCCATTGACTAGGCAAGGCAGACAATAAAGGGAGGCCTCTTTGTACAGGCCCCATGATCTGCATCTGATTATTAATGGCATGCAGGTCATGCAAAAGATGCCATTTGACAGATTTCCTTTTAATTGCAAAAATAGGAGTATTCCAGGGAGACACAGATGTGCGGATATGCTTAAGCTTTAACTGTTCATTCACAAGTTCCATAGCTACCTTCAATTTTTCAGAGGACAGTGGCCACTGAGGAACCCATACTGGGTCCTCTGTTTTCCAAGTAATGGGAATACCCTCCTCAATGGCCCCTAGAGGAAACCTAATCCTTTTCGATCTTTCTTTGATTGGGTTTCTGCCAGGTCCTTTCTGCCTTGCAGGTATTTTCCCACATCATAGCTAGGATGGTAACCCATATCCTTCATCATGGTTTGTGACACAGGTGAATTTTCATTGCTCAATTTAAAACCCATGTCTTTTAATAAATCCCTTCCCCATAAAGGTATGGGCAGGTCTAATATATAGGGTTATATTGACCCAGAATGTCCTTCTGCATCTTTCCATTTTAAAAATCGAGCACTAACATCAGGCGCTTTGGCATACGCTAACCCTTGAAGGGTCTGAGAAGATGTCTGAACTGGCCGTCTTGAAGGCCAATCTTTCCTTGCTATTATGCTTCTATCAGCTCCGGTATCCAGTAGGCCGGAAAATCTTTTATGCTCTATAAAGAGTTCTAGGATAGGTCTTTGATCTAATTCTATGGAAAGAAAAGTCAAGTCTGTTGCTGTGGATCCAAAGCCCTTGGGTCCCCTTTCCTTATTCTGGGCTACAAACCTATTATGCAAACCAGGAAGTAGTAACAGCTGTGCTATTCTATCTCCTGGAGAGATAGCTATAATACCCTTTGGAGATTCTACCATGATCTTAACCACTCCCGTATAATCAGGATCTATACCACCTGGATGAACCCGGAGCCCTCTCAAAGCTGATGATGATCTTTGTAGAAGCAAACCTACTGTACCAGGATCCAAGTGGCCTTTAAAGTCAAAATCAATTAATTGAACTCCCATATAGGGGTGGAGCAGAGGTCCAATCCTGCCGAGCCCACAGTGGCTCCCCTTGGTTCCTTGGATGAAGGAGGAAAGGCCACATCTCTGGGCTTTTGTCGAGAGACTGACTCTCCCCTGTCCCATATATTTGTGGGCCCTGGGGATGGGGGCCCCTGTTGCCCATTTTTTGACTGAGCTCCTCCATAGTTTTGAGACAATGGTTGTCCCTCAATATCCTTCACTGAGCAACACTCATTTGCCCAATGCTTCCCCTTTTTACATCGAGGGCACAAACCAGGCTGTTGTCGAGCACGCTTATTTCCTCCTCTCTCTCTTCCTCTTTCAGGACATTGTCTTTTTAGGTGGCCCATCTTACCACATTTAAAACAGGCTCTGGAATTTCCTCTTTATCCTTGCTTTAACTGCACTACTGCAGCCTCTAGTCCAGCATTGGTTAAAGGCCCTCCAAGCTCCCTGCAAACCTTCATCCATGCTTTCAGCCCTCTATGCTTGTAAGGAGTTATGGTCTGTCAGCACTCTTTGATGCACTGTTCAAATACTAATTGCTTTATTAATGGCATGGCAGTATCAGGATCACCAAACAGTCTTCCTGTAGCTTCTACCATTCTGGCTACAAAATCTGAAAATGGCTCTATAGGCCCCTGAATTATTTTTGTAAGGTTCCTGCTGACTTCCCCTTTATTTGGCAATGATTTCCATGCCTTTATGGCAATTTGATTAACATGCTAATAAACTTGGACAGGATATCCAGTCTGTTGATTGGCAAATCTGCCTAATCCTAGCAACATGTCCTGATCCCAGGCAGGCTGCCCTGCCTGTAGATTGGCTGCAGCTTGTTCAGCCACAAACTCAAACAGAAAGGATCTCCAATCCAAATACTGACCCGGGCTCAAACGGGCAGGGGTTAAACTTGTCCAATCTCTAGGAGTCATACAATGTCTTTGTAAAGCTTCAACTTGAGCTACAGTAAAGGAGGCTGTGATCCCATAAGTTCTTACAGATTCAGCCAAGGACTTCACTACCTTGAAATCAAGAGGCTCTTCATACCTATTTCCTTGGGCATCCTGAAGCACTGGGAAAGCACAAGGCAGTTCCACTCTCACTGTTTACCAAACATCGGGACAGAAGGAACACCCTGTACCTTTACATTCCTCCTCCACATACAGAGGGGGAGCAGAGGGGGAGATGGCAGGCATCGCCATTCCACCACACTCATCCCTTTTCATTTTATCCTTTTCCTTCCTCATCTTGCTTTTCTTGATTTTCATTCTTTTCATCTGCTCTACCAGAGCCTGGAGTTCCTCATCTAACTCCAAGGAGGATCCTGAATGTTCTAGCTCTACTAAACTAGGATACAAACTCATCTTTCCCTTGACACTCTCAGCCTTTTCCAATCTCTCTTCTCGGAGCTGTTCCAGTGCTGTCTGTCCTCTCTCAACAACTTCACTACATCTCCTGTCCTCCAGACAGCCCCTTACCAATCTCCAAATTGGATGTACTCCCCTAGCCAGGGAATCTTCCTCGGCTGCAAAATCAAGATCTTTACCTTATTTATCCCACGAGGCAACTGTGAGACTTCCTGAAACTGAGAACCATGGAGACACAGTATCACATTCTTGCAGAAACCTTCCAAGTATACTTTTCTTTTATTTCAAGACCTTAGACCTTAGACCTTAACAGCTCATTAAGAGCCATAAAAATTGGGTGCAAAGTGGAATTGCTCTTTGTTCTGTAGGTTCATCACTTCGTGAACTCCCCGCTCAGTCTTTATCTACAGAGAGAGCTAAAATGTTCACTTTTTTTGCGGCCTCCCCTCCTTACCTGGGGACTTACCAGCATGCTGCCCCGACCACAAAAGGTTCTGAGTTCCACTGCTAGAGGTCCTGGGTTTCGGCAACACCTGTAGCATCCACCTTGCCAGCAAGGAAGAGGCAACACAGGAACTCTTCCTTAAGCAGTTTATTCGGGAAACTTGAATAATCTTCTGACCATTCTAACTGATTGATTCTTCTGACTGACCTTTCTGACTGACTGATTCTTCTGACCCCAGGGAATGCCTGTTGTGGAGCGCCGCCTCACATAGCCGGCCTCACATAGCCGTTACAGCCGT
>NC_034613.1:106653738-106659777 GCF_900095145.1 Mus pahari | reverse complement strand
CTCCGTTTTTTGGAAGCTTGTGCTCTCCCTCTCAAGAGTATAAAAGCTTTGCTACAGAAGGATCCTGTTTGTGTGCCGCGTCGTTCTTGCTGGCGAGACGGTTGGCGCGGGACAGCCTGTCCCACACTTAAGTACTCTCAACCACACCAATCCCAGGGAGCCACGTGGGCAAAACAGATAGGTATACATGCATACCTTACTAATACAGAAGTTGGCACCAGGAGAATTGAGATGTTTCTTTGTAAATTGAGCATGTTACTTTCTAGTGGAATAGGGAAGACTTGAAATTTTGTACTTGCAAAGCATTTGAATGTTTTAATAACAATTAATGGGCCAGTACAGTATGAACATGAAAGACATCATTGCTGAGATTAAAGTAGAAAACAAGGGAATGCCTCATGAACTTTCAACATGGAGTAAGAACTCTACTATAAACTGGGCTAGAGATCATTTTTGTGGTATGTTGGCAAGGAATCTAGCTTTATTCTGTTCAGGTCTTGAGAAATTGCCTCAGGTCAAATTTGCAAAAGTACTACATTCATTTTTTGTATAGAAGAAATTTCAAAACAGCATAACATTAAATTTGAGGGAAGATTTTTCCTGATTATTTTTATGCAGGTCTACAATGAAAAGAATCAACCACCAAGGCAAAAAGAAATTATACATCTATTAGATAATTTTCTACTGCTGTGACTAAATACCATGACTAAGGCAATTTATAAAAGAACACATTCAATTGGGTTTATGGTTTCAAAAGTTAACAGTCACCAAAGTTAACAGGACACTAGAAATAGCACTAATTTTTTGGAATCTCCAGAGCCCTAGTGACATACCCCTTCAACAAAGCCACATCTCCTAATACTTCACAAAGAAATCCACCAAATAGTGATTAAATATTGAAATATATGAGCCTATGAGGTTATTCTTATTCAAATAGGTTATTCTTATTCAAATGACCACACTCAATTCCCTTGCCACCATAGTCTCGTGGTCATATCATTATGAAAAATATATTTAGTTGTTGGGTCCTCCCTCTAAGCATTGTGTTGTGCCTCTTACAGGCACGCTGGGGGTTGCTCCCCGGATCAGCCGGAGTGCAGCAGATCAGCCAAAACACAGCGTCCTCGGACCGCCCACTGTCAACGCCCACTCATCGCCCGGACCAACCACCAATGTCGTCACGCCTACTCGATTGGACCCGCCTTCTGGACACAGCTCCACGGAGGACCGGAACGCGCGCCATTGGGACATGGGACATGCACCATTGCGACTGAGAGACACTCAGCAGGGACAATGGGACACGTGGGAGAGGGTTGGGTTCTCCCGTGTGTAATCAATAAATAATAATAATCTTTCTTGCAGATCATCTCTTATTTCAGGAAGATTAGCTCTGCAGTACGAACCCACCCCAAGGTGTTTTCTGCCCACGCAGACACGGCGCCGGTCTGCGTGGTGCAGAAACACTACATTTAGTCCAACTTTAAAAGTCCCAAAATATTTCAGTGTGAACCACATTTAAAAGTCAATCATTTAAAAATCTCTTCTGAGAATGAAGGCAATCTCTTAATTATAGCTCTCTGTTACATCATAAGACAAATTACAACTTTCAGCCTAAAATGATGCAAAATACAAGTTACAATTATGAAGGGGAAGAATTGGGGCAAAGCGAGGAAATACTGGACCAGAGATAGAAACTTACCAGGAAAATTTCAAATCCTATATTTCCATGTCTTATATCCAATGGCTTAGATTCCTCTGTACTTCCAGAATAGCTGCCTACATGATACATCCCTCTCTTGGGCTGGTACTATGGCCTAGATGCAACTTTCTTTGATACCTCCCTCACATATCTGCTGGCAAGTAGATTATCTTGGTGTCTCCAATGTGATCCAATCATCAGTTTCAAAGCTTTATACAATTACCACTCTGACTCTCCCTTCAGAGTCAATGCCCTGCCTCAACCCTAGCTTCATCAGCTATTCTTAACCACAGAGGAAAATTCTACAACTCATTAACGCATACATTCTCCAAGGCTTAAAATACAGAACTACATGTGTATCCCTGTTAAGTTTAGTTGTCCACTCCAACCTGCTCCATTTGACTCAAATTTCCAGAAGTGCTTCCTTGCTTTTTAGAGTAAGAACATTCCTTGAGTCTTTTTCTTTCACTCTTTGAAGTGTTAGCTCTCTGGAGACACACTATCTTGGGTGACCCAACCACTATTCCAGTTTAGATTTTGCTGCTCTTTAATTTCTCTGTCTCTTTCAACACAATCCTTGGCCCTAACATACTTTTCATTAGATATTTTATTTATTTACATTTCAAATGTTTTCCCCTTTCCTGGTTTCCCCTCTGGAAACCCCACATCCCATCCTCTCTTCCCGTGCTTCTATGAGGGTACACACCCACACATTCCCTCCTCCTGGCCCTGGCATTCCCCTACACTGGAGGATGGAGCCTTCACAGAACCAAGGGCTTCTCCTCCTATTGATGTCTAACAAGGCTATTCTCTGCTACATATGGGGCTGGAGCCATGAGACCCTCCATGAGTACTTTTTGGTTAGTGTTTTAGTCCCTGAGACCTCTGGGATTCTGGTTGTTTGATAATGTCATTTTCCTACGGGTCATAAAACCCTTCAGTTCCTTCAGTCCTTTCTTTAACACTTCCATTGTAGACCCCATGCTCAAGCTAATAGTTGGCTGTGAGGATCTGCCTCTGTACTTGCCAGGCTCTGAAAGAGACTCTCAGGAGACAGCTGTATCATGCTCTTGTCACCAAGCACTTCTTTGCATCCTTAATAGTGTCTGAGTTTGGTGTCTGTATATGGGATGGAGCACCAGGTGGTGCAGTCTCTGGATGGCCTTTACATCACCCTCTGCTCCACACTTTGTCACCATATTTCCTCCCTTGAGTATTTTGTTCCACCCTCTAAGAAGGACTGACACATCATTCTTCATTCTTCTTTAGCTTCCTGTGATCTGTGAGTTGTATCTTGGTTATTCTAAGCTTTTAGGCTAATATCCACTTATTAATGAGTGCATACCATTTGTGTTCTTTTGTTACTGAGTTACCTCACTCAGGATAATATTTTTTAGTTCCATCCATTTTTTTGAATCCATTGTTTTTAATAGCTGAATAGTACTCTTTTGTGTAAATGTACCATATTTTCTTTATCTATTCCTTTGTTGAGGGACATCTGGGTTCTTTCTAGCTTCTGGCTATTGTAAATAAGGCTGCTATGAACATAGTGGAGCATATGTCCTTGTTATATGTTGGAGCATCTTTTGTGTATGTGCCCTCAAGTCATAGAGCTAGGTCCTCAGGTAGTATTATATCCTATTTTGTTAGGAACCGCCAGACTGATTTCCCTAGTTGTTGTACCAGCTTTCAGTCCCATCAAGGATGGAGTAGTGTTCCTCTTTCTATCCATCTTTGCCAGCATCTGCTGTCACCTGAGATTTTTATTTTAGCCATTCTGACTGGTGTGAGGTGGAATCTCAGGGTTGTTTTGATTTGCATTTTCTGGATGACTAAGGATGCTGAACATTTATTTAGGTGTTTCTCAGCCAGTTGATTATTCCTCAGTTGAGACTTCTTTGTTTAGCTCTGTACCCCATTTTTAATAGGGTTATTTGTTCTCTGGAGACTAACTTCTTGAGTATTTTTTATGTATTGGATATTAGCCCTTTATCAGATATAGGGTTTGTAAAGATCTTTTCCCAGTCAGTTGATTGCCATTTTGTCCTATTGATAGTGCCCTTTGCCTTACAGAAGATTTGCAACAGCAAACCAGTATCCAACACTAAACTAAATGGAGAGAAACTTGAAGCAATCCCTGTAAAATCAGGGACTACACAAGACTGCCCACTCTCTCCCTACCTATTCAAATATAGTACTTGAAGTTCTAGCTAGAGCAATTAGACAACAAAAGAAGGTCAATGGGATACATATTGGAAAGGAAGATGCCAAACTATCACTATTTGTAAATGATTTGATAGTATAATTAAGTGACCCCAAAAGTTCAACCAGAGGACTCCTAAACCTGATAAACAACTTCAGCAAAATGGCTGGAAATAAAATTAACTCAAACAAATCAGTAACCTTACTGTATTCAAAGGATAAACATGATGAAAAAGAAATGGGGTGAAATGACAGCCTTCATGATAGTCACAAGTAATATTAAATACCTTGGTGTGACTTTAATCAAGCAAATGAAATATCTGTTTAACAGGAATTTCAAGTCTCTGAAGAAAGAAATTGAAGATCTCTCCCAGGCTCATGGATTGGCAGGATTGATATAGTAAAAATGGCTATCTTGCCAAAAGTAATATACAGATTGAATGTAATCCTCATCAATATTCCAACTCAATTCTTCATAGAGTTAGAAAGAGCAATTTGCAAATTCATTTGGAATAGCAAAAAACCCAGGATAGTGAAAACTATTCTCAGCAATAAAAGTACTTCTGAGGGAATCACTATCCCTGATCTCAAATTGTATAACAGAGAAATAATGATAAAGCTGCATGGTATTGGTCCAGAGACAGGCAGATAGATCAAAAGAATAGAATTAAAGACCCAGAAATGAACTCACACACCTATGGTCACTTGATAGTTAAAGGGAGCTAAACATGCCCAGTGGAAAAAGACATTTTCAACAAATGGTGCTGGCTCAACCAGAGGTCAGCATGTAGAAGAATGCAAATTGATCCATTTTTATCTCCCACTCTCAATTCCAAGTGGATCAAAGACCTCCACATAAAACCAGATACGCTGAAACTAATAGAAGAGAAAGTGGGGAAGAACCTTGAACACATGGACACGGGGGAAATTTTCCTGAACAGAACACCAATGGTTCATACTCTAAGATCATGAATTGACAAATGAGACACTTTTTAAGGCTTCAAACTATCAACATTCTTTTTTAATTTTCCCCACTTGTACCTCTCCCACTGTATATGTACATAAGAGTGATTATTAATAACCATTCCATGAGTCAATATTAGGTTGTTTTTAAAACTCCTCTGCCAAAGAAATTACTCTATTACTTTCCCATTTAACCTCAGCCAAATTCTTATTACTAGGGCACAAGCAGACTTATACTTTGCCAAAATATCAAAAGAATGGTCTTGAGCCGAGCTGCTAATGTTGTTCCCCTCTGAAATTTCTGAAGCCTGGCCTTCAAAATATATCACAGTATATATAATTTCAGAACACCTCCCCTCTAATCTGTTACTATGATGACACATTAGACACTGCTTATAGCATTCAATTGCTTTTCTATTACAAATTTTCTAAGTCTTCCATATAAATTCAAAAAATCCACATGGCCAGATCTGCACAAAAGCTTACTAGCTCATACTAACTTCTGTGAGTAACATTTTAAATTCTGCTACAAAATACTAGTATGAAGGCATCTTATAAAAACATTTATTTATTCTTATGTTTTCATAGTCATTGGGTCTATAATGTCAGAACAAAGGTACAACAACAGGAACAGTTAAAAGCAAGAGACAAAGAGAGAGAATACACTAGGTATAGTGTGTGTCTTTTGAAACTTTAAACCCAAGTCCAGTCACATATATCCTCTAAAAAAGCCACATCTTTTTTTTTTAATTAGATATTTCCTTTATTTACATTTCAAATGCTATCCCGAATGTTCCCTATACCCTACTCCTGCCCCTGCTCCCCTACCCACCCACTCCCACTTCTTGCCCCTGGTATTCCCCTGTACTGGGTCATATAAAGTTTGCAAGACCAAGGGGCCTCTCTTCCCAATGATGGCAGATTAGGCCATCTTCTGCTACCTATGCAGCTAGAGACACAAGCTCAGGGGGTACTGGTTAGTTCATATTGTTGTTGCACCTACAGGGTTTCAGCCCCCTTCAGCTCCTAGGGTATTTTCTCTAGCTCCTCCATTGGGGGCCCTGTGTTCCATCCAATAGCTGACTGTGAGCATCCACTTCTGTGTTTGCCAGGTACTGGCATAGCCTCACAAGAGGCCGCTATATCAGGGTCCCTTCAGCAGAATCTTGCTGGCA
>NC_034613.1:106651077-106653698 GCF_900095145.1 Mus pahari | reverse complement strand
CATATCTAGTGACTTCTTTTGTGATTGGGTTACCTCACTCAGGATGATACCCTCCAGATCCATCCATTTGCTGAGGAATTTCATAAATTCATTGTTTTAGATAGTTGAGTAGTACTTCATTGTGTAAATGTACCACAGTTTCTGTATCCATTCCTCTATTGAGGGACATCTGGGTTCTTTCCAGCTTCTGGCTATTATAAATAAGGCTGCTATGAACATAGTGGAGTATGTGTCCTTATTACCAGTTGGAACATCTTCTGGGTATATGCCTAGGAGATGTATTGATGGATCTTCCGGTACTACTATGTCCAATTTTCTGAGGAACCACCAGATTGATTTCCAGAGTGGTTTTACAAACTTGCAATCCCAGCAAAAATGGAGGAGTGTTCCTCTTTCTCCACATCCTTGCCAGCATCTGCTGTTACCTGAATTTTTGATCTTAGCCATTCTGACTGGTGTGAGGTGGAATCTCAAGGTTGTTTTGGTTTGCATTTCCCTCATGATTAAGGATGTTGAACATTTTTTGAGGTGTTTCTCAGCCATTCGGTATTCCCCAGTTGAGAATTCTGTTTAGTTCTGTGCCCCCATTTTTTAATGGGGTTATTTGGTTTTCTGGAGTCTGTCTTCTTGAGTTCTTTATATATATTAGATATTAGTCCCTATCTGATTTAGGATTGGTAAAGATCCTTTCCCAATCTGTTGGTGGCCATTTTGTCTTTTTGTCAGTGTCTTTTGCCTTGCAGAATCTTTGCAATTTTATGAGGTCCCATTTGTCAATTCTCGGAAATTGCTACTCTTGACCTCCATTCCAGGATATCCCTGACACATGTTTGTCCTCACCATCTTTTCTTAGTGACTAGGGGATATTCCATACCACTTTCTTTTATCCTTGACATTAACACTAGAACAATATAGTCAAATCTGCCAAATTCTTCTACTTTGTAGGGTAGGAACATAGCCCCTGTCTTATGTCATCATGAGCTCTCTGTTTTCTGTCATTTCAATCATTGGCTGTCCTTAAACTGGATTTGTTGACCAGGCTGGCTTGAAGCTTAGATATCCACCTGATTCTCCTCCAAAGTGCCCTGATTAAAGCACCATCACACCCTGCTCTAAGCAATTTTTTAAAATTTATTTTCATAATATGGAAGTTTAGGTCAGTGTGATATGGCTTTGAGGTTACCACTGTGTTTATTCCATTCCAGGCTTGTCTTTAATCTGTTTGTCTCCTTTGAGTAAAGAACTTAACCCCATTCTATTTCCTGTTGCCCATTTTCTCTGCATATTTTAAAGTTTTCCTTGCTCTACTTACTCCTTTTCATTACAGATCAACAAAAGAGTAATTACTAATAACTAAATGATATGGTCTATACAAGGGTGTTTTGGGAATTCCTCTGCCAACACAATCCAAAACGCTTCAATTTATCCCAAGGCAGACTTTTGGGACATGGACTAACAGCATCCACATTTTCCAACAAAATATTACAAGAATGGTACCAAGATCACATACTAACATTCTTCTCCTCTCAAACATCTTTAGCTAGGCTCCCACAGTTCAAATTATCCTCACCACCATTCTTTCAGATTTCTACGAGGAGGGCCCATTAAGCCCTACTTAAAATGTCCAACTTCATTTCTAATCTAAAGTTTCAAATTCCATATTCCTTAAAAAAAATTATGGCCAAGCCTGTCACAACAATATTCAAGTCCCTGGTACCAACATGACCAAAGCAATTGTTACAAGGAAACATGTTTAATTTGGTCTGGCTTATAGTTTGGAGATTTAGTCCATTGTCATCATAGGAAGAAGCATGGGAGCTTGTAAGCAGAGTGCTGGAGAAGGAGCTGAGAGTTCTACCTTATGACTATAAATGCAAAAACATTCAATAAAATCCTCCCAAAAAGAATTCAAGAACACATAAAAAATATCATCCATCATAATCAAGTAGGCTTCATCCCCAGTATGCAGGTATAATTTAATATACAGAAATCCATCAATCTAATCCACTATATAAACAAACTCAAAGACAAAAAACACATGATCACCTCATTAGATGAGGAGAAAGCATTTGACGGAATCTAACAACCATTCATAATAAAAGTCTTGAAAAGATCAGGAATTCAAGGCTCATACCTATACATAATAAAAGCAATATGCAGCAAACCAGTAGCCAACTTCAAACTAAATGAGAAACTTGAACCTATCCCATGAAAATGAGGGACTAGACAAGGCTGCACACTCTCTCCCTACCTATTCAATATAGTACTTGAAGTCCTTGCTAGAGAAATTCCACAACAAAAGGAGATCAAGGGGATACAAATTGGAAAGGAAGAAGTCAAAATATCACTTTTTGCAGATGATATGATAGTATATATAAGTGATCTTAAACATTCCATAAGAGAACACCTAAACCTTATAAACAGCTTCCATGCTGTAACAGGATTTAAAATTAACTGAAACAAATCAATGGCACTTCTGTATACAAAGGATAAACAGGATGAGAAAGAAATTAGGGAAACCACATGATGGTCTTCCTTCTTGGTTTTCTTGTGTTTTGCAAAATGTATCTTTGGTATTCTAAGTATCTGTNCTAATATCCGCTTATCAGTGAGTGCATATC
>NC_034613.1:106637916-106650585 GCF_900095145.1 Mus pahari | reverse complement strand
CAAACCCAGATACTATTGAACATGCCAACAAGCTTCTCCTGAAGGGACCCTGATATAGTAGCCTCTTGTGAGGCTATGCCAGTGCCTGGCAAACACAGAAGTGGATGCTCACAGTCAGCTATTGGATGGAACACAGGGCCCACAATTGAGTATAGGGAACTTTCAGGATAGCATTTGAAATGTAAATAAAGAAAATATCTTAAAAAAAAGTGTTAACCCTAATTTAAAAAAAAAAAGAAATTAGGGGAACAACATCCTTCACAATAGTCACAAATAATATAAAATATCTTGGTATGACTCAAACTAAGGAAGTTAAAGATCTGTATGATAACAACTTCTGGTCTCCGAAGAAAGAAATCAAAGAAGATCTCAAAAGATGGAAAGATCTCCAATGATTATGGCTTGGCAGGATCAACTTTGTGAAAATGGCTATCTTTCTGAAAGCAATCTACAGATTCAATGCAATCCCTATCAAAATTCCAACTCAATTCTTTAATGAATTAGAAAGGNGAATTTGCAAATTCATTTGGAATAACAAAAAACCTAGGATAGAAAAACTCTTCTCAATGATAAAAGAATCTCTGGGGGAATCACTATGCCTGACCTCAAGCTGTACTACAGAGCAAATGTGATAAAAACTGCATGGTACTGGTACAGTGACTGATAGGTAGAGCAATGGAATAGAATTGCAGACCCAGAAATGAACCCATGCAGTTATAGTCACTTGATCTTTGACTAGGGAGCTAAATCCATCCAGTGGAAAAAAGAAGCATTTTCAACAAATGGTACTGGCACAACTGGCGGTTATTATGTAGAATTCAAATTGATCCATTCTTTTCTACTTTTACTAAGGACAAGTCTAAGTGGGTCAAGGAACTCCACATAAAACCAGAGACACTAGCTGGGCAGTTGTGGAGCACACCTTTAATCCCAGCACTTGTGAGGCAGAGGCAGAAGGATTTCTAAGTTTGAGTCCAGCCTGGTCTACAAAGTGAGTTTCAGGATAGCCAGGGCTATACAGAGAGACCCTGTCAAGAAAACAACAACAACAACAAAACAAACAAAACAAAACAACAAACAAAAAACAAAACCAAATAAACAAAACCAAAAAACAAAGACACTGAAACTTATAGAGGAGAAAATGAGGAAAAGCGTAAAGATATGGGCAGAGGGGAAAAATTCCTGAATAGAAGAACAGTGGATTGTGATTGAGAATTGACAAATGGGACCTCACAAAATTGCAAAGCTTCTGTAAGGCAAAAGGCACTGTCATTAAGACAAAAAGACCACCAACAGTTTGGGATGGGGTGTTTACCAATCCTATATCTGATAGGGGACTCATATCAAATATATACAAAGAACTCAAGAAACTGGACTCCAGAAAAATCAAATAACCCCATCAAAAAGTGGGTACAGAGCTAAACAAAGAATTCTCAACTGAGGAATAATGAATGGCTGAGAAGCACTGAAAAAATTTTCAACATCCTTAATCCTCAGGGATATGCAAATCAAAACAACACTGAGGTTCCACCTCACACCAGTCAGAATGGCTAAGATAAAAAATTCAGATGACAGTAGATGCTGGCGAGGGTGTGGAGAAAAAGGAACACTCTTCCACTGCTGGTGGCAGGCCTAGTGGCCTCCCCTTGAGCTGGATCCCACTTTGGGCCTGATTCTTGAACTCCTTTTTCTCAGGGTCCTCTCGATTTCCTTCATTGCAGTTCTTTCAGGCAGGAACAATTCTGGGTCAGACTTTTGACTGTGGAATGGCAACCCCATTCCTCACTTGATGGCCTGTTATTCTGCTGAATGTAGGCTCTACAAGTTCCCTCTCCCCACTGTAGGGCATTTCATCTAAGGTCCCTCCCTTTGAGTCCTTAGAGTCTTTCACATCCCTGATCTCTGGTACATTCTAGAGGGTCCCTCCACCTCCTACCTCCAGAGGTTGCCTATTTCCATTCTTTTTGGTGGCCATCAGGGCTTAAATATCTTTTCTTCCACCCAATACTTAATCATGTTCCCCTCTTCCTACCCATTTCCATTCCCACTCAGGTCCTTTACTTCTTCTGCCACACATTGTGATTGCTTTCTCCTCCATCCCAAGTGGGACTGAGGTGTCCTCATATGGGCCCTTCACCTTGTTAACCTTTTTGAGTTCTGTGGACTGTAACTTGGGTATTCTGACCTTTTTTTTTTTTTTTTTTTTTTTTTTTTTTTTTTTTTTACTAATATCCACTTATTAGTGAGTATAGACCATGAATGTCCTTTAAGGTCTGAGTTACCTCACTCAGGATGATATTTTCTAGTTCCACCCATTTGCCTGGAAATCTCAGGATGTCCTCATTCTTAATAGCAGAGTAGTATTCCATTGTGTAAATGCACCACAATTTTGTGGGAAATAAAAGGGGGCTGGGGAAAGGGGGAAGGGAGGATAGCCCACTCCTGCTCAGAGTTCCTCCTATGCTCTGGACAGGTGCTGCAAGCTTTCCATTCAGCCCCAGATGAGCATCCAAGCCTCTGACCTGGAGCTACCCTCTAAAACCCCGGGGTTATGGGAGAGAAGGATGAGGGAAAAGAGGTTCCCACACCTGCGAGAGTGAGTGCAGCAGATCTTGATGAGCAGAGACTGTCGATGGTTTTTATGTCTTTATTATAGAGAGGCAGGGGGAAAGAGAGAAGGGAGAAAAGGGAGAGAGAGAGAGAGAGAGAGAGAGAGAGAGAGAGAGAGAGAGAGAGAGAGGAATGACTAGAGATAAAGAGAGAGTAAGAGGGAAAGAGTGAGAGGAGAGGAGAGAGGAGAGAGGAGTGAGAGAAATGAGAGGTAAGAGGACAAAGGAATGAGAGGAGTGAGAGAGGAGAGAAGACGGAGAGGAGTGAAAGGGTGAGAGTGAGAAGTAAGAGAGAGGTGAGGAGGGGCCCAACAACCCCTTTTATGGTCTTTACTGCTGCTAGGGGAGGAGTTTAGCCTGAAGGTTAGAAGCTTGAGACATTTCCTATGTGACTACTAGGTATGCTTCTGCTGTGGGGGCTGTGGAGATGGTAGCTTCGACAGGAGCCAGGGTTCCAGAAGACAATGAGAGAACTCCTTCCATCCAGTGTAGGTAAATTAGCCCCAGGGTTCAACATCTAACCTCAACTGGAAACCAGGCTGTTTGTGCATAGTCCAATGCCCAACACAATTTCTGTATCAATTCTTTGTAATGGGATATCTGGGTTGTTTCCAGCTTCTGGCTATCACAAACATGGCCACTATGAACATAGTGGAACATATGCCCCTGTGGCAAGGTGGGGCATCTTTTGGGCATATTCTTAATAGTGGTATTGTTGGGTCTTCAAGTATAGCTAATTACAATTTTCTGAGGAACCTGCAGATTGATTTCTAGAGTGGTTGTACCTGTTTGCAATCCTACCAGCAATGGAGGAGTGTTCCTTGTTCTCCACATCCTCCCCAACATGTGCTGTCACCTGACGTTTTGATCTTAGCCATTGTGACTGGTGGAAGGTAGAAACCAGGATCATTTTGATTTACATTTCTCTTATCACTAATAACGTTGCACATTTCTTTAGGTGCTTCTCAGCCATTCTAGATTCCTTTGTTGTGAATTCTCTGTTTAGTTCATGCCCCATTTTTTGATTGCGTTGTTTGTTTATTTGGTGGTTAACTTCTTGAGTTCTTTACATATTTTGGATATTAACCCTCTATCAGATGTGAGGTTGGTCAAGATTTTTTTCCAAATTTTCAGGTTGCTTATTTGTCCTATTGACTGTGTCTTTTGCCTTACAGAAGCATTCCAGTTTCATAAGGACCAGTTTGTCAATTCTTGATCTTGGAGTGTGGGCCATTGGAGTTCTGTTTAGGAAATTTCCCCTGTGCCTATGAGTTCAAGGCTCTTTCTCACTTTCCCTTCTATTAGACTCGGTGTATCTGATTTGATATTGATGTCCTTAATCCACTTGGACTTGAGGTTTATAACACATGACAAATATGGGTTTATTTTCATTTTTCTACATACAGACAGTCAGTTAAACCAGCATCATCTATTGAAGATGCTTTCTTTATTCAGTGTATATCTTTGGCTTCTTTTTCAAAGATCAAGGGTCCATAATTATGTGTTTTATTTCTGGGTCTTCATTTCTATTGCATTGACCAATGTCTCGTCTCTGTACCAATACCATGCAATTTTTAATCACAATTGCTCTGTAGTATAACGAGGTCAGGGATGGGGATTCTGCCAGCTGTTATTTTTTCGTTAAGAATTATTTTTGCTATTCTGGGAATTTTACTTTTCCTTATGAATTAGAGAATTATTCTTCCCATATCTTTGAAGAATTGGTTTGGATTTTCATGGGGATTGCACTGAATCTGTAGATTGCCTTTGGTAGGATGGCCATTTTTACTATGCTAATTCTGCCAATCCGTGAGCATGGACGATCTCTCTATTTTCTGAGATCTGCTTTGATTTCTTTCTTGGGAGACTTGAAGTTATTGTCATACAGATATTTCACTTGTTTGGTTAGAGTTACCTCAAGATATTTTATGTTATTAGTGGCTATCATGTAGAGAATTAATTCCCTAATTTTTTTTCTCAACCTGCTTATCATTTGTATAAAGAAAGGCTACTGGTTTACTCGAGTAAATTTTATGTCCGGCCACTTGACTGAATTTGGTTATCAGCTGGAGATGTTCTCATAGAATATTTGTGAAAGCTTATGTATATTATCATACCATCTGCAAATACTGTTACCTTTATTTCTTCTTTGCCAATTTGTATCTTCTAGATCTTTGTTGTCTTATTTTTCTAGCTAGAACTTCAAGTACTATACTGAACAGAAATGAGGAGTGTGGGCATCCTTGTCTCAGATTTTAGTGGGACTGCTTCAAGTATCTCTCTATTTATATTGATATTGGCTGTTAGTTTACACTAAATTGCAAAAAGCAATTTCAGATATAGGCCTTGAAGTCCTGATCTCTCCAATACTTTTAACATAAAGAGGTGTTGTATTTTTTTCAAATGATTTTTCTGCATCTAAGGAGATGATAATGTGATTTTTTCCTTTGAGTTTGTTTAAATAGTGGATCACATTAATGAATTTTATTATATTGAACAAACTTTGCATCCCAAAGATGAGCCCATACTTTATCATGGTGAATGATGATTTTGATGTGTACTTGGATCCAGTTTGCAAGAATTTCATTGAGTGTTTTTCATTGATATTCAAAAGTGAGATTGGTCTGAAGTTCTCTTTTTTGGTAAGATCCTTGTGTGGTTTAGGCATCAGAGTAATTCATCGAACAAATTGGGTAGAGATCCTTCTGTTTCAATTTTATGGGTTAGGAATATTGGTATTAGGTATTCTTTCAAGGTCTGGTAGAAATTTGCACTAAAACCATCTGTTCCTGTGTTTTTGGTTGTTTGTTTGGGAGGTTTCTAATGATTATTTTGAAATTTTGATAGTAATTATGAGAATGTTTAGATAGCTTACCTGCTCTTGATTTATCTTTTGTATATAGTATCTGTCTAGAAAATCATCTATTTCATCTAAGTTTCCAGTTTTGTTGAGAATAGGTTTTTGTAGTAGGATCTGATTTTTTTTAATTTCCTCTGTTTCTGTTGTTATGTTTCCCTTTTCATTTCTGATTTTGTTAATTTGGATACTGCCTCTGGGCTCTTTAGTTTGTTTGGCTAGGGGTTAGTCTATCTTGTTGAATTTTTCAAAGAAACATCTTTTGGTTTTGCTGATTCCCTGTACTATTTTCTTTGTTTCTCTGTGGTGGATTTCGGCCCTGAGTTTGACTATTTCCTGTCTTCTACTCCTCTTGGGTGAGGTTTTGTTTGTTTGTTTGTTTGTTTTTTGTTTTTGTACTAGGGCTTTCAGGTGTGCAGTTATGTTGCTTGTGCAGGATCTCTCCACTTTCTTTACCAGGGCTCTTAATGCTATAAATTTTCCTCTTAACACTGCTTTCATTGTGTCCCATAAGTTTGGGTATGTTGTATCAACATTTTCATTGAATTTTAGGAAGTCCTTAATTTTTTCTTTATTTCTTCTGTGACCAAATTATCACTGAGTAGAGAGTTATTCAGTTTCCCTGTGTGTGTAGACTTTCTGTTGTTTTTGTTTTACTGAAGAGTAGCTTTAGACCATTTTGATCTGATAGGATACATGGGATTATATCAACCATCTTGTATTGGTTGAATGTTGTTTTGTGACCAATAATATGGTTGATTTGGGAGAAGGTACCATCAGATGCTGAGAAGAACGTGTATTCTTTTGTTTTAGAGTGAAAAATATTCTGTAAATATCTCTTAAATCTATTTGGTTCACAACCTGGATTATTTTGATTGTGTCTCTGTTTGGTTTCTGTTTCAATTGCCTGCACATTAATGGGAGTGAGGTGTTGAAGTCTCCCACAATTATAGTGTGGGTTTCACTTTATGTTTTGACCTTTAGTAAAGATCTTTTTATTTTTAAAGATTTATTTATTTTATGTATATGAGTACACACTGTAAAGTAGCTGTAAAGATATGGTTGTGAGCTTTCATGTGATTGTTGGGAATTGAGTTTCTGACTTCTGTTCATTCTGCTCACTCCGGTAGGCACCTCTTGCTCTGGTCATCCCTGCCTCGCTCTGGCCCAAAGACCTGTTTATTATTATAAATAAGTACAGTCTTCAGACACACCAGAAGAGGGTGTAATATCTCATTACAGGTGGTTATGAGACACCATGTGGTTGCCCTTACCTGGTGTTACCAGATGAGCCATCTTGCCAGCCCAGTAAGGATTCTTTTATGAATGTGTGTGCCCTTGCATTTGGGGCATAGATGTTCAGAATTGAGACTTTCTCTTGGTGGATTTTCCCTTTGGTGAATATGAAGTGTCTTTCCTCATCTCACTTGATAACTTTTGGTTAAAAGTCTATTATATTGCATATTAGGATGGCAAATCCAGCTTGTTTCCTGGGACCATTTGCTTGAAAGAACTTTTTCCAGACTTTTAACCTGAGGTAATGACTGATTTTGTTATTGAGGTGTGTTTCTTGTATGAAGAAAATAGCTGGGTCCTGTTTGCATTTCCAGTCTGTTAGCTTATATCTTTTTATAGGTGAGTTGAGTCCATTAATATTGAGAGATATTAAAGACAGATTACTGTTCATTCTTTTTGTGTTTTTTTTTTTTTTTGTAGGTGGTTTCTTGTGCATATGCTTCTTCCCTTTTGGCTTTGTGGTGAGATTATTAATATCTTGTCTTTTCTTTGGTGTAGGTACCCTCCTTGTTTTCCAGTTTTCTTTCTAGAATCCTCTGAAGGGCTGGATTTTTAGATAGATACTGTTTGAAGTTTGTTTTTCCTGGAATATTTTGGTTTCTTCATTGTGTTTTCCTGTATTTCTTTAAGTGATTTATTTGTTTCCTCTTTAAAGATTTATATGTATTTTCCTATATTTCATTTAGTGAGTTATTTATATCCTCCTTAAAGGACTCTATTATCATCATGAAATATAACTTTATGTCAACTTTCTGATTTTCAGGTGTGTTGGTGTATTCCGGGCTATCTGTGATGGGAGAACTGGCTTCTGTTGCTTATGGTCTTGTGCTTGCCTCTTACTATCTGGCTGTCATTGGTCATTGGTGGTCTGATTGACTCTGGAGTCTGCATATTTTGCCCCTGGGTTGCTTCAGGTTTCCTTGTAGGCCTATGGCCCTCACTGTAGCAAACCTCCTGTGGCGCCTTCCAACTGTGGGGTCTTCAGAGAGGGAGAGAAGATGCTGATAGATCTCCTAGAAGGCCTTCAGACTGTTGAGTCTTCAGAGGAATAATCATGCTGTTGTTCTGTGTGAAGCTGTTGGGGGAAGGGTGTCTACAAACTGTGGTTTCTGTTTCTCTGTGTGCATCAGAACTCCAGGGAGGCTTTCAGTCTATTGGGTCAGTTGCCCTGCTTATGGAGCCCTTGGGAGGTCTTCAGGCTGTGGTGTCAGTTTTCCAGCTTCCCTATGTGCAGTGGATCTCCTGGGATACCTTTAGGCTGTTGGGTCCGGTACCCTGTATGCATTGAATCTCCTTGGGATGCCTCAGGCTGTTGTGTCAGATGATTTCAGTATAGCAGATCTCCCAGGATAGCTCAGGATGTGGTGTCAGACTAGCTAGCAGTCTGTCTGAGCCAAAAGGACTGACCAGAAGGGCATAAATAATAATTATTATTTAATATATTTATATCNACAGTAATATCTCAGCAATTTTGGGACAGGCAAAATCACAACATATGGTAAAGTAAAGACATGAAATGCCACTGTGGAGCCCCATCTTTAACACTCTGGGAAACTGTTCAGAGACTCAGCTTTAACACTGCCCAAAACCTGTTCCCCAGATCATTAGAAATGTGGCCAGTAAAGAGCTCTTTGTTCTCTAAGGCCAGCTGGGAGTCTTNTGTTCCTCTGCCTGACAGCTAACTAGGCAATTATCTCAGTTGCCCCAGCCAGGCGCCCATCTCTCCNTGTTTGGGACCAGGAATGTGCACCAAAAGATAGCTTATGACCCCTCCAACATAAATGAGCCATATGTTACCTTCTCATCCCCTGTGGAATGTTTACCAAGGACAGCTCCCCTGGAGAAAAGCTGTAACTCATCCCCACCTGGTTCCTTTAAAAGCCCTCAATTGAAATGGCGTAGGGTCGATCTCCCATGAGCTCATCTTCAACATGTTGATTTTTCCTGATTAAACCTCATGCATATTGCATCAAGAATGGTTTCTCTCAAGTTATTGGGGCATCGTCTCATCCTGGAACTGGGGACTTTCACCACCAGTAACTAAGGAACTATTAGAATTTAATTCCTGGTTTTCCATCTTTTATCAGCTTTCTTTATTAGTCTAATATCCAACTCATTGACCACACTTCTAGACAGGTGCCACACCAGAGAGTAAAAAGACAACAAACACAACAACCTATTCAGTGTGTTTAGGGCAAAAATGAAGAAAATTCCAAGTTATTTGAGTAAAGAACTAAAAGTAGAGTGGGTGAATCTGGGAGGAGTTTCGGGAAGGGGGAGGACATGGTCATACTACATTGTATGAAATGTTCAAATAATTAATAGCAATACTATCAAAACATATCTACATTAAGTAATTTAATTAGTAAACATGTCAAGGATTTACTTTATTTATCCATATTGAAATAGACTGCATTTATTGTTTTCTATTGTATAATTAAAACATTGGTAGATTTAGCCTAAAGATTAGTGACACAGACAATGTCAACCAGTCAGGAACTTCTACTTGGAAGAAATGCTTACTTGGTACCAATAGGACTTGTTGGAAAGCATAAAGGGCTACCCACCAAGGATTAAAAATGAGCTTGCAGCAATGTTTTCATGAGCTTGCTGCAACTCACCTGCTCCCTGAGTATGGGCCATTGATTCTGTACCACCTCATCCCCAACCTCCAAGGGCAAGCAAGTATGATCAGACATTGTGCAGTCCAGGGCACTAGCAGCAGGGCACAAAGACAAAGCATTTCAAATACTTAGGCATAATTGATTATGATGTGTCATAAAGTTGTTATGTTTCATTTTTGCTTATATTTTTGTTTTAGAATTTCTTCTTGTTTCTCCATTCATGGAGTCCCTTATGCTTTAAGACTGAGACTATTTCTAGTATGATACACATATTTCAAATGATTGATTTTTTTGTTTACTTACTACACTAGTTGTAGTAGAAATTCATGGTAAACATGTAAAGTGAATTAGAAATAAGGTAAAGATAAATAAGAGCAATTGAAAAAACCTTGCTGCTCTCATCTGATAGATTTGAGTTCAGATAACCAGCTTATGAAGACAAAGCATCCACAAGTAGTTTGTCACCTGTTCTAGAGCAGCACACTTCATGGTCCTGTTTTATTTATATGAAAATGAAGTTGAAAATTATTGGTGTGACTATCCTTATGTTATCTTTTTTATTAATTTATCTACCTCTATTGGTGTTGAGATAGAAGTTAGCAGTTTTAAGTCCCTTTGAGATAATCACATACTTTATTCAGTTGGGCAAGAGTAATATATTTTAGTATAAATAAATTCTCAGCTAATGTTCAGATTAATTTACTGTTAAAAAATTCAGGAGCTAGTGAGATAAGTGAGTGGGTGAAGTCTTTGCGACTCAAGCATGAAGATCTGAATTCAGATCCCACTACTCATAAAAAGTGGGCATGGGAAACCAGGAAAGGGAATAAGTCTTGAAATGTAGATAAAGAAAATATCTAATAAATCTTTAAAAAATGGGTATGGGAATAAGCATTAATAATCCTATGGCTGGAAGGAGGGGTTTGAGACAGATTCCCAGTATCCCTAAATTACAGGTTCACCAAGAAGACCTTAACTCAGAAATAACTTTGGCAACAACAGAAAAAGATACCTAAATTAGTGTCTGAATCCCACATGTTAAGTTTATATACAGATTTATAAACCAAATAAAGCTATATATACACATGCAAGGAAATACCCACTTAACTAAGAATAAAATATGGGTATTTATATGCACTATTCGTTTTTGTCTTCCAATCCTGTAAATTTGCTTTGATATCCTCTAAATTTGATGGCTGTTCATGATAACTAAAACCACTCTAGAAAATAATAGTTATTGCTGTAAATAACATAGAAATCTTTAATGCTGCTTGCTACTCCCTAAAGTGTAACTTTAATAAGTGACTCCATAGCTGGCTTTGCTATATTATACATGACTTCTGTGCACCTCTAGAGAATATTGCTTACTCTGCAACACTTCTGTGAACATTACAGTATGAGATACTGTGATGTTCACTGAGTCTTAAAATGGTATTCTTTTCAGCTTATATCACAAGCCCCAGATGGCTTGACTTAATTCAATTTCACAGCTACCTTTTTAAGAGAGTATATTAAAGCCAAAGAATCATTCAATAGAATCGGTGAGCGATGAAGTTCACAAATAGAACCACACCACTTTAGTTGCCAATTATATTTCCTCATGAATGAGTTTTTTCAGTTACAGCCAAATTTAAAATTAAAAAAGATCTTGGCCCACATGACCTTTATGAGAAGCCTAAGAGTTCCTTATTTCATAAAGAGGAGATAACAGCTATCTATACATACATGTATTACATATCTATATGTAATGTTCTAATAAGGGCATTCGTTAATATATAATCTGAAGCAATTTTTACAGATTTCTAAAAGCTTTGTTTATTTCTGAAAATTCATTGCATTTTTCTTAATGAAGTGAATACTCTTTGAAACTCTGATTTGAAGCTTTATGCAGAATTGCTGTAGTATCATTTGTGCAGTGTTGCTGTTATTTCTGCTTCTGATTAAAATTCATGCTTTCATTAAATAGCATGAAATATACATCTCTGGACCTCTTTGGCCTTAGTCGGGAATGTGTAACCACTAAGAGATTTTCAGACAAGAGACCAGTAATTAGGCACAGCTTGAAAAACCAATCAAACTCAGTGCACTATTGCTCCTGAGGAGAGCCTGGTGATTGCCATTGCACTAAAGGAATATCACATGTGGCTCTGTGGAGATTGCTCAGGTCTCATTAAAAGCAAATAAAAAATAATTAGTATGTAGAGCTCATGGATGTAATTTGCAAAATCCTGTGAGCCGGAAACATATTCTCCTCTAAATGCTGAAGGTAGTATCCTGGTGATAAAACATAACAGCTAAGAATTTTAACACAATCTTTACAAGATGTCAGAATTCTGGAGTTTTCACTACTACTTAATAGTAGGTGTATTTTCTCTTTATTTCTTCTTCTGCTTTCTTCTTTCAAGATTATTTTTATTCCGCAGAGGATCCACTTAACTTTATTACATGCATTTCTTTATTATTATTATTTTACTTTCTTTATTTGCATTTCAAATGCTATCCCAAAAGTTCCCTATAACCTCCCACACCCCTGCTCCCCAACCCACCCAGTTCCACTTCTTGGCCTGGCCTTCCCCTGTGCTGGGTCATATAAAGTTTGCAAGACCAAGTGGCCTCTCTTCCCAATGGTGACCGATTAGGCCATCTTCTGCTACATATGCAGCTAGAGACACGAGCTCAGAGGTACTTGTTAGTTCATATTATTGTTCCACCTACAGGGTTGCATCCCCCTTCAGCTTCTTGGGTACTTTCTCTAGCTCCTCCATTGGGGGCCCTGTGCTCCATCCAGTAGCTGACTGTGAGCATCCAGTTCTGTGTTTGCCAGGCACTGGCATAGCCTCACAAGAGGCCACTGTATCAGGGTCCCTTCAGCAGAATCTTGCTGGCATGTGCATTAGTATCTGTGTTTGATGGCTGATGATGTGATGGATCCCCGGGTGGGGTAGTCTCTGGATAGTCCATTCTTTCATCTTCGCTCTAAATTTTGTCTCTGTACCTATATCCTTTCATGGGTATTTTATTCCTTATTCTAAGGAAGAATGAAGTATCCAAATGATGGTCTTCCTTCTTGGTTTTCTTGTGTTTTGCAAAATGTATCTTGGGTATTCTAAGTTTCTGGACTAATATCCGCTCATCAGTGAGTACATGTCTAGAGAATTCATTTGTGATTGGGGTACCTCATTACGGATGATATCCTCCAGATACATCCATTTGCCCAAGAATTTCATAAATTCATTGTTTTTAATAGCTGAGTAGTACTCCATTGTGTAAATGTACCACAGTT
>NC_034613.1:106635286-106636500 GCF_900095145.1 Mus pahari | reverse complement strand
AATTTCTTTCTTTAGGGATTTGAAGTTCTTATCATACAGATCTTTCACTTTCTTAGAGTCAGACCAAGGTATTTTATATTATTTGTGAATATTGTGAAGGGTGTTGTTTCCCTAATTTCTTTCTTGTCCGGACTGTCCTTCATATAGAGGAAGGCCACTGATTTGTTTGAGTTACTTTTATACCCAGCTAGTGCACTGAAGGTGTTTATCAGGTTTAGGAATTCTCTGGTGGACATTTTAGGGTCACTTATGTATACCATCATATAATCTGCAAATAATGATATTTTGACTTCTTCCTTACCAATTTGTATCCCGTTGATATCGTTTTGTTGTCAGATTGCTCTGACTAGAACTTCAAGTACAATATTGAATAGGTAGGGAGAGAGTGGGCAGCCTTGTTTAGTCCCTAATTTTAGTGGGATTGGTTTGAATTTCTCTCCATTTACTTTGATGTTGGCTATTGGTTTGCTGTAGATTGCTTTTATTATGTATAGGTAGGGGCCTTGAATTCCTAATGTTTGCCAGACTTTTAAAATGAAAGGATGTTGGATTTTGTCAACTGCTTTCTCAACATCTAACAAGATGATCATGTGTTTTTTGTCTTTCAGTTTGTTTATGTAGTGAATTACGTTGATGGATTTCCTTAAATTAAACCATTCCTGCATCACTGGGAGGAAGCCTAATTGGTCATGATAGATGATCATTTTGATGTTTTCTTGGATTCGCTTTGTGAGGGTTTTATTGAGTATTTTTGCATCAATATTCATAAGGGAAATTGGTCTGAAGTTCCCTTTCTTTGTTGGATTTTTGTGTGGTTTAGTTTTCAGAGTAATTGTGGCTTCATAGAGTGAATTGGGTAAAGTACCTTCTGTTTCTATTTTGTGGAATACTTTGAGGAGAGTTGGAATTAGGTCTTCTTTGAAATTCTGATAGAATTCTGCANTAAACCCTTCTGGTCCTGGGTTTTTTTGGGTGGGAGACTATTGATGACTGCTTCTATTTCTTTAGAGAAAATGTGACTGTTTAGGTCATTAATCTGATCCTGATTTAACTTTGGTACCTGGTATCTGTCTAGGAAGTTGTCCATTTCATCCAGGTTTCCAGTTTTGATGAGAATAGCCTTTTGTAGTAGGATCTGATGATGTTTTAGATTTCATCAGGATCTGTTGTTATGTCTCCCTTTTCATTTCTGATTTTGTTAATTAGGATGCTGT
>NC_034613.1:106628656-106635275 GCF_900095145.1 Mus pahari | reverse complement strand
TCATGGAATACTTTGGTTTCTCCATCTATGGTAATTGAGAGTTTTGCTGGGTATAGTAGCCTTGGCTGGCATTTGTGTTCTCTTAGGGTCTGTATCACATCTGTCCAGGATCTTCTGGCTTTCATAGTCTCTGGTGAGAATTCTGGTGTAATTCTAATAGCCTTGCCTTTATATGTTACTTGGCCCTTTTCCCTTGCTGCTTTTAATATTCTATCTTTATGTAGTACATTTATTGTTCTGATTATTATGTGTCAGGAGCAATTTCTTTTCTGGTCCAGTCTATTTGGAGTTCTGTAGGCTTTTTTTATGTTCATGGGCATCTCATTCTTTAGTTTCGGGAAGTTTTCTTCTATAATTTGGTTGAAGATATTTGCTGGCCCTTTAATTTGAAAATCTTCATTCTCATCTACTCCTATTATCCAAAGGTTTGGTCTTCTCATTGTGTACTGGATTTCCTGGATGTTTTGAGATAGGATCTTTTTGCATTTTGCATTTTCTTTGATTGTTGTGTACATGTTATATATGGATTCTTCTGCAGCTGAGATTCTCTCTTCTATCTCCTGTATTTTATTGCTGATGCTCACATCTATGGTTCCTGATTTCTTTCCTATGGTTTCTATCTCCAGAGTCGTCACATTTTGGGTTTTCTTTTTTGCTTCTATTTCCTTTTTTATGTCTTGGATATTTTTGTTCAATTCCATCACGTGTTTGTTTCTGTTCTCCTCTCTTTAAGGTCTTCTTCCTCTTCAGAAGTATTCTCCTGTTTTTCTTTAAGGACTTGTATCTCTTTAGCAGTGTTATCCTGCATTTCTTTAATAATGCCCTTCTTAAAGTCCTCTACCAGCATCCTGAGGTATGCTTTCAAATCCAATTCTTGCTTTTCAGGTGTGTTGGTGTATTCAGGACTGACTGAGGTGGGAGTGCTAGGTTCTGATGATGGTGAGTGGTCTTGGTTTCTGTTAGTAACATTCTTACATTTGCCTTTCACCATCTGGTGATCTCTGGAGTTCGTTGTTATACTTGTCTCTCATTGGAGCTTGTTCCTCCTCTGATTCTGTTAGCCTCTGTCAGCAGTTCTGGGAGTCCAGCTCTCTCCTGAGTCTTAATGGTCAGATTACTCTCTGCAGGGAAGCTCTCCTCTAGCAGGGAAGTTGCACTGAAGCCTGGCATGCAGGTCTGCCTCCTTGCTGAAGATGCATGCCCAAAACAGGGCCTGTCCCAGAAGATGTGTTGCCTCTACAGTTTATTCACTCACCTGCACAGACTAACCATGCAGGGACCCTGGACACATTATGACTCTCTCACCTGCTCTGGCACACAGAGCCCTCACAGGTGGCCACCTTTCCTCTGGCAAGGAAGGAGCCCAAATTTCTGGAGCCTGAAACAGGTTCTGTATCAGAAGTTAGGTTGCTTCTCTCTGTCCCAAAGCTGTGTAGCTTCTGTGGTCCACACTCTGGCCAGTGCAAACTGGAGCCTAGGTGAACAGGAGCAAAGATGGCTCTCCTGCCAGCTCAGGCCTTGAGACTCCTCCTTGGTGGACACCCCTCCTTGTGCAGGAAAGGTGCTGGATGACTGGAGCCAGAAAAGGGATCTTTCCCAGAAGCTGTGTTGCTTCTGCAGGCTGCCCTCTCNCTGGCAGTGCACTGGAGCAAAGATGGCTCTCCTTCTGGTTCATGCCTCGAGACTCCTCCTGAGCGGAAACCCCTCCTCAGGAGGGAAAGTTGCCAGGTGACTGGAGTCAGAAAAGGGATCTTTCCCAGAAGCTGTGTCACTTTTCCAGTCTGCCCTCTCCCTGGCCCACAGAGTATGTTTAGCTTTAACTTCTAGCATCCCCTTTATGTTATGTGATGTTGAAAAACTTTCATTCAATCTTCCTTAATCTCAGCTTATTCATCTGTACAATGAGAATAACATTGATAGCTAATTCATGGGAGATGTTGTAACAATTATAGTCAATTAGAAGATCATGTATACTAAGCAGTAGGAATATGAATACAAGTGCTATGCATATCATATTCTGTACAGATCTTTACTTCTGAAAATCCATCAACTAGATAGATCATTTTTTACACAGTTAAGCAATATACAGAAGATCTTAGTCAACACAATCTTCAATGAAACTTCATGTAACACTGAATTCTCCAACCTGGGATAAAATTGTCCATGCCTCTATATAAATGGACAGCAGTATTATTTACTGAACATAGACTACATGTCAACAACTATTTTAATAAGTATGTAATTTAAGTCAATGTCATAATACCAGTTAAAGTTGATATATCAGTTGAGTAAGCAGAAGCATGAGGTGATATGTTTACTGAAATTTGAGCTTGAAATTTAACCAAAGCACTTTGACTCAAGAGCAAATAATTTTAATTGCCATGCTCACAAGCATCTTCAGAAAGGATATTTGAGATCCATTTAGAAAACTAAAATAGGATATGTCTAACCATTTGAAAAGAGCAATTGATTTAAGATATTCAGCAAAACTGTAGCTTGAAACCAGATGGTTTTTATTACATATTCCTTATCTATTCATCACACCAAGGTCTTTATAAATACTTACTTAAATTATACTCACTTGAAAGCACAGTGAAAATTCATGCATAAAATGACTGTTTAGTTGAAACTCCAGTTTACTAAACTGCTTTCCTTTGCAAGCCCAATAATTCAAAACTTCTTCAGATTTTAATTTAAATGTAAGATATATTTACCTTGAAGTAGACTTAAGAAGATCTTATTAAATTTCCCATACAAAGGCTCTTTGTTTAGATAATTTCAAGGAATGACATTTTTGCCGTGTTGTACATGTTTTTGCAACAGCTTAGAATCAGTCTTAAGTGATTTCAGTTTCTATGTGTGCACTGTAATAACCAGATTTCTTTAAAAACCCAAAGCGGCCCAACCCAACAATTACTCACAATTAGGGTTTTATTAAAATGTGAAATCTTTGAATCTGCATCAAAAGTACCTGAGAATAGAATGAAGAAAATGAAAAAAAAGTGCGAACTCAACTTACTATTTATTATCAAGGGAAATTTTTCTTGGCTTTTATCATACATCTTGTAAGATTGTATATGTAAGTTCATTTAGAAATCGAGATTATTATCAAATTTCTTTTTATCAAATGTGATCAAGGATTAAAAAAAATAATCCAGGCTACATACATAATACTGTCTTCCCTTACTTGTGCTTTCAGCCTGATTTGGCTTGCAACTTCAAGAGAGTAAGTAAAAGGCATTATAAGATAACTTGGTGACTTCTAATATTTATCATTTATTATCAATTGTGTAGTCTGTCAATAATGTAGGGTATACTACATTGCTAAACCATGTCTTAGAAACTGTGATGTTTAGATGTATAAATTGAGAAGAGATAGTTGTTATTAGTAAAACTGAACACTGGATGGCAGTCCTCTCTAATACTAAAAGTGAAGGCTATTGATAAAATAGGAAGGGATGGCTCCATATAATACCCTAGGCAGCCTAAGTGTCTTGCCAAGTTTAATAGCTAAAAAGTCAGCAAAGAACTTTGAACAAAGCTAGTGAGAGAATTAGAATATTAAAAATAGTGAGCTTGCTTGGTATTACAATGAATATGTGAAATTTGCTTTTCAGTTGACCTGACAATGTTGTACACTAGAATCACTATCAGAAATTTTATTCCTTAATGTTCAGTTTTAAAGCCAAATTATATGTGCCTTATTTACTCCCATGTGAACTTCAGTCTTAGATGAAGATTCACCTAACATAATTATAAACCAGTATCTCTCAATCCACTTAATACTGCTGCCCTTTAATACAGCTCCTCATGTTGTAGTAACCCCCTAACTATAAAATTATTTTTTATGTTACTCCATAATTATCATTTTGCTAGTGTTATGAATCATAATGCAAATGTATGTGTTTTCTGTTGGTTCTAAAAGACCCATGTGAAAGCATAATTCAATCCCTTAAAAGGGGTTGAAATCCTTAGGTTACAGATGAAGATACATTTTCCTTAATGAGAAAACTATAATTCATATTACATCGGATTTTACATAAAACTTGTATATTTTATTTTCTGTCAGTTTTAAGACAAAATCTTATTAGGAAATCTAGGCTGGCTACTACAGATCCTCCTCTTCCTCAAAAGTAATGAGATTACAGATGTAGTAAGCACACCTGCCCTAGTACAAATTTTATGTGTAAAAATAAATATTGTCTCTGTGGTTCATTTGATACTTTGATGTATATATGTATATTTTCTATAGTATATATCAGCTTTAATATTTTATATTATACCTTTTATACCATATACAAAAGTATTCAAGAGCCTTCTAGATATTTGATATCCACATTTTAGAATTTTTATGTACTATCACCTTCTTTTCCAAAACTCAAGCCAAAGCTTCTTATGATCATTTAATTGTAACTTCACTATGAACTGCTTAAATTTCCCCCTTTCTCTAGTCTAGCCATGATGGCAACTATTATTACACTCCAAATTTCTAAAAGATGAAGTTCTTTGATTTCACAAGTTAATGAGATCACAGACTATTTCTTTTACAAGCCTGGCATAGTGTTCCTGTTGTAATGTGCTCTATGTTTATTCCTATTAGCACAGTTGACAAGATTCTGTTGTGTTCAAGGCTGACTATTGTTTTGTTAACCATTTACACTGAATTTTCTTCAGCCACTCATATATTGATGGCTAATTTGATTGTTCTGCATCTTGTTCTAAAAGTGTCACAGTAAGTACAAATAGATATATCTGTAATAAAGTGAGTTCACTTAATTTGGGCACAAGAATTCTGAACAACACTAATCTGAAGGAAGACCCTAAGCTAAAATGCAGCGAGGTATATCACCTTAGTGTGGTAAGAAAGAATGGTTTATATGAAAATGGCAAAAACAAATAAATAGTAGCTAGTAAGAATGTAGGGAAACAAAACAATAGAACTGTTCATAAGAATGTTATTTAGTATTGAAAATACAGAGAACAGTTTGAAAAACCTTTAAAATTTAAAAATACAAATACTAAATTTGTTTCTTATCCCCCAAAATCACCCTTAGTGTCATCTTGCATTTTTTTTTAAGTAAACAAACTTTTGAGCCTGGTTCACTAAAATGGATGAAGGTGATTTTTATATTCAGAAGGAATATCGTGCATTTTACCTGATACGAATGTTTCAAACATACCTATGCTTGATCACTGTATACTGTGGCACATGGATAATTAGGGTTCAATTGATTTTGAATTGAAGTTCTGCAACTAACCAAGCAAGGTCAGTTTGGGAAAACTAGTCTTTCTATTTCAGATTTTCCTCGACTGTTAATGAAATTAAATGATCCTCTTTGGTTGATTTGATGTAATTTTGAAATGAACATTTTCATGTAAAATTCTTCAGATGATTATATGCTCATAAAGGAATAATAGTTGTTACTGTCACTATTGCCAATATCAGCTTCACAAATTTCTGTTCATTTTCCTAAATATTTTTAGTTGGGTATTTTCTTTATTTGCATTTCAAATGTTTCCTCTTTCCAGGACTCCCCTTAGGAAACCCTCCCTCTATACAATCCTCCCTGTCCTTGCCTCTATGAGGAGGCTCCCTGACCCACCAACCCCCTCTAGTTTTCCCACACTGGCATTCCCCTAAATTGGTACATTGAACACCCTCAGGCCCAAGGGCCTCTCTTCCCACAGATGTCCTTCAATGCCATCATTTGCCATATATGTGGCCAGCACCATGGGTTCCTCCATGTGTATGCTTTGGTTGGTGGTCCAGTCCCTGGGAGTTCAGGGAGTCTGGACTGTTGACATTGTTGCTCCCTCCACTGGGCAGCAAACCCGCTCAGCTCCTTCATTCCCTTCTCCAACTCCTCCATAGTGGACCCCCACATTCATTCCAATGATCATTTGCAAGCATCCACATCTTTACCAATCTCACATCCAATAGAGGGCTAATATCCAATATAAACAAAGAACTCAAGAAGTTAGACTCCACAGAACCAAATAACCTTATTAAAAAAATGGAAAACAGAGTGAAACAGGATTCTCAACTGAGGAAATTTGAAAGGCTAAATGTTATTTTAAGAATTTTAGATAAATACCTAACTGAAGTAATATATAATTGCTTAAGTTCTTAAATTATATTAGATTGAATATATCAATGTAGAATCAATAACTTGAAAAATATGTTCCATACTTACTACACTTAACATTCTTTAGGACTACCTACATAAATGTAAATATACATTCTACAGCACAGATAAACTTTGATGTATCTTGGTAGATAGGTGAGGCAACCATTGGCAAAACAGTCATCTGTTGTTCAATAATATAGTGTGACATCTTCCAAGAGGGTAAATGCAGATATAAAAATAGATTAACAGCTGACAGTGTGTAAGAAACCAGATAACACCTTGTATGTGACTGCTAAATTGGTATAGTGTTTCTATTGAGTATGACAATATATCATAGAATTATATAGTAAGAAAGTTTACTTAGTGGATTTTAAAAATGATTGAAATAATAAGTGGATATTAGCCCAGAAACTTGGAATATCCAAGACACATTATGGAAAACAGAAGAAAATCAAGAAGGATGACCATTTGTGGATACTTCATTCCTCCTT
>NC_034613.1:106625459-106628291 GCF_900095145.1 Mus pahari | reverse complement strand
AGTGGGTGGGTAGGGGAACAGAGGTGGGGGGAGGGGTATGGGAAACTTTCGGGATAGCATTTGAAATGTAAATAAAGAAAATAATAATAAAAAAATAATAAGACAAATGGAATATAATCATATTTTAGAAATGAAAACAAAAAGATGAAACATACAGAAGAAGAAATGATTTTAGAGACATTATTATTTTTATTTGAATTTTTTATCTTGCTTTTTTGTTTCTCAATTTGACTCTAATTTTGGATACTTTTAGATAGGTAAGAAGAAATGATTTGAGGAGATAGCATCTCAGCCAGTAGCCAAATTCTACTAAGGCAAATAAATCAGTCAATGAAGTATACACTACTCAAGAAAAAATAAGCCAGGATAGTGAGGTTTGCCTGTTTTTCCAGAACCTACATAATAGTTAAGCTTGGGTTTACCACAGAGAACCAGTAGGTTATTGTGTTGTTACTAATATCCTACAATATTTTCACATGTTAACATTTGTATTTAATTCAATATGTTTTATGTAAACTTAGATGAGGAATGGGATGGACAATCATGACATATTGCCAAGGCAATGAAAATCTAGAATGTAATTCAGTTTTGAACATTAGTAACCATTTTGCCAATACCTATGGCTATGTATTATTGTTCACTACATGCTCTCTATATTAATTATTTGTTTCAAAGTAACTCACAAATTCAATTTTATTATACCTGATAGTATCACTTATATGAGAGATACCAGATTTGATAACAAACTGCAAATAATCAAATTCACATATTTTCTCTTCCGGCATCCTCAGTTTGGTGTGTTTGGTTGCTCACTCTGATTGATGGAAGATTGTTTTTCTTGGATTTTGTAAGTGTCTTGGCTTTTTCTTGCTGTCAGTGTGAGGAAATGATGATTCTGAAGTTAATTACACTTAAGTCCTTTAAGGTGGTGATTTCTTCAAACCTAACAAAAGAGGAAAACTGTGTTTGCTGGCAAAATTGAATGGTATGTCATCCTAACATCACAACAATTTTGCTATGTTCTCTAGAGGTCAAGCAAGTTGCAGATCTTATCTTACCTTAGTCCAGTTTGTGTTACCTGAAAACGTCATTCATGAAAACCTTTTTACTGTTCTTGAGTCTGGATACTCTATGATTAGATAGAACAAATCTGGTGATATCCTTGTTACTCTGCCACTATATGCCATAAAGAAGAGCAAGAATATGCAAGAGAGTACAAAATGCCCCACAAGAATGACATTAGCTGAAATACCCACAAAAGAAAGGTTCAACCTGTCAAGACCATATCCAGAGGTTAGGCATGGTCCCCTGGTTGAAGGATGGGGTCACCCACCCATCTTCAAAATTTTAACCCAGAATTGCTCCTGTCTAAATGAAATACAGAGACAAAGAGTGGAGCAGATACTGAAGGAAAGGCTATCCAGAGACTGCCCCACCTGGGGATCCATTCCACATGTAGAAATCAAACCCAGACACTATTGTGAATGCGAGAAGTGCTTGCTGACAGGAGCCTGATACAGCTGACTCCTGAGAGGCTCTGCCAAATCCTGACTAATACAATTGTGGAGGCTCACAGCTACCCACAGACTGAGTACAGGGACCCCAATGGAGGCGGTAGGGGAAGTACTGAAGGGTCTGAAGTGGCCTTATCTGGCATCAATGGGAGGGAAGGCCCTTGGTCCTGTGAAGGCTTGATTCCCCAGTGTAGACGAATGTTAGGGCAGTGAAGTGGAGTGGGTAGGTGGGTGGGGAAGCACCCTCATAAAAGGATAAGGGGGGATGGGATAGGGGATTTGCAGAGGGGAAAGCTGGAAAGAGGATAACATTTAAAATGTAATAAAATGAAATATCCAATAAAAAAATCAGAAAACAAGAGAGTACAAAATGGGTAAGGTTGCACTTATTATATATATATATATATATATATATATATATATATATATATATGAATGTATGATATATATTCATCATGAAGGTGCACTTCTGAACATGAAGAAGCCAGAGTCCAACATTGGGGTATCCTCCTCCACCATTTCCCACTATGTCTGTCTGTCTGTCTGTCTGTCTGTCTATGCTTTTTAATTTTATTTAATCTTATTTTACAGTCCAGATTTTATCCCTCTCCTGATCCACCCTCTAACTGTTCCCCATCCCATACCTCTTCCATGCCCCTTGTCTCCATGAGGATGTCCCCATCCCCCACCCCCACCCCAATAGACATCCCCCTCCTTCAGGCCTCCAGTCTCTTGAGAGTTAGGTGCATCTTTTCTCACTGAGTCCACCCCTGACAGTTCTCTCCTGTGTATGTGTTGGGGGGGGGGTGTCTCATATCAGCTGGTGTATGATTCCTGGTTGATGATTCAGTGCCTGAAAGATCTTGGGTGCCAGGTTAGTTGGGACTTCTGGTCCTCTTACAAGCTTACCCTCTTCCTCAGCTTTTTCCATCCTTTCCCTAATTCAACCACAGGGACCAGCAGTTTCTGTTCATTGGTTGGGTTTAAATATCTGCATCTGTTCTTGTTGGTTCTTTTGGAGGACATTCATGATAGGCTCGTTTTTGTGAGAACTCCATATCTTCAGTAATAGTGTCAGGCCTTGGGACCTACCCTTGAGCTGGATTCAAATTTGGGCTGGTTCTGGACCTCCTTTTCCTCAGGCTGGTCTCCAGTTTTGTCCCTGCAGTTCTTTCAGACAGGAACAATTATGGGTCAGAGGTTTTGACTTTGGGATGGCAACCGTATCCTTTCCTTTCCTTTCCTTTCCTTTCCTTTCCTTTCCTTTCCTTTCCTTTCCTTTCCTTTCCTTTCCTTTCCTTTCCTTTCCTTTCCTTTC
>NC_034613.1:106615206-106624976 GCF_900095145.1 Mus pahari | reverse complement strand
CAGCAACCACATGGTGGCTCATAACCATCCATAACAAGATCTGACGCCCTCTTCTGGAGTGTCTGAAGACAGCTACAGTGTACTTACATATAATAAATGAATAAATCTTTAAAAAAAAATTAAAGTGACAGAAAAAAGTAAATTGTAGAAGAAAAAGTAGAAAGATTATAGTTAGTTATTTCAACAGAAGACATTAATAAATTGTTAAGACTATTAATAATTTTCCCATATATCTTGGGTTACTGCTTTTTTATTCTTCAACGGGAGAGTTATTAAATCCAAAGTATTGGGTTTATATTCTGTAAATGCAGTGTGTTTGGTACTTTATATCAGGAGAAATGGCAATTGTTTCATAAGTACTGCATACTTCTCAGTGACGCTTTGGGTTGCATTTAGGTATAATTCTTGTAATAAGCAGAAAAATAGGCATAAGAATATTATGTTTCAAAGTAACTTTTTGATTGATAAACATTCATTGCACCATAAAACAAAAACAAATTTGGAATTCTTTTTATTGCATTTATTTTAAATTGACATTATTTGTCATTTTTCTGTGACTGACTGATGCCATTTAACATAATGATCCCTATTTCTGTTCATGCTGTCACAAATGACAGGATGTAATTATTTTTATGGCTAGATTAGTAATCCACTGTGTGGTGATTATATGAAAAGAACATGTTTTGAAATTTGTCTTAAATGGAAATACAGTTCTTCTTAAAATCCCAAAAGAAAATACAGCTTTATTAAAGTTGTCTGCTGGCTGGGAATTTCAGTTATTGGAGTATATTTGTATTATGTTCCCTATTTTGGATTTGAGAAAAAAAATGTTAGTGTATGTAGAATTACTCTGAAAATTATTATCCAAATGAAATATTTCAAATAGAAATAACATTAAATCATCATAAGTATGGGATAAGAATACACAAACTGACTTTCACAGACAATCTGAATCACATGTTAATTAAATTTAAAAGAACTATGCAGCAATAATTAAGAGAATGATGAACAGAGTTGTGTTTTATTTTTTTGGTCCTAGCATGTTAGAGTATGTGGATTGTATACTCATATCATATAAATTAGTATAACTTAATAATGGTGTAAATGTGATATGAGTCAGTATTTTTCTAGGTGGTTTCTGATGGTTGAGATACTTAAATATGCACGGTGGATGCAAGTCTATAATGCTAGCTACTTAGAAGGCCAGAACAGGAGGCAATGCACATTCAAGTTGTCTAGGCAACTAAGAGTAATTTTTGCTAAAACATTTTTGAAATTATGATTTAAATACAACAATTTTCCCCTTTCTTCCATGTAAACCCTCTCATATAGTGTTCCCTGCTATCATTCAAGTTATGAGCTCTTTTCCACCACTTGTAATTTTGTTAATATGCATCTATATTCCTAAATATAAACTGTTCAGCCCATATAATATTTGTTTGCATGTTTTCAGGCACTGAATAAACAACTGATGTGTTCTTTCCTGGCAAAGACCACCTTTCACATTTCCAGCTTTCCTCAGTTGCCTATCGTTGTGTGTGTAGGATTAAGGCTTTTTGTGATTTTCTCTGTCCAGTTTGTCATATTCACAGATGTCATCCTTGTTCGTCTCACATTTATGAGGTCATGTTGGTGAGAATTTTTGCATGTACTCTCTGACATTACTAAGAGACACATCCCCACAGGAAAACAAAAAACAAACAAACAAAAACCCCAACTGATCCTATGTCTCTAAATCTTTCCAAAATGTTCCTTAGGTGTGGGAGCCTTAGGTGTTGGAGGGTTTTATATATGCATCTATTGGGACTGGGCACAACAGGCCTCCATTTTTTACCTGAAAAAAGCAGTGAGAGAGGCTTTAGCTGTAGCTCCACGGTAAGACTCAGGGCCTACCAAGTCCAACATCATCTTCAAAACCCTCTCACTATGAATTATTAATATTAATATTCAGTTTCCTTGTATTAAGGAACTCACATAAGCTCTTTTAGCCCTCTTATTTTTCTTAACATAATATTTTTATGATTACTTGGAAATTTTACATAATGCACCCCAATCACATGATCATATTCAATTATAAGCTCTCCCTGATCCTCCCCCACCCTGTGACTGTCCCCAGAACAAAACAAAACAAAATAAGAAGAAAAACTAAAAGTGGAAAAAATACCAAGATCAATTTGTGTTTGTCATACTCACTGGTATATGATCAAATTTCCAGTGGTCCCTCCTTAAAGAAGACTGAATCCTTCCCCATTCTCACCCTTGCTAGATAGCTTCTACACTTCAGCATTCCTATCCTTAATGGCTTTATATCTACACTTTTTTGTTTCTTTTTTTCAAGATCGGGTAAAGGAAAGCAGCTGTTATAGAAGCCCTTTGTGCCCTTCATTCTCACTCATAAGTCTTCAATCATCAGTACCACTATAGAAGAACCTTTCTGGTTTACAATTAGTGGAATCCCATAGCCTGTGTTCCCACCACAGGCCATGTGTATTTTCCTGGTCTATACAGCTTCCTTCCACCACAATCACACTTTTGGTTTGTGTTGCTACCAGGAATCATGTTGGTGTTCATGGCTGTGCTGAGGTCAGGGAACTTGTTGATGTTTGTCGCTCATATTACCATCAAAGACCATGGAAATGTTGGTGGTCTGAGCTGCCACCTGATGATGTCCTGTTGATGTTTGTGGCTCATTCATTAGCCAGAAATCATGTGTCAGTTAATTTCTTTTGTATTTATTTTCTACATACTTGTCCCTTTCATCCCTTGCTATCTTCCAACTCTCCTCCTCCCTTTCTTCTGTATTCCCTCTTTTGATTTCTCTCTTTAGGGTTTTTTCTTGTGAAATAACTTGGATTTTACCACAATATACCGGAAAATATTCTACTACTTAAAAAATTTTGTGACCATATAGATTTAATGTGCATTAAGGTGTTTTACAGTCTTCAAACATTTCAACAAATTTGCTCTATTTCAGAAGAGGTACTTTGACTATGACCACACCATATTATAATACAGAAAAAATACTACTGCCTGAGAAATTACCCCTCAATATAAGAAATCCATAAGTTAATGTCATCTATATGAAAAGCAATTATGATATAAAATAATGTCACAGGAAAGATGTCCTTGAATTAGTGTCTATTAGAGAAATAAACTAAGTAATTGGTAATTACTTAGGTGATAGATTTTATATGTACTCCTTGTGTCTTTCCTCATCTCACACTTAGAAAGCATACTTGATATCCCCATTAAGTACTTACTACTCTATTTAGAAACAGGGCTGGAATTTTTAATGCTTACCAACCACTTTGAAATTGTATGTTCAACATTTTTTTCTTTCGGCAAACTACTGCTTACCTAATCATTTGTAGCTAGATAGAACTATATGATTAAGCTTCAGAGAAGTCTAAGCAAATTTTATGTATTTGAATGTCTACATTTTGTAGACAGAGATAAAATTGTCTTTGTTAGAGTTTTGTAACTTGTAACGTGCAACTTTTGAACAGTTAACTGATAAACTTTAAAAATTTTAGATTCAGCTATTCCACTTCTAAAGGGTATGATAGGAGATACATGTTGACTTCTCTGATACAAAAAATGTTTACCTATATATTTTTGAAAGATATGGAATTGCTACTGAAATGAAAATTTATGAATCATTGAAAATTCTAGAATTTTTATCCCTAAAACTCTATTTCTTATTTGTTTCTGTAAGGTAAAGGAATCTATATCTACATCTCTCTCTCTCTCTCTCTCTCTCTCTCTCTCTCTCTCTCTCTCTCTCTCTCTCTGTGTGTGTGTGTGTGTAAAGTACAAATTCATTTGATTATGACAAAATCGAATGCATATATTAAATTTTTCTTTAGGAAACATGAAACAAAAAGTAGTTTTTCTTCTCTATATAGCAAGTAGTAGTATATTTTAACATTCCTAGTATATTATCACATGTTATAAATATTATAGAGTTGGGATTACACTATCTCAGATGCTTGTGTATAAGGAAGAGGGTGCCTTTGTAATTTTCATAAGATTTTCTCTTTCTCTTGATTAATATAATAGTATGTTTCATTGACATGATAGAAATATTAAAGTTATGGTTAAACAGTTTGCCTACCAAATTCAGTTGATTTGTATGACATAGATATTGAATAAGATTTCAAGGTTGAGCTGGACACACATCATTAATCCCAGCACTTGGGAGACACAGGCACATGGATTTCCGAGTTCAAGACCAGCCTGGTTTATAGAGTGAGGTCCAGGACAGCCAGAGCTATATAGAGAAAGCCTGTTTCAAAAATCCAAAAAAAGAAAGATTTCAAGGTCATATTCCAAAAGAGTCATTTATGGAAGAAAATTATTCTGGTCTTTCGAAAGCTTCAGCTATTAACTATGATAAAATGCACTTTTATGGTTTATTATTTGTCTTTATTAGTTGCAGTAAACTGACAGAAGATTTGGTGTCATACATTACCCTATTGAGGATTAATATGCTTATATATGGAAATTTTATTATACTATATATGTGATTAGACTAAATTATGAACATAATACATGTAATATTGTCTTGCATCAATGGTTCTGTAAAATTTTAAACTATTTAAAATATTATTGTGTTCCTACTCTGGATCATATATACATATGCATAACATACAAAATCAGCTATGAAACTTTTCTAATACATGTTTATCATGAGTATGTATAAAACTGAGTTAAACACCTTTATAAAATAAATATATTAGAAGTATAGGAACCAGAGAATATAAGAAATGTGGAACGTGAAAAATCAGCTCATGAACTAAATTATAGTCCTATGACCAGAGCTAGCACTTCAGGTTATACTTAGAAAAGATTTTCTTTACCGTACTATGGTTGAAAATAGTTCGTTTTGATTCTGCAAACTATGGGAACTGCACATATTTAATAGCATAGAGACTTCTTAGATTTATCAACTCAGAGGTTTGTAAACAATTTCACATAGAGAGCTAACATGCTTTATGAGTACTATTTTTAGTTCCCTTTTCCTATTTGTAATGTTTATATTCAGCATGCAATTAGTCCCATACTCCCCTGAACTCACACTAAATGTAACCCATAATGATAATGTAGGAGAAAATCTGTATAAGCCAATTCAGAATACATTTTCTGTGTATAAAGCAAAGACATGTATTTTATGGATATATTCAGGCAACAACAGAATGTCAGATATGAACATTCATATAAAGTGGATTAATGCTAAGATGTCAGATTTTTTCTGAAACAACAGAGTAAAGAAATGAATTTAGACAACATTAAAACTGATGGTGTATAGTAATTTTAAACCTGACATTTAACCAAGTAACCAAAAAAATTAACAAAGGAGAAGGTGATATCAAAATTAATATTCTGTTAGTGAACTTAAAATATTTTAAAAAAAATATGAATTGCATTCAAGAGAAAACGTTTACTGTGAAAGTTTCACTATGCTTGTTGACTAGGATGGTATACTCACTCTGATGGTTTTTTTTTTTTTTCTTGTTTTGGGGATAGGTAAGAATTTTTAACAAAATTTTTTTTTTTTTGTGGCTGGATATGTAATGATCTACTTTAGCATAAGTGGAGACCTGGGTTCAATACCACATAATTCAAAAAAGGAAGGACGGAAATAAGATATAATATTTAAAAGACATAGTAAAAAGAGATGAGATTATGATAGGAAAACAACTAAATTATAAAAGACTCAATAGATTGCAAATAATAAGGATTAGAATCATGAGACCAAACCAATAGATTTCTATTATCTGATTTACATGGGTAACTAAAGTAGTGCCCATATAAGTAACCAATGATATTTGATAGAATTATATGTACCTTGTATTACAAGGTAGATTTATTATATGAATGGATATTCATCATAAAAGGCAGAGCAATAGATTGTACATATATGTTTGGTTGATGCATTCAGGCAGGCTGGTAAATTCAGTCTGTGAAAGGTAAAAGAGCAAATTGGAGACTGTTGACACATGAAAGACAATGAGAAAAAAATATTTCTTTTCCTCATATACATATATATGTATCTTATATATAGTTATATATAAATATATTATATATAAGCATAACATTATTATTAATTGTGCTATATATTATATTATATTCTGATCATGATTTCCCATTTCCCAACTCCACCAAGATCCTTCTCAGCTCCTCAGTCACTCAACTTCACATGCTTTCTTTCTCTCTTTAGAAAACAGACAAAAGGGCTGGAGAGATGGCTCAGTGGGTAAGAGCACCCGACTGCTCTTCCAAAGGTCCGGAGTTCAAATCCCAGCAACCACATGGTGACTCACAACCATCCGTAACAAGATCTCTTCTGGAGTGTCTGAAGATAGCTACAGTATACTTACATATAATAAATAAATAAATAAATAAATAAATAAATAAATAAATAAATAAAAAGAAAACAGACAAAAATCCAAAAATATCAGAATAACAAATAAAAATATTATTTTTAATATTGTCTGCGATATATCCAGAAATGGGTCATTGTACATACAGATGTCTGATTCATAGTTCACACTTGTATAAAATTTCTTGCTCTGGGATAACAGAGTCTTCAGTCATACTCAGATATTCATCTGACAGAATATGACTCTTGGTTATATAAAGCAATCTAATTCACTTATATAAATGGTAATTTCCTCCAAAATATCATTAAAAAATGTGTACAATAACAATTTGCACAACCCAAGAACAATAAACATTGACCATCATTGTAGGGAAAATGAGGACAGGACTAATTTAAAAAATGATACTTCCCTATTTCTGAGATCTTACATTTCATTTAACCTTTTTTTATTTCAATTTAACCTGAGAACCATCCTAGACTCCTTCTTAAAGCTCATATGAACAATGCTTAAGCACTTAAGGATCAAAATGGACTTTTAACTTGAAAAGTAATGATAAACCTTATTTATGAAAGTTAAGAGTTAAAATAAGCCTGATGAGGCACAAAGATTTAATATAATACAGAAATACAAAATTTGCTTCTTTAGCAGCTTTCTAAAGTCTATTATTGCAAATGAAATTTTGCTAATATCACTATACCACGCTGGAGACGCTTGATTTAACTATGAGCTGTTTTTCTAGTTATTTGCTATGCTTCTCTTTGCCTATATGTAAGGTTTTTCTCAACTGTATGATTACAATACTTCAGATTGGCTTACAGTGAAAATCACACATTAATAAAATGATTTTATTGCTTTGTTCATTGTTTCAATTGTGAAGTTGTGGAAATTTGTATATCCTTATAGCAATGTTAATGATTCGTTTTATTAGAAATATTTTCTCACATAAATATGGAGTTAAAATACTGTGAGACTGTTGAATATTATTAGTACAAATAGAATTTTAATTATTTAAAACATAGTTCTCTAAAAACTGCTGTCTGACTATTGATACTATGTAACCAAGTAGCATCCAGTCCCTGACACCATGCCTTTGCCAGCATGATGGAAATTATCCTCTCTCCCTTTAAGACAGAAAGAAACTCTTACTTTCTTAAACCACTCCCTGTTAAAAATGTTCTCATTGCAACAAAGAAATAAGCTACTAAGGAAAATTGGTACTGGAAAGTAGATATGTATGTCTGTGGTTGGTTGGTTTGTTTGTGGCTTGTGATGTTTTTGCAAGAGAGATATGGTAGAGTTTGGAAATTGTGGCTAGAAGAGCCAACGAATGGTTTGCATTGAGCTAGTGGAGGACTGGAAGAGTAGGGGAGAGAGAGAGAGAGAGAGAAAGAGAGAGAGAGAGAGAGAGAGAGAGAGAGAGATTGAGAGAGAGAGAACCGAATTAAGCCACTAAATTTTGAGGAAAACAAAGAGTCTATGGTGAATCTGGATAAAGGATGTTGATGCTGTATTTTGTCAAAGAATTTGATTTGCCTACATAATGCATGTGTCTCAAGAAATTAAATGAGGCTTAATTTAAAAGCAAGAGAACAGTCTTCTGGCCTGTCCTAGTTTACCTTGGGTGCAAACTCCACAGCCAGTCCCACAATACCCAGAGGATGCTGGGTTCTAAAAGTCCAAGAATTGTAGGATTGAGGTAAGGACACAAAACATCTGTTTCAACACCACCCAGAGTAACTGGGATCAGAGGGATCCAGGGACACAGGAACCTCACCTGACCAGTGGCCTGGGTTCCTTCAGGTGTGCACCAGTTTACCTTGGGTGCAAACTCCTAAGCTAATCAGTCTCATAACACCCAGAGGAATCTCCATTCCCAGGTGCTCTAACATGCCCAGGATCACAGAACCACAGGATCACAGCATCCCAGGAGCTTGGTCACACTGGGATTTTAGGGTCCCAAAAGCAGTTTGACTCCCAGGAACTCTGACATACCCAGGATCTCAGGATCACAGGATCGGAGGATCCTGGACTCACAGGATCACAGAGACACATGGACTCTACAGAGTTTTGACACAACCAGGATCACAGGAAGGACAGGCTCCAGTCAAATATAGCCAAGGCAGGTAGCACTGGAGATAATCAGATGGCAGAAGCCAAGCTTAAGCTCATAAGCAACAGAAACCAATTCTCCCACAATAGCAAGTCCTGGATACACCATCACACAGGAAAATCAAGATCCAGATCTAAAATCACTTCTCATGATGATGATAGAGGACATTAAGAAGGACATAAATAACTCCCTGAAATATATGAGAACACAGGCAAACAGGTAGAAGCTGTTAAAGAGGAAACACAAAAAATAGCTTAAATACTTACAGTAAAATACAATCAAAAAGGTGAAGGAAATGAACAAAACCATCTAAAATTTAAAAATGGAAATAGAAAAAATAAAGAAATCACAAAGGTCGACATCCCTGGAGTTAGAAAACCTAGGAAAGACATCAGCAGTGATAGAGATAAGCATCACCAACAGAATACAAGAGATAGAAGAGAGAATCTCAGCAGCAGAAGATACCAAAGAAAACAGACACAACAGTCAAAAAAATGCAAAATGCAAAAGGCTCCTAACATAAAACATCCAGGTAATTGAGTCTGCACAGGTGAGAGTGCAGACTGCAGAAACTACACAGCTTCTGGGACAGACCCCCATTTTGGGCTCCGGATACCCGGACACCTTCCCAGCCAGAGAAGAAGAGGCCAACTGGGAGCTCTCTGACAGGTGAGGGAGCCATCCTGTGTCCCACTTTCCTCAGAGAACAGTCTGCGCAGGTGAGCATACAGACTGCAGAGGCAACACATCTTCTGGGACAGGCCCTGTTTCAGGCCTTCATCTTCAACCAGGAGGCAGGTCTGAAGGCCTGACCTCTGTGCACATTCCATGAAAGAGGAGAGCTTGCCTGTGGAGAGTACTCTGACCATTGAGACTCAGGAGAGAGCTGGACTCTCAGGACTGCTGACAGAGGCTAACAGAATAAAAGGAGGAGCAAGCTCCAGCCAGAGAAAACTATAACAAATAACTGCAGAGATTACAAGATGGTGAAAGGCAAACATAAGAATCTTACTAACAGAATCCAAGATCGCTCACCATCATCAGAACCCAGCACTCCCACCTCAGCCAGTCCTGGATACCCCAACACACCCGAAAATCAAGACTCTGATTTAAAAGCATACCTCATGATGCTGGTAGAGAACTTTAAGAAGGGCATTAATAATTCACTTAAAGAAATACAGGAGAACTCTTCATGGGACACAATGAAGGCAGTCCTAAGAGGAAAACTCATACCTCTAAGTGCCTCCAAAAAGAAACTAGAGAAAGCATATACTAGC
>NC_034613.1:106611067-106614976 GCF_900095145.1 Mus pahari | reverse complement strand
GACATAACAACAGATCCTGAGGAAATCCAAAACATCATCAGATCCTAGTACAACATGCTATACTCAACAAAACTGGAAAACCTGGATAAAATGGACAACTTCCTAGACAGATACCAGGTACCAAAGTTAAATCAGGATCAGATTAACCATCTAAACAGTCCCATTTCCCCTAAAGAAATAGAAGCAGTCATCAATAGTCTCCCAACCAATAAAAGCCCAGGAAAAGATGGGTTTAGTGCAGAGTTCTGTCAAACCTACTTCCAATATTCCGCAAACTATTCCACAAAACAGAAACATAAGGTACTCTACACAATAGATTCTATGAAGCCACAATTACTCTGATTCCTAAAGCACACAAAGATCCAACAAAGTAAGAGAACATCAGACCAATTTCCCTTATGAATATCGATGCAAAAATACTCAATAAATTCCTCACAAACCAAATCTAAGAATACATCAAAATGATCATCCATCATAACCAAGTAGGCTTTATTCCAAGGGATGCAGGGATGGTTTAATGTTCTAAAATCCATCAATGTAATCCACTATATAAACAAACTCAAAGACAAAAACCACATGATCATCTATTTAGATGCTGAGAAAGCAATGGACAAAATCCAACACCCCTTCCTGATAAAAGTCATGGAAATATCAGGAATTCAAGGTCCATACCTAAACATAATAAAAGTAATACAGCAAACCAGTATCCCACATCAAACTAAATGGAGAGAAACTCGAAACAATCGAACTAAAATCAGGGATTAGACAAGTCTGCCCACTTTCTCCCTACCTATTCAATATAGTACTTGAAGTCCTAGCCAGAGCAATTTGACAACAAAAGGAGATCAAGGGGATATAAATTGGAAAAGAAGAAGTCAAAATATCATTATTTGCAGTCTATATAAGTGACCTGAAAAATTCTACCAGAGAACTCCTAAACCTGATAAACAGCTTCAGTGCAGTGGCTGGATATAAAATTAACTCACATAAATCAATGGACTTTCTCTACACAAAGGATAAACAGGCTGAGAAAGAAATTAGGGAAACACAGCACAGGGGAAGGCCAGGGCCAAGTAGTGGGAGTGGGTGGGTAGGGGAGCAGGGGCAGAGGGGTGTACAGGGAACTTTCGGGATAGCATTTGAAAATAATAAATAAATAAATAAATAAATAAATAAATAAATAAATAAATAAAAGATCTTGAATAGATAAAAACATCTTGAATAAAAGAAACAGTGTTAAAAATAATAAAAAAAAGAAATTAGGGAAACAACACCCTTCACAATAGCCACAAAAAATATAAAATAACTTGGATTGACTCTAACTAAGGAAGTGAAAAATCTGTATGATAAGAACTTCAAGTCTCTGAAGAAAGAAATTGATGAAGATCTCAGAAGATGGAAATATCTCTCATGCTCATGTATAGGCAGGAATAATATAGTCAAAATGTCTATCTTGCCTAAAGCAATCTACAGATTCAATGAAATCCCCATCAAAATTCCAACCCAATTCTTCACAGAGTTAAAAAGGGCAATTTGCAAAATACATCTGGAATAATAAAAAACCTAGGATAGCAAAAACTATGCTCAACAATAATAGAACCTCTGGTGGAATCACCATTCCCGACTTCAAGCTGTACTACAGAGGAATTGTGATAAAAATTGCATGGTAGTGGTACAGCAACAGACAGGTAGATCAATGGAATAGAATTGAAGACTCAGAAATGAATCCACACACCTATGGTCACTTAATCTTTGAAAATGGAGCTAAAACCATCCACTGGAAAAAGACAACATTTTCAACAAATGGTGCTGGCACAACTGGAGGTTATCATGTAGAAGAATGTGAATTGATCCATTCTCATCTCCTTGTACAAAGCTCAAGTCTAAGTGGATCAGAGATCTCCACATAAAACTAGAGAAACTAAAATTTATAAATGAGAAAGTGGGAAAAGCTTCAAAGATATGGGCACAATGGAATAATTCCTAAACAAAACAGCAATGGCTTATGTTGTAAGATCAAGAATTGACAAATGGGACCTCATAAAATTGCAATGCTTCTGTTAGGGAAAAGACACTGTCAATAAGACAAAGAGGCTGCCAACAGATTGGGAAAGGATTTTTCCAATCCTAAATCTCATAGGGGATCAATATCCAATATAAATAAAGAGCTCAAGAAGCTAGACTCCAGAAATTCAAATGACCCCATTTAAAAATGGAAAAGTGCTAAACAAAGAAATCTCAACAGAGGAATACTGAAGGTCTGAGAAACACTTCAAAAAATGTTCAACATCCTTAAACATCAGGGAAATGCACATCAAAATAACCCTAATAATCCACTTCACACCAGTAAGAATGGTTAATATCAAAAACTCAAGTTACAGCAGAAGCTGGCAAGAATGTGGAGTAAGAGGTACACTCCTCCATTGCTGGTGGGATTGCAAGCTTGTACAACCATTCTGGAACTCAGTCTGGTGGTTCCTCAGAAAATTGGATATTGTTCTACTGGAAGATCCAGCAGTACCTCTCCTGGGCACATACCCAGAAGATCTTCCAACAGGTAATAAGCTCACATGCTCCACTATGTTCATAGCAGCCTTATTTATAATAGCCAGAAGCTGGAAAGAACCACGATGTCCCTCAGCAGAGGAATGGATACAGAAAATGTGGTACATTTACACAATGGATTATTACTCTATTAAAAACAATCAATTTATGAAATTCTTGGATGTATCTGGAGGATATCATCCTTGGTGAGGTAACCCAATTAAAAAGAAGTCACTAGATATGCACTCACTGATGAGTGGATATTAGTCCTTAAACTTAGAATACCCAAGATACAATTTGTAAAACCCAAGAAAATCAAGAAGAAAGACAACAGTGTGGATACTTCATTCCTCCTTAAAATAGGGAACAAAATACCCATTGAAGTCTAGAGACTATCCTACCCTTGATCCATCCCACAATCAGCCACCAAACCCAGACACTATTGCACATGCCAGCAAGATTTTGCTGAAAGGACACTGATAGCTGTCTATTGTGAGGCTATGCCAGTTCATGGCAAATACAGAAGTGGAGGCTCACAGTCATCTATTGGATGGAACACAGGACTTCCAATGGAGTAGCTAGAGAAAGTACTCAAGGAGCTGAAGGAGTCTATAGTTATATAGGTGAAAAAACAATATGAACTAACCAGTACTCCCAGAGCTTGTGTCTCTAGTTGCATATGTAGCAGAAGATGGCCTAGTCGGCCATCATTGTAAGAGAGTCCCCTAGGTTGTACAAACTTTATATGCCCCAGTACAGGGGAACTCCAGGGCCAAGAAGTGGGAATGGGTGTGTAGGGGAGCAAGTTTGGGTAGGGTATTAGGAACTTTCAGTATAGCATTTGAAATGTAAGTAAAGATAATATCAAAAAAAAAAAAAAATCCAGGTAATTCGGGACACAATGAGACGATCAATCCTAAGAATAATAGGTACAGAAGAAAGTAAAGATTCCCAACTTAAAGGGCCAATAAAAATTATAGAAGAAAACTTCCCTAACCTAAAGAAAGTGATGTTCTTGTAAAAACATACAAGTGGCCTACAGAGCTCCAAATAGATTGGACCAGAAAATAAATTCTTCCTGTCACATAATAATCAAAATACCAAATGCTCTTTTAAAAATGAACCTTAAAAGCAGTAAAGGAAAAAGGTTAAGTAACATATAAAGGCAGACCTATCAAAATTATACCAGAATTCTCACCATAGACCATGAAAGCCAGATCCTGGGCAGATATCATACAGACCCTAATGTGGGGAGCCGCCCTCACATTCGCCATTACAAGATAGCGCTGATGTCCTGTGCTCTAACAAACAAACAAGGCAGCTGCGCATGTGCTGGGTAGATTTCCACTCCCTTGTGCCCTGCCT
>NC_034613.1:106600031-106610091 GCF_900095145.1 Mus pahari | reverse complement strand
CTTCTCTTCTCCCCTCTCTTCTCTTCGCCCTTTGCCTGTTGGAAGCTTATGCTCTCCCTCTCAAGAGCATTAAAGCTTTGCTGCAGAAGGATCCTGTTTGTNTGNNGCGTCTTTTCTTGCTGGCGAGAAGGTAGCGCGGGACACCCTAAGAGAACACAAATGCCAGCCCAGGCTAATATACCCATCAAAACTTTCAATTACCATAGACAGAGAAACTAAGATATTCCATGACAAAACCAAATTTACACAATATCTTTCCACAAATCCAGTCCTACAAAGAATAATAGATGGAAAATACCAATAAAAGGAAGGAAACTACACTCTTGAAAAAGCAAGAAAGTAATCTTTCAGTAAACCCAAATGAAGATAGCCACACAAACATAATTCCACCTCTAACAACAAAAATAGTAGGAAGTAATAATCACTTTTCCTTCATGTCTTTTAACATCAATGGACTCAATTCCTCAATAAAAAGGAATAGACTAATAGTCTGGGTACATAAACATGAGCCAGCATTTTGCTGCATACAGGAAACATACCTCAGTGACAAAGACAGACAATATCTCAGAGGAAAAGGTTGGAAAACAATTTTACAAGAAAATGATCTGAAGAAACAAGCTGCTGTAGTAATTCTAATATCGAACACAATCGACTTTCAACCCAAAGTTTTCAAAAAGGATAAGGAAATACACTTCATAATGGTCAAAGGAAAAATCTACCAGGATGAACTCTCAATTCTGAACGCCTATGCTCTGAATGAAAGGGCCCCTATACCCATAAAAGAAACTTACTAAACCTCAAAGCACACATTGCCCCTCACACAAAGATAGTGGGAGATTTCAACACCCCATTCTCATCAATGGACAGATCATGGAAAGAGAAACTAAAGAGAGACACAGTGAAACTAACAGAAATTATGAAACAAATGGATTTAACAGATATTTGTAGAACATTTCATTCTAAAGCAAAAGGATATACCATCTTCTCAGCCCCACATGGTACCTCCTCCAAAATTGACCATAGAATTGTTCATAAAATAGGCCTCAACAAATATAAGAAGATTGAAATAATCCCATGTACACTATCAGATCACCATGGACTAAGGATGGTCTTAAATTCCAACAAAACCAATGGAAAACACACATACACATGAAAGCTGAACAATGCTCTACTTAATGATAACTTGGTCCAGGAAGAAATAAGGAAAGAAATTAAAGACTTTGTAGAATTTAATGAAAATGAAGATGTATCACACCAAAAATTATGGGACACAAATTTCCCCTCTGAAACCCCCTATCCATTCCTCCCTCCTCCTGCTCACTAACACACCCACTCCTGTTTCCCTGTTTTGGCATTCCTCTACACTGGGGTATCAAACCTGTACATTCAATATAGTCCTCTTACTGATGTCCCACAAGGACATCCTCTGCCACATATGCAGCTGAAGCCTTGAGTGCCTCCTTGTGGGTACTCTTTGGTTGGTGGTTTAGTTCCTGGGAGCTCTGGGCATACTCTTTGTTTCATATTCTTTTTCTTCCTAAAGCTGAAGTGGTTTACAGACCCATAGGAAGTTTATGTTTTTACACATTAATGTAACTTTGAAAATAGAAGATATAATTCAACAACAAAAACACATAAGAGAGTAATGTATTTGGCAGAGAAAATTTTATGTCAAGCAGTATTCATTCTGTGACGTGGTTCTTATTCAGCACTCTGAACAAAATCTACAGTAAAATCAGAGCAAGATATGGTACAGAAAATAATTAAAGATTTAGAAGGTTATCAGTGAACAGAACTCAAATGACAAATTGAAAATCACAAACAATGCATATTCTGACAATGAGGTTGTAATAGGTTGTGTAGTTGTCTTCTCCACAAGCTGCTCAGCCCTAGTACATAGGAAAGTGTCCTTAGAGGAAAAACCCCACCAATCAAAGCCTCGTATTTTGAAAATACAGCCACATTTAAAAGAAAAGATTCCAGGCTCCTGGAAAACAACCAGTGTTTCCGTAAGATGAAGACATAGACAGTGCTACAACTGTGTTCCAAGGCAGTCAGTATCCATTAAAAGTTTACAGCAGAATTTAGCAGTACATGAATGTAACATTGTTTTCAGGTGTGAAAGATGCAACATCTAGGGCCACAAAGAAACTTGTCCCACAGTTTCAGAGAGCTGCTATATATAGCAATAAATATATTTCATGGTAAGATTCACTGTACACAGGCCTTGAAAGGCCAAGACATGTAGTTGTGAATGTGATGGCAAAGTTGAAGTGATGATGGATGAATGTGGACATGATAGAAATATGAGAAAAGCTACAAACATGAAGTTGAATAATTATAAGAGAACTGTTGTGTACCCTGCAGGAAGTGTAACTGGAGAGGCAGGGGTACCTAAGTCCTTTACCACCCAATTAATCTGGCCAAGAACCTCAGATACTAAATACATAGCTGTTACATTTGACATTGGCCCTTCCTGGTCTCAATTTTTCTGTAGGGCTTAAAGATAAAAAATTGCCAGGAGTCTCAGAGCCTTGAGTCTTTTGAAAAGTATTGGGCCTGTTAATGAATATGGAGACTACAGAACTTGAAATGAATGTATTTTGACTCATGAAATCAAGTGGATGTTTGCCAAGGATGAAAATTTGTGGTTTGAATGTGAAAAGGACCCCATAGTCTCATGCTGGTGTCCTTGTCTAGTGAGGTCAGTAACCCAGAATGGAGATATGGAATCAGTAAAGGAAAGTACTCTGACCACTTTTTGTCATTAAGCAGGTGGTACCAAATAGTTTTAGTCATCTTTATTTATATAGAATATCAGAGCATTCAAACACAAACAGTTATAGATTTTCCTTAATCATTATGCAAGTATCTCAAAAATTGTTTATTAAAACTCACTTTAAGTTTCCCTTATTTTCTTGTAGTCAGTGATTAACCTTTACCCATATCTAAGCTATATAGTATTACAATCCAAATGATTATGTTATAGCTGAGCACAATTGAATATTGCAAGCCAAAATAATTGAAGTATTTTGTTGTAGGCCAAATAATTATATCTAGCCAGTCACATCTAGTTTTTATACAAGTCATGTTGTTTCAAAGTAAAAGATAATTATCATCTAAGCTTTTATCAGGAATATATACTTTGTTTTTTATCATCTTCTAATTCTGTATGTACACAATATATTAAAAACAGTCTTTATGCACTAATCTGTCTGCATTTTACAGTACTGTCCTGCTCTATACAACTTTTATATAAAAGAGCAGAAACTGAAAATATCATCCTGATTGAGGTAACTCGGGTACAAAAGAATACACACAGTATGTATTCATTGATACGTGGATATTAGCCCAAAAGTTCTGAATATCTAAGATTCAATTCACAGGCCATAAGAAGGAAGAAAAAAATGTGGATGATCCAGTGCTTGTTAGATTGGTATACAAAATACTCAGAGGAGGAAATACAGAGACAAGGTGTAGAGCAGAGGTGGAAGGAAAAGCCATCGAGAGACTGCCCCACCTGGGGATCCTCACCATATACAGCCACCAAACCTGGACGTTATTGTGAATGCTGGGAAGTGCTTGCTGATAGAATCCTGATATGGCAGACTCCTGAGAGGCTCTGCCAGAGCAAGAAAATTACTGAGGGGGAAGCTCATAGCCAACCATTGGACTGAGAGCAGGGTCCCATGGTGGAGAAGTTGGAGAAGGGACTGAAGGAGCTGAGGGGGTTTGTAAGAGTGTCAACAGGCCAGATCCCTTAGGAGCTTGAGAGAACTGGACTACTAACCAAAGAATACACATGGAGGGACCAATGGCTCCAGTAGCATATGTCTCAGAGGATGGTCTTGTTGGACATCAGTGGGAGGAGAGGTCCTTGGGGATGAGGGTACTCGATACCCCAGTGTAGGGGAATGCCAGGGTAAGAAGACTGAAGAGGGGGGTGTGTGGGCAAGCACCTTTATAGAGGCAGGGGGAAAGGGGTAGGATAGGGGTTTTATAAAGGGCAGACCAGGAAAGAAGAAAACATGTGAAATGTAAATAAAGAAAATATCCAGTAAAAAAAGAGTAGAAACTGAAAACACTTGTCCATAAAATCATACTGTTTCTGTCTTTTGTATAAAATCTTACCTAAGGCATAAATGAATCTATCCAACTTATATGTATTTTTAAAGAGCATAGCAAATTTTACTTACTAACTTATCCTAAGAATGAACTATCTTGACCCAAGAATAAACTATTTTTTTATTATTTTCTTTATTTACATTTCAAATGCTATCCCAAAAGTTCCCCCAAACCCTCCCCCTGCCCCTGCTCCCCTACGCACCCACTCCCACTTCTTGGCCTGGCCTTCACCTGTGCTAGGTCATATAAAGTTTGCAAGACCAAGGGGCCTCTCTTACCAATGATGGCCGATTAAGCCATCTTCTGCTTCATATGCAGCTAGAGACACGAGCTCAGGGGGTACTGGTTAGTTCATATTAGTGTTCCACCTACAGGGTTGCATCCCCCTTCAGCTCCTTGGGCACTTTCTCTAGCTTCACAATTGGGGGCCCTGTGCTCCATTCAATAGCTGACTGTGAGCATCCACTTCTGTGTTTGCCAGGCACCAGCATAGCCTCACAAGAGGCAGCTATATCAGGGTCCCTTCAGGAGAATCTTGCTGGTAGGTGCACTAGTATCTGGGTTTGATGGCTGATGATGTGATGGATCCCCGGATGGGGTAGTCTCTAGATAGTCATCCTTTCATCTTAACTCTAAATTTTTCCTCTGTACCTATATCCTTTCATGGGTATTTTGTTCCTTATTCTAAGGAGGAATGAAGTATCCACACGATGGTCTTCCTTCTTGGTTTTCTTGTGTTTTGCAAAATGTATCTTAGCTATTCTAAGTTGCTGGGCTAATATCCGCTCATCAGTGAATGCATATCTAGAGAATTCATTTGTGATTGGGATATCTCATTAACGACGATATCCTCCAGATACATCCATTTGCCCAAGAATTTCATAAATTCATTGTTTTTAATAGCTGAGTAGTACTCCATTGTGTAAATGTACCACAGTTTCTGTATCCATTCCTCTATTGAGGGACATCTGGGTTCTTTCCAGCTTCTGGCTATTATAAATAAGGCTGCTATGAACATAGTGGAGCATGTGTCCTTATTACCAGTTGGAAGATCTTCTGGGTATATGCCCAGAAGAGGTATTGCTGGATCCTCGGGTAGTACTATGTTCAATTTTCTGAGGAAATGACAGACTGATTTCCTGAGTGGTTCTATCCCACCAGCAATGGAGGAGTGTTCCTCTTTCTTCACAACCTCTGCAGCATCTGCTGTCACCTGAATTTTTAATCTTAGCCATTCTGAGTGGTGTGAGATGGAATCTCAGGGTAGTTTTGATTTGCATTTCCCTGATGACTAAGGATGTTGAACATTTTTTCAGGTGTTTCTCAGCCATTAAGTATTCCTCAGTTGAGAATTTTTTGTTTAGCTCTGAACCCCATTTTTAATGGGGTTAACAATTATTTTTATTAGATATTTTCCTTATTTACATTTCAAATGCAATCCCAAGAGTTCCCTATACCCTCCCCCTGCCCCTGTTACCATACCCACCCACTCCTACTTCATGCCCCTGGTATTCCTCTGTACTGGGGCATATAAATTTTGCAAGACCAAGGGGCCTCTCTTCACAATGATGGCCAAATAGGCCATCTTCTGCTACATATGTAACTAGAGACATGAGCTCTGGGGGTACTGGTTAGTTCATATTGTTGTTCCACCTGTAGGGTTGCAGCCCCCTTCAGCTCCTTGGGTACTTTCTCTAGCTCCTCCATTGGGGGCCCTGTGTTCCATTCAATAGCTGACTGTGAACATCCACTTTTGTGTTTGCCAGGCACTGGCATAGCCTCACAAGAGACCACAATATCAGGATCCCTTCAGCAACATCTTGCTGGCATGTGCAATACTGTCTGGGTTTGGTGGCTGATGATGGGATGGATCCCCAGGTGGGGTAGTCTCTGGATAGTCCATCTTTTCATCTTAGCTCCAAACTTTGTCTCTCTAACTCCTTTCATGGGTATTTTGTGCCCTATTCTAAGGAGGAATGAACAATCCACACATTGGTCTTCCTTCTTCTTGGTTTTCTTGTGTTTTTTAAATTGTATCTTGGGTATTCTAAGTTTCTGGACTAATATCCACTCATCAGTGAGTGCATATCTAATAACTTCTTTTGTGATTGGGTTACCTCACTAAGGATGATATCCTCCAGATACATCCATTTGCCCAAGAACTTCATAAATTCATTGTTTTTAATAGCTGAGTAGTACTCCATTGTGTAAATGTACCACATTTTCTATATCCATTCCTCTATTGAGGAACATCTGGGTTCTTTCCAACTTCTGGCTATTATAAATAAGTCTGCTATGAACATAGTGGAACATGTGTCCTTAGAAGAATAAACAATTTAATGATGACATTTGGGACTTACTTCTTTAGGCCCTTTCTTCTCTAAATGAGTTTTGAACTTTCTCTTTCTTCAATGTATTAACATGCTTATGTTCTCAAAATAATTAATGGACATTTACAAGCCCCTTCGTTTTTCCTCATATATTCCTAACAATTTTTAGACCATCCAATAAGGGATTTTTTTTTTAAAGGTCTTAGTAGTTACTCATGTCTTTAATTAACCTTTTGAATAAATATAAATCACATCTCCATCTCCAAAGTCCCCCATCTCCCAAGGATTGACTTAGTCAATCTGGTTATCTTTTCTATTGATCCTTGCCATATGGGAGAAACACCCCAAGGGATCTTGCCACAAGTAGGTCTTTCACAGAATATTACTGTACTTTTTCCAGGAGAGACAACATGACTCCTGCTAGTCTTATATGTTTGAATTTTTTATTGGATATTTTCTTTATTTACATCTCAAATGTTATACCCTTTCCTAGTTTCCCCTCCAAAAATCCCCTATCCCCTCCTCCTGCTCCCCAGCCTACCCATTCCCATTCCCAGTCCTGGCATTCCCCTATACTGGGGCATAGAACTTTCAGAGGACCTAGGGCCTCTCCTCCCATTGATGCCCACCTAGGCCACCCTCATCTACATATACAGCAAGAGACACATGTCCTACCATGTGTTTTCTTTTATTGGTGATTTAGTTCCATGAAGCTCTGGGGGTACTGGTTAGTTCATATTGATGTTCCTCCTATGGGGCTTCAGACCCCTTCAGCTCCTTGGGTACTTTCTCTAAATCCTTCACTGGGGGATCTTGTGCTTCATCCAATGGATGATTGCAAGCATCCAATTCTCTATTTTCCAGGTACTGACAACAACACTTTACTCCATGATGGGTCAAGGAAGAAATAAAGAAAGAAATTAGTGACTTTTTAGAGTTTAATGAAAATGAAACAACAGCGTACCCAAACTGTTGGGAAACAATTAAAGCAGTTCTAAGAGGAAAACTCATAGCTCTGACTGCCTCCAAAAAGAAACTAGAGAGAGCATACACTAGTAGCTTGATAGCATACCTAAAAGCTCTAGAACAAAAGGAAGCAAATCCACCAAAGAGGAGTAGACAGCAGGAAATAATCAAACTCAGGGCAGAAATCAACCAAGTGGAAACAAAAAGAACAAAACAAACAATAAACCAAACCAGAAGCTGGTTCTTTGAGAAAATCAACAAGATAGATAAACCCTTAGCCAGACTAACTAGAGGGCACAGAGACAGTATCCTAATTAACAAAATGAGAAATGAAAAGGGAGANNTAACAACAGAATGTGAGGAAATCCAAAAAATTATCAGATCCAACTACAAAAGCCTATATTCAACAAAACTGGAAACCTGGTTGAAATGGTCAATTTTCTAGACAGATACAAGGTAACAAAATTACTTCAGGATCAGATTGAATATCTAAACAGTCCCATATCTCCTAAAGAAATAGAAACAGTCATTAATAGTCTCCAAACCAAAAAAAAGTCCAGGACCAGATAGGTTTAGTGCTGAGTTCTATCAGACCTTAAAAGAGGACCTAATTCCAACATTCCTCAAACTATTCCATAAAATAGAAACAGAAGTTACTCTACCCAATTCATTCTATGAAGCAACAATTACTCTGATACCTAAACCACACAAACACCTAACAAATAAAGAGAACTTCAGACCAATTTCCTTCATGAATATCGATGCAAAAATACTCAAAAAAAAATTCCTGCTAACCGAATCTAAGACCGCATCAAAATGATAATCCATCATGATTAAGTAGGCTTCATCTTAGGGATGCAAGGATGGTTCAATATACAGAAACCCATGAATGTAATTCACTATATAAACAATCTCAAATAGAAAAACCACATGATCAACTCATTAGATGCTGAGAAAGCATTCAACAAAGTCCAATACCTCTTCATGATAAAAGTCTTGGAAAGATCAGGAATTCAAGGCCCATAACTAAAAATAAGAAAAGCAATATAGAGCAAACCAGTAGCCAACATAAAGCTAAGTGGGGAAAAACTGAAAGCAATCCCACTTAAATCAGGTACTGGAGAGTCCTGCCTACTCTCTCCCTACCTATTTGATATAGTACTTGAAGTCCTAGCCAGAGCAATTAGACAACAAAAGGAGATCAAGGGGATTCAAATTGGAAAGGAAGAAGTCAAAATATCACTATTTGCAGATAATAAGATAGTATACATAAATGACCCCAAAAATTCCACCAGAGAACTCCTAAACCTGATAAACAGCTTCAGTGCAGTAGCTGGATATAAAATTAACTCAAACAAATCAATGGCCTTTCTCTACACAAAGTATAAACACTCTGAGAAAGAAATTAGGGAAACAACACCCTTCACAATAGCCACAAAAAAAATATAAAATACCTTGGTGAGACTCAACTAAGGAAATCAAAGATCTGTATGACAAGAACTTCAAGACTTTGAAGAAAGAAGTTGAAAAAGATCTCAGAAGATGGAAAGATCTCCCATGCTCATGGATTGGCAGGATTAATATAGTGAAAATGGCTATCCTGCCAAAAGCAATCTACAGATTCAATGCAATCCCCACCAATGTATAAGATATGTATGTCAAGAACTTTAGGTACCTGAATGAAAATAAACTTGAAGAAGTTATAAGAAGATGAAAAAAATACCCTATGTTCATGGAAAAGTAGGATTAACATAGTGAAAGCAGCCACCTTACCAATCCATGTACAAATTCAATGCAAGCCCCATGTAAATACCTATATAATTCTTTACAGACCTTGAAAGAGCAACTCTCTTCATACAGAAAACCCAAAATCCAGGATAGCTAAAGTAATTCTGTATGACAAAAGAATTTCTGGGTTATTTCCATCTCTGAACACAAGCTATACTACAGTGCAATAATAATAAAAATTATATAATTTTGGTATAAAATCAGACAAATTCTTCAATGAAATTGAATCAAAGACCTAAAATAAATTCACACTTCTATGGATGATTTATTTATGACAAAGAATGCAAAAATATACACTGGAAAAAGAAAGCATCTTTAACGTTTTGTGGTTGTCTAACTGAATGTCTGCATGTAGAAGAATATAAATAGATCCATACATATTACCTTACATAAAATGCAATTTCTAGTGAATCAAAGACCTCAACATAAAACCAGATATATTAAATCAAATATAAGAATAAGTGAGGAATAGCCTTGAATGATTGGAGAAACATCATCATGTATATTATCAGAAGAGAATTTCCTGAACAGAAGACTGATAATTGCTCATGCTCCAAAATTAGCAATATATATATGGGACCTCATAAAACTGAAATGCTTTTTAAAGGCTAAGGACACCATGCAAAGGAACAAATGGAAAGCTACAGAAAGGGAAAGATTTTCACCAACCCTACATCTGATAGAGGGCTAATAACCAAAATATGTAAAAAACTCAAATTACTAGAAACCACAAAAAGTTTAAGCTGCACTACAGAGCAATTGTGATAAAAACTGCATGGTACTGGTCCAGCGACAGACATTTAGATAAATGGAATAGAAGATCCAGAAATGAATCCACTTGACTTTTGATA
>NC_034613.1:106573829-106598556 GCF_900095145.1 Mus pahari | reverse complement strand
GCAGAAGATGGCCTAATCGGCCATCACTGGGAAGAGAGGCCCCTTGGTCTTGCAAACTTTATATGACCCAGCACAGGGGAAAGCCAGGGCCAAGTAGTGGGAGTGGGTGGGTAGGGGAGCAGCGGCGGGGGGGGGGGCAGTTAGGGAACTTTTGGGATAGCATTTGAAATGTAAATAAAAAAAATAATAATAAAAAATAAATAAATTATTTGGAAAAAATTAAAATAAATAAATAAATAGATAAATAAACAAAAAGAAGAGGAAGAGGCAAAAAAAAAAAAATGGAGTGAGAGTGAGTGGGTTGGTGAGCAGGGGGGAGGGGAGAGGGAATAGGGGTTTTAGGAGGGGAAACCAGGAAAGGGGATAACATTTGAAATGTAAATCAAATATCAAATAAAAAATAGGATAAAAATGGGTTAGAGTGTTTAACTGAGAATTCCTGACAGGGGAATCTCTAATGGCTAAGAAGCACTTAATTAAAAGTTCAGCACCCATAATAATCAGGAAATTATAAATCAAAATGACTCTGAAATTCCATCTTACACTCATTTGAAAAGCTAAGATCAAAAGCTCAAGAGACATCTCATGCTGGGAAGGATGTGGAGCACTGTGATTACTCCTCGATTGCTGGAGGCAGTGAAAATGTGGACAACCACTTGGAAATTAATTTTGAGGTTTCTCAGAAACTTTGAATAGTTCCATCTCAAGATTCAGGTATACCACTCCTTGGCACATACTCAAAAGGTACTCCAACATACCACAAGTATACTTGTTCAAATATGTCCATAGCAGTTTTACTCCTACTAACAGGAATCTTGAAACAAACCAGATGTCGTACAACAGAGGTATGGATAAAGAAAATATCGTGCATATGTACAAAGAAATACTATTCAACTATTAAAAATAAAGATGCCATGAACTTTTTTTTTTTGCAAATGGATGGGATTTGAGATCATCATCTTGAAAGAGGTAACCTAGAGGCAGAAAGACAGATAAGATAGAAAGCTAGTTTTACTTTTTCCTTAGAATCTTCATCCAGCATCAGGTAGGGGTAGATGAAGAGATCCACAGCCAAAAATCAAAGCTTGGGGAGTCTTGGGGAAGGATTTTGGACAAAATTGAGCATGCTGGAGAGTTCAAAGATACAAGAAGACCTAAAGAATCAAGTAACCTATGCTTATGGGTGCTCATAGATACTGCGCCAATAACAAGGGAGCATTCAGGGCCTGAATGTTGGCTTCCTTCAGCCTCCAAGCAGGCTCTTACAGACCTCTGCAGCCACTAGCATAGGACCACCTGGGGTGGTATCTGTCAGGCTGGTTCTTTGTTTACACCTGCCAGTGCTCTTCAAGTCAGTGCTCTTTCAGGGCAGATGCAGCTCCCTGCTGATAAACTCCTGAGATTCTCCAGAGTTACTTTCCTAAGATCCGCCTACCTGCTCACACCTGAACTATGTTCCAAGAATGGGCTGTGGGGGATGGTCTCCCCCTGCTTTATAATCTCAGAACTTTATTAAACTTTGGGCTTTAATCAGGATTCCTTGTCTTAGCCCGGTTCTTGCTCGGCGTCTTTTCCCTTCCAGCCCAGCCCTGCCTTTCAGGATGGACCAGGTTTAGAGTGAGGCCGCGGGCGGTCTCACTCACCTGAACCTATGTCCTTACACATTGGTAGCAAATATGCAACTTGGTCTTCATGTATGTCTCCTAAAAAGCCGATTTAGAACTTAGTCTTGGTTCCCTGCCATTGGATCCCCTTCTCCTACCTGGACTGCTGGATTGAACCTCAGTCAGAGACAATGTACCTAGTCGTGTTTGGACAATATGCCCAAGGGGGGCAGGGTGACACAGGGGAAGAGATTTATAAGAGTGGGACTGGGATGAGTGGAAGCTGTAATTGTGATGTAAAGTGAATAAAACATGAATAAATTATTCATAAATTCAGTAGCACTCCTTTATATAAGTGAGAAATGGTCTGAGAAAATAATTAGGGACACCACATCCTTCACAATAGACACAAATATTCCAAAGTATGTTGGTATAACTCTAAGCAAAGAAAAACATGTATTACAAGAACTTCAAGTCTTTATAGAAAAAATAATTAGAAAGTGGGAAGATCTCCTATGCTCATAGATTGGTCAAATTAATATAATAAAAAAGGACATTTTAGCAAAATCAGTCTAGATATTCAATGCAATTCCCATCACATTTCCAACATAATCTTTTAGAGACCTTGAAAGAATAATAATCAACTTGATATGGAAAAAATATCTAAATCAATTTTGTATAACAAATGAATTTTTGGAGGTAACATCATCCCTGATTTCAAGCTTAAGTACAGGGAAATACTAATAAAAACCACATGATATTGGCATAAATACGGACAGCTATATAAATGGAATTGAATCAAAGACCCATAAATAACACCCCCCCCCATACCTATGGATGCATGATTTTTGACACAGAAGCCAAGGCTAGATAATGGGGAAAAAAGTATCTTCAGCAAATGGTGCTGGTCTTACTGGATGTCTATATGTAGAAGAATATAAAAAGATCCATATTCACCAACCTGCACTAAACTCAAGTTCAAGTGGACCAAAGAACTCAACATAAAACCAGATACACTAAATATGATAGAAAAAGGTGAGGAATAGCTTTTAATGCCTGAGCTCAGGAGACAACTTCTTTAACACAACACTAACAGCTTAGTCCCTAATATGAAAATTGACTAACTGGGACCCCATGAAATAGAAAAGCTTTTTTAATGCTAAGGACACCATTAAAGGGAGCAAGTAGACTACACAAAGATAAAAGATCTTCACCAGTGCTATATCTGACAAAGGAATGATATCCAAAATATATAAAGAACTCAAGAAACATCGACAAAACAAATGACCCAATTAAAAATGAGGCATAGAGCTAAACAGAGAATTTCTGACAGAGGAATCTCTAACAACTTAATAATCAGGGAAATGCAAATGAAAACAACTTTGAGATGCTATCTTATTTCATTCAAAATAGCTAAGATCCAGCAATGGCTTAGAAAAATTTGGAATTGTTGTATCTCAAGACCCAACTATACCACTCCTGGGAAAATATCCAAAAGATGATCCACCTTATCATGAGGATACCTGTTAGTCTATGTTATTTGCAGCTTTATTTGTAATATCCAGGAACTGGAAACAACACAGATGTTCTTCAGCTGAAGAGTAGATACAGAAAAGGTGGTACATAGACACAATGGAGTACTACCCAGCTATTATAAAAAAGAACATCATGAATTTTGCAGGCAAATGGATGGAACTAGAAAAATATCACCCTGAATAAGGTAATCCAGACCCCAAAGACATCCATTGTATGTACTTACTGATAATTTGACATTAGCTAAAAAGTGCAGCAAAAAAAAAACTATGTTGTAATCAACAAACCCAAAGATGTTAGGTAAGAAGGCAAAAGTAAGGGAGGAAGCTTGATTCTCACTTAGAGGGGAAAATAGTCATCTGAAATAGATGGAGCGAGTGAATAGAATGGGAGAGGGGGTAGTCAGGGGATCATGGAGGATCAACAGATCCCCTTGTTAGGGAGACTGAAGGATGGAAAAAGAACTGGGAGTGAAATGAGATTGGTCAGAGTGGCAGCTCTGAAAGAACTGGAAACCAAGGCCAAAGGGATCTCCCAAGAACCAATGAGGATGATACTAGCTAAGAATCCTAGCTATAGGAAATATCTAAACTGAAACTGTCACCTTTTATAACCAGGCAAGATTTCCAATGAGGGTTAAGCACGCCAAACCACCTATAAAACATTCAACCTACACTTTGTCCTGCCTAGGAATACAGGGACAAAAATAAAACAGAAATTGAGGGAATGACCAACCAATGACTGAACCAACCCATGCCACAAGAGAGAGCCCACCCCTGGCACTATTAATGATATTTTCCTATACTTGCAGACAGGAACCTCGCATAACTTTCACCTGAGAGACTTCCCCCAGGAGCTGATGGAAACAGATGCAGAGACCCACAGCCAAACATTAGATGGAGCTCAGGGATGCATGTGAAAGAGCGGGAGGAAGGATTGAAAGATCCAGAGAAGTTTAGGACAATGCAAGTAAACCTAAAGAATCAACTAACCTGACCCAGTAGGGACTAAGAAAGTCTGAATCATCAACCAAAGAATATACATGGAACTGATCTTGGGCATAACCTTCAGCCTATATACATATGTAACCAATGTGCACCTCGGTTGTCATGTGAGAACCCTAACAATTGGAGCAAGGGCTATCTCTCTGCGTTGCCTGCCTTTGGACTCCTTTTCCCTAACTTGGCTCTCTTGTCTAAGTTCAGCAGGACTACATATGCCTAGCCCTAGTATACAACTTGATATGTCAAGAATGGTTTTATTTATGTCAGGCCTCAGCATTCTCAGAGGAGAAATGGAGGGGATCATGATAGAGAGGGAAGGTGAGTAGTAAAGAGTAGGACAAAGGAAGGATAAGAAGCTGCAATTGAGATGTAAAATAAATAAATACAATTTAAAAAGTTAACATAGAGACACAGATGGACAACATGCATACTCTGAGTCCTTGGTACTCTTGGCCATTTTTGGAATGTTTTTATTAATTTGCTCTCTGTTGAGCTATGAAAAAGAGGATCAGAATTATTCTGAGACTGAGGTGGTGGATAATGTCAAAGAAACATGATTTTTAGACACAGCACAAGTGAAACTAGAGAGATTATAATATCACACACAAAACCTTCACTGATTCAAGCCACATGGGATTATATCACTGAAAGGGGGAGGTGGATATGCAGCTATCTGCAATTAATACCAACCAGGAGAGGATAAATCATTTTTCTACAATTGAGTCTCACTAGGCATATTAACTGTACTTCATGACAAATTTATTACCCAGGGGTAATTGGCTGACAAAAAAACGAATTCAATGTTATTTTCAAGATGTTTTTTTTTTTTTGAGCATTTTTGTTATGCACTTTGTTTGCTTGTTTTGATTGTCTTTTTTGTCATTTTATATTTCTTATATTATTACTTTATTTTATGGTTTTGTTTCTTGTCTCTCTCTCTCTCTCTCTCTCTCTCTCTCTCTCTCTCTCTCTCTCTCTCTCTCTCTCTCGGCATTGAGATAGTACCTATGGGATTTAAATTATTCTTCTGTATATGAATTGTTTCAAAGTGAGTCAGCTTTATTCTATTGCTCTCTAGCAAGTATTTGCTTGTCTTTCTCTATTGTACACTATTTTATAGTATAACATCAAAAGAGGCAAACAGATCCAACCACTATACTCTTGGTCTTCCCACCATCCAGAACTTTGGTAAAAATAAATTAATCTCCTTTCATTATAAATGATATAGTATCAGATATTCTGCTACTCCAACAGAAAAGAAACTAAAACAATATTTTTTCTTTTGTTTCAAAGTGAAAGGTAACTAAAAATTAAACTATGTGAAAGGTATCAGGAAATAGATTGAGAAACAATGTAGTTAAGAGTAAACAAAATTATCTAAATTGCACCATGGTAAAATTAGGCTGATAAGTATCTTTTCATAACTTTGGGATATTCATCATTCTTATTATTGTGGGTTTTCTTGGTTATTTTATTTATTTACATTCCAAATGTTGTCCCTCTTCCCAGTTTCCCTTCTGTAAACTTTCTATCTCATCTGGCCTTTCCTGCCTTTATGAGGGTTCTCTCCCACTGACTCACCCACTCCTACCTCACTGCCCTAGCAAACCTCTAAGCAGTGGCGTCAATACTCCACAGGACCAAGGGCTTCCCCTCCCATTGACAGCAGAGAAGGCCATCCTCTGCTACATATCCACCTGGAGCCATTGGTCACTCTATGTGTGCTCTTTGTTTGGTAGTTTAGAGCTCTGGGGGTTCTGAGAAATCCTGTTAGTTGATATTGTTATTTTTCCTATGCGGATGCAAACACCTTCAGCTCCTTCAGTCCTTCCCCAATTTTTCCACTGGGTCCCCCCTTCCTCAGTGTGATGGTAGGCTGTGAGCATCTGCATCTGTATTGGTCAGGCTTTGGCAGAGCCTCTCAGGGGACAACTATACCAGGCTCCTGTCAGAAAGTGCTTCTGGGCATCAGAGATAGTGTCTGGGTTTGGTGTCTGCTGATGGGATGCATCCCTAAGTGGGGCAGTCTCTTTTTGGCTTCTCATTCAGTCTCTACTGCACTCCTTGTCCTTTTATTACCTTTAGACAGCAACCATTCTGGGTTAAAATTTTTAAGATGGATGGGTGGCCCTATCCCTCAACTTGGAACATGCCTAACTTCTGGGTATAGTCTGGGTGGGTACTATTGCCCTTTTGTTGGGTATTGCAGCTAATGTCATCCCTGTCATGTCCTGGGAAACTCTTACTTCCCTGGAATCTTGGATATTCTAGTGGCTACCCCCAGTTCACCATCCCCCACTGCTACAGAACTCTTTTTCTATTTCCTGACCTTCTGTACTTCTCTCCTGTATCCTCCCACACCTCACCTGGTCCCCTTTTCCCTTCCCCTCATCTCTCCCTCCCTGTACCTCCCATGGTTATTTTGTTCCTCCTTCTAAGTAGGACTGAAGCATGCACACTTTGGTCTTCCTTCTTCTTGTATTGTAGGTATTCTGAACTTCTGGCCTAATATTCACTTTTCAGTGAGCAAATAGAATATGTGTTCTTTTGTGACTGGAATACCTCACTCAGGATAATATTTTTTAGTTCCATCCATTTGCCTGTGAATTTCATGAAGTCCTTGCTTTTAGTAGATGAGTAGTACTCCATTGTGTAAATGTACCACATTTTCTGTATCCATTCCTCCACTGAGGAACATCTGGATTTTTCCAGCTTCTGGCAATTATAAATAAGGCTGTTATGAACATCATAGAGCACGTGTCCTCATTATATGTTGTAGCATCTTTTGGGTATATGCCCAGTAGTGGTATAGGTGGGTCCTCAGGGAGTACTATTTCCAATTTTCTGAGGAACCGGCAGACTGATTTCCAGAGTGGTTGTACCAGCTTGCAATCCCACCAGCAATGGAGGAGTGTTTCTCTAACTCAGCATCTGCTGTCACCTGAGTCTTTGATCTTAGTTATTCTGACTGGAGTGAGATGGAATCTCAGGAACTTTTTGATTTGCATTTCCCTGATGACTACGGATGTTGAACATTTCTTTAGGTGCTTCTTGGCCATTTAAGATTCCTTAGTTGAGAAATCTGATTAGTCTGTACCCCACTTTTAATAAAGTTTTTTGGTTCTTTGGAGTCGTACTTCTCGAGTTTGTTTATACATTGGATATTAGCCCTCTGTCACATGTAGAGTTGGTAAAGATGAATGAAAAATATGCTTTATATGCTCTTGTACTTAAATTTTTGGACTCCATTTTGAGATTATATAGCCTTTTGCAGGTGGAGACTTGTTGGAAAATTATGTCCTTGGGTCAAGTTTGGAGAGTTCATAAACTCATCCTCCTTTCAGTTCAGTATCTATCTTATACTTTTTTATTAGATATTTCTTTATTTACATTTCAAATGTTCTCCCCTTCCCTCATTTCCTCTTTGAAAGCCTTCCTATCCCATCACCTTCCCCCTGCTCACTAACCTATCCACTCCTGCTTCCCTGTCCTGGCATTCCCCTACACTGGGGCATTGAGCTTTCACAGGACCAAGAGCCTCTCCATTGATGTGCCACAAGGCCATCCTCTGCTACATATGTGACTGGAGCTATGAGTCCCTCGATGTGTACACATTGGTTGGTGGTTTAGTCCCTGGGAGCTCTAAGGGGAACTGGTTGGTTCATATTTTGGTTCCTCCTATGGGACTGCAAACCCCTTCAACTCCTTGGTCCTTTCTCTGGCTCCTCTATTGGGGACCCTGTGCTCAGTCCAATGGATGGCTGTGAGCATCCACTTCTGTAATTGTCAGACACTGGCAGAACCTCTTAGAAGAGAGCTATATCAGGCTCCTGTCAGCAAGCACTTGTTGACATTCAAAACAGTGTCTGGGTTTGGAAACTGTATATGTGATAGATCCGCAGGGGTTCAGTCATTGGATGGCCTTTCCTTGATTTTCTGCTCCACACTTTGTCTTTGTATTTCCTCTCATGTGAATTTTGATCCCCCTTCTAAGAAGGACCGAAGTATCTACACTTTGGTCATCCTTCTTCTTGAGCTTCATGTGGTCTGTGAGTTGTATCTTGGGTATTCTGAACTTCTGAGCTAATATCCACTTATCAGTGAGTGCATACCAGGTGTGTTCTTTTGTGATTGGGATATGATCTCTCAGTTTCATTCTTAGGCAGCCTGCTGCAATTATTCTTTTCTTATGGGCTTTGTCTCAGACATTGCAATTCACAATTAAAATATCCTTTTATAATTTGACTTGGTCATGGTGTTTTGTTATAGATCCTATAGTAACAAATATACATGTAATAGGGAAATATTCAACATTTAGAAAGGTTTGAAATAGTACTGGAATATTATCTCTAGGGAGATTATCATTTAAATTTTTTATATGTTAAGTGGCTAATCAAACAGCATTTTTTACTGTGTGCTGACATAAATGACAAAATCGAGAGGCTATTACAATCTGATTTTGTTACTTACAACACACTAAATTTTAGATATTCTTCTATCTTTTATATTTTAGAATCAGATTTTGAATAGTTATATAAATTTCCCCTCATATTATTATTTAATATATCTCTAAAAGTGTGTGTTATTCAGTCTTCAGTGATTAAAATTTATATGAAAATTATGAATGTTTATTTTAATTTTTTAAATGAATGGATACAAGGTAATCGATTCTCTCTGTCCTTATTTGGAACTGTAAAAAGGGATAGAACAAATGTAAAATTGTTAGAATTAAATAATAAAATGTTAGTACAAAATAACAAAATAGGAAGAAACATACAAATGGTCAACAGAATAGACTTGGGTTTTCAAGATAAGATTGACAAAATTAGTATGAGACTAATAAAGAAAAGATTCATGTAAAATCAGAGTTGAATATGGTGTCCTTTTATACGCTATAAATACAAATGATGATTGGAGATATCTATGAATAAATATATGTGAAACACTCTTGATAACCTAAAAATAACAGAGAAATTGCCAGATGTTCACACTTATCAAAATGATTAATAGATAATTAGAAATCCTGGAGTCCATGAGGTAGCTCAGATGGTGAATACACTTGATTACTTGCCTTTGATCCCCAGGGCCTGTACACTAGAAAGAGATCAATGACCCCAAGCTGTCTTCTGACCTCCAGTTTTGCTCTATGCAGCATACACAACACACGTGTGTTCATGTGCATATACACAAAAGCACAATGAGAGAAAAATTAATACATAAAATGTTCAAAATAAGTCATCATATTCAAACAATACTAACTACTTCCCTATTTAGATTCAGAAATCTAAATACATTAAATAATAACCCTAATTGTTTTTGTTATTATGAAATATTAAAATGGACTGTTTTTCTAAACATCATAAATCGAACCCTTGATAAATATAAACTTAAGGATCTTAATCAAAATTTTAGCAAAGAAATCTAAGAGCATATTATCAAGATTAGTCATTGTGAGGAAGCACTTTAGTAATAGAGCTCTTGCCTAATGTGTTCAAGATGCTGGTTCAATTTTTAGAGGGCATAAAGAGAAAACAAATACAAACAAATAACAAAAAATAGTAGTTCAAATTAATCCCAGACACACAAGAATGAAATAATAAATACAAATGTGCAAAATGTAATGTATCAGGTCAATAAAGAACAATCCCATAATACTTTCAAACATTCAAAAAGACATTTGATAAAAGTCCAGATTTGTTTATGATTAAAATGTTGAGCAGTTTAGTAGGAACAAATTTCTATATAATTAAGATAGTATGTAGCAGTTCATCCTGAATATGATGGTTAATCTTTATTATCAATGTGACATACCAGGGAAGATGGAATCTAGAATTTACCTCCTTCAGAATATCCTGTAGATACATCTTTGGGAGGCATTTTCTTGCATAATAATTGAATATAGGAGGAACCAGCCCAAAGTGGTTGATAGCAAACTTGGGAAGTTGACTCTGAGTTATATATGAAAAGAGAAAACATGCTTATTAAACTATGAGAGAAAGCCAGTAAGCAGTTTTCCTCCAGGGTCTCTGCTTCATATCTTACCTCCAGGTCATGGGTATGTGCATGTGCCATACCCAAACCTACAGTACATAACCCACATACATATATTATCCACACCATATGCAAAGAAATCAATTAATTGGAAAGCCTAAATTGTTTCCTCTGACTTTAACAATATAATATTTACATATAATACTGTTACAGCCTTTGTGTCTCATACACACAATAACATATCAAATAAAAATTTTAATATAGTTATAGTGGCTTCTAAATATTGACTCTGGTAGAATTACATGCTTCTGATATATATATGTGTGTGTGTGTGTGTGTGTGTGTGTGTGTGTGTGTGTGTGTGTGTGCATATATATGCATTTAGAAAGGGATAATGACCCAGTTAGAGCTGTCCCACTACTAATAAAATTATAGACAGGGCAGTTCTGGTTTAATTTTAGTTGATAATCAGGAATGTATATGAGTTTTTCTGCTACTCAACTACATCAAAACTCTCTCTGTATGTTTCTCTCTCTCTTCTCTCCCCTCACTCTCTTTTTCTCTCTCTCTCTTTCTGTGTTAATGTATATAATTTACAATTCACTTTTTTATTTTATTTCTACCACATTCAGAAGAAGAAGGGAAACCAAGATGGGAGATATGTATTCTTTAGAATTTTCTCAAAATTGGAGGGAACAGACATTTTACAAAACAAAACAGAACAACAACAACAAAAAAACAGATTATAGCCTTTTCTTTACTATGTAAGCAAAATGGAAAAGAAAAACTTTATTGATTTATTCAAGTTACTTTGAATTGAATGTTCAAATAAAACATTCAAAATCTTGTATGATCATTGTGTGAAAGGAATAGTATTAATGAAATAAAATTGCACAGGATATGTAAAAAATATTATCTTTAATAATAATCATATGATAGATTTCTAGTACTTTTCATTTGGCATGCTGTTAAGAATCTTCCTCTGAATTGCACTGTACTTAACTTTAGCTTCTGAAGTATAATTGGAATGTTGTTATATATATTTTATATTGAGATTTCCCCAGGTAAATCTATAATTAGTAGGCCAGCAAGGTCAGCTGTGAACCCTGCTGAGTACCAAGAAACCATTTATGATTGTTTATTCATAGTTACTTGAGTTTTCATTAAACTCTAATTGGAAACAAACATTTTGATTTAATGGAAGAGGAATAAAATTTTGTTAGCTATTATAAGAAAATTCAAATCTAATTTCTCTTATCTTATATTTCATATTCATAATTTGTATATATACATAAATGTAGAAATACATATATAGAAATATATATGATACAAATATTTCTATATGAAGGTTTTATGCAATAATTATTATCAAGAAAATACATGCATTACTTTCTCCTTAATTTTGTACTAAGAGCATTTTAATTTTATAATTTTATCCACAATATGCATTGTACCATTCAATGGATTTCAAAAATTACTTCCATCTAAATGAAACTTAATCGTTTGAAAAAACCTTTTTCACTCCCCACTTGTCTTTGCTACCCAACATTTAATTCTGATTCTATGAGTTTAATTTTTAAAGGTATTTATAATTATTAGATAATTACTCTGTATATTTACAGCTCAATGCACATTTATGTGACTTTTGTTGTTGTTGTTTTATTGTTTAATCCTTTTTTACAGTCCAAATTTTATCTCCCTTCGGATTGTTCCACATCCCAAGCCTCCTCCCTCCCCCTCCCCCTCCCCTGCCCCCACATCCCTCCCTCTCCCCTCCCTGTTCCAAAGAGGATGTTGCCATCCCCCATCCACATCAGATCTCTCCACTCTCTTGGGCTCCAAGTCTCTGGACAGTTAGGTGCATCTCCTCTGAGTACAGACCCAGCAGTCCTCTGGCTAGGGAAGTATCAGTGGATCCTGGTGAATTTAGGAATATAAATATAATTAAAATACATTGCATACAAATTATCATGGAATTAATAATATTATTAAGAAGAAAAATATACTTAAAACTAGCCAGGACTACAAATGATAAATTGCATATAGGTAATGTCTACATATGTTTGAATCTGAAGCCAACATTTCCCACGACATTATACTTTCTTTTTTTTTTTTATTGGATATTTTCTTTAGTTACATTTCAAATGGTATCCCCTTTCCTGGTTTCCCCTCTGAAAAACATCCTCCCCCTATTCCCTCCCCTGACCCCCTGCTCACCAACCCACCCAACCCTGCTTCCTGGCCCTGGCATTCCCCCACACTGGGACATAAAGCCTTCATAGGAAAAGGGCCTCTCCCTCCATTGATATTCAACTACACCATACTCTGCTGCATATGAAACTGGAGCCATGATTCCCACCATGTGTGCTCTATGGTTGGTGGTTTAGTCCCTGGGAGTTCTAGGGGTACTGGCTAGTTCATACTGTTGTTCTTCCTATGGGGCTGTAAACCCCTTCACTCATTATGTCCTTTCTCTAGCTCTTTCATTGAGGACCCTACACTCAGTCCAATGGACCGCTGGGAGCATCCACTTCTGTATTTGTCAGGCACTGGCAGAGCCTCTCAGGAGATAGCAATATCAAGCTCCTGTCAGCAAGCACTTGTTGACATCCACAATAGTGTCTGGGTTTGGTGATTGTATATAGGATGGATTCCTAGGTGGTACAGTCTCTGTGGTCATTCTTTCAATATCTACCCCACACTTTGTCTCTGTAACTCCTTTCATGGGTGTTTTGTTCCACCCTGTCTCAGATGGATCAAAGTATCTACACTATGGATTTTCTTCTTCTTGAATTTTATTTGGTTTGTGAACTGTATCATGTGTATACCGAGTTCCTAGGCATCTGGGCTAATATCTACTTATCAGTGAGTGCATATCATTTGTGTTCTTTTGTGATTTGGTTACCTCACTCAGGATGATATCCTCCAGATCCATCCATTTCCCTACAAATTTTCATAAATGCATTGTTTTTAATAGCTAAGTAATAATCCATTGTGTAATTGTAACACATTTCCTGTATCAATTCCACTGTTGAGGGACATATGGGTTCTTTTCAGCTTCTGGCTATTGTAAATAAGGATGCTATGAACATACTGGAGCATGTGTCCTGATTACATTAGAGCTTCATCTGGGTCTATGCCCAGGAGTGGTATTGTTGGGTCCTCAGGCAGCTCTATGTCCAATTTTCTGAGGAATGGCTAAACTGGTTTCCAGAGTGTTTGTATCAGCTTGCAATCCCACCAGCAATGAAGGAGTGTTCCTTTTTCTCCACATTCTTACCAGCATCTGCTGTCACCTGAATTTTTTTAATCTTAGCCATTCTGACTGGTGTGAGGTGGAATCTCAGGGTTGTTTTCATTTGTATTTCCCTGATGTTTAAGGATGCTGAACATTTCTTTAGGTGCTTCTCAGTCATTCAGTGTTCCTCAGTTGAGAATTCTTTTTTTTTTAGCATTGTACCACATTTTTTAATAGGGTTATTTGATTTTCTGGAGTCTAGTTTATTGATTTCTTTTTATATATTGGATATTAGTCCTCTATCAGATTTAGGATTGGTAAAAATCCTTCCCCAATCAGTTGGTGGCATTTTTGTATTGTTGCCAGTGTCTTTTCCTTTACAGAAGCTTTGCAATTTTATGAGTTCCCATTTGTGGATTCTGGATCTTACATCATAAACCATTAGTACTCTGTTCAGGAATTTTTTTTCCCTGTGCCCATATGTTCGAGACTCTTCCCCACTTTCTCTTCTGTAAGTTTCAGTGTATCTGGTTTTATGTGAAGGTCCTTGATTCACTTGGACTTGAGCTTTGTAGAAAGAGATAAGAACAGATAGATTTGCCTTCTTCTACATGGTAACTGCTAGTAGAGCCAGCACCATTTGTTGAAAATGCTGTCTTTTTATCACTGGATGGTTTTAGCTCCTATGTCAAAGATCAAGTGATCATAGGTATGTGGGATCATTTCTGGGTCTTCAGTTTTATTCCATTGATCTACCTGCCTGTCACTGAATCAATACCATGCAGTTTTTAATCACAATTGTTCTTTAGTACAGCTTGAGGTATGGAATTGTGATTCCCCTAGAAGTTCTTTTATTGCTGAGAAAATTTTTTCCTATCTTGTGATTTTTGTTATTCTAGGTGAATTTGCAAATGGATTTTTCTAACTCTGTTAAGAATTGAGTTGGAATTTTGATGGGGATTGCATTGAATTTATAGATTGCTTTCAACAAGATAGCCATTTTTACTATATTAATCCTGTCAATCCATGAGCATGGGAGATTCTTTCATCTTCTGAGATCTTTGATTTCTTTCTTCACAGACTTCAAGTTCTTATCATAGAGATCTTTTACTTTCTTAGTAGAGTCACACCATGGTATTTTATATTATTTGTGACTATTATGAAGGGTGTTGTTTCCCTAATTTCTTTCTCAGCCTGTTTATCATTTATGTAGAGGAAGTTCACTGATGTGTTTGAATTTATTTTATATACAGACACTTTGCTGAAGTTATTTTTTAGGTTTAGGAGTTATCTGGTAGAATTTTTGGGGTAACTTAAGTATACTATCCTATCATCTGCAAATAGTGATATTTTACTTCTTCCTTCCCAATTTGTATCCCTTTGATCTGTTTTTGTTGTCTAATTGTTCTGGCTAAGAGTTCAAGCACTATATTGAATAGGTAGGGCAAAAATGGGCAGCCCAGTCTAGTCCCTGATTTTAGTGGAATTGCTTCAAGTTTCTCTCCATTTAGTTTGATGTTGGCTACTGGTTTGCTGTATTTTGCTTTTATTATGTTTAGGTTTGGACCTTGAATTCCTGATCTTTCCAAATCTTTTATCATGAAATGGTGTTGGATTTTGTCAAATGATTTCTCAGTGTCTAATGAGATTATCATATGCTTTTTTTCCTTTAGTTTGTTCATATAGTCTATTATGTTGATGGATTTCCACATATTGAACCATCTCTGCATCCCTGTGATGAAGACTATTTGATCATGATGGATGATCGCTTTAATGCGCTCTTGGACACAGTTTGAGAGAGCTTATTTAGGGCGAAGTGTAGTTGAGACTTCATGGGTATAGTGTTCCTGTAGTTTCTAGGGAGCACAATTTCACAACAGATATGCTGTTTCTCTTATAATTCAATTAATACAGATTTTCTTTTTCTTCTTGAATGTTTCATAAGTGTTTGTTACACAAGTTGTAGATGTACCTGTTGGATTGGGCTCCCAATTCTTATAATATAAGCTTATAAAATACAAAGAATATAATTTATTAAATGAATAATGAAATGATGAAAACTCTGATTTGTATAAGTATTTGCCTTGAGTTGGAAATGAACAGGTACCTCGAAAGAAAATAAATTTTGTATATTGCACACAAATCTGATGAGCATGAACTGATTTAGAGGTCAAATATAAGCAAAGAGTACAATAGATCAAACACAAATGTGAACATTCAAACAGAGTATCTGTGTAAGTGACAAGAAATTAGTTTCTAGATTAGAGAAAACATTGATTGGTAGTCTCATTAAAGACAGAGAGACAGATGTGATATGATCAGAAGACTTTGGGTGTCAAGTTGCAATATATGTGCTGGTTATTTTTGGCAAGTTCTTAAACTAGGATGAGAGAATGGTGCAATGCTATCTGAGGCACATAGAATATTTAGTTAATCCAATGGGGTAGAGTGGACTACTGTGACAAATGCAGATTATATAGGGATTTTCTGAGAAAATGAAAAGTAAAAACAATATGCATTTATGTAGAAAAAAGTGATTTCTCTTAGTGATGATGAAGAGATATAATTTATTAAAAAAAAAAAAAAAAGCCCAACACTGTGAATTTAAGGAGGAAAAGAATAAGAGAAATAAAGTAATCCTAGTAAATCCAGTGAAGAAATTAAGTGAAATTCTCTCCTGTTGAGGGCTACTGATGTATTGTTCTATTTACAAAGGATAATGAAAGTAATCAGATTATTTGAGCCACAGGAAACAAAGGAACTAAAGGAGTAGAAAATTAGAACTGCAAATGGAGATCTGAAGAGTTTACTGAGGAGAGGGCTGCTGATACAATAGACTCAGTCATACTTTCTCACTTTGCCTACTTACATTTTGTTAACAATAGTTCAAAGTGGCTTTTAAAAAATCTTATGGATATATTACATTATTTGATATAATTTTATGATATTTTTGCTAAAGAATATAGTAACTTTGTGAAACTTGGGGGAAAGATTTTTTTGATATTTATGATAATGCAGCAGGTATTGTATGTAAACATCTGAGTCCATGGATCTGCCTATTCAGGTGCTAAATTGAAACTTTGATCAAAATGTTCTTATTGCATATTTAATATTAGAATGAAATCAATATAAAGATAGACTGCTTTTTCACACTTATTCTTAAAGTTTTTAAATAACTCTAATTGTACTTTATCATGAGTTTACCCAACTGTGCAAAAATTGTTGAAGTTTGAAGTTACTTAAACCATCACAGAATAAACTCATGCCTTGACCTAGAGAATCGACTCTTCTGTTGCTCAGCTGGATGCCCATACTATTGGCATATGGACCTTTTAATCACTATCTCCACCATGTGAGAATGCAACTTGTGAAAAAAGATGTTGATTTCTACCAGTAATGAATGTTGGAACAGTCACAGTGGGAGTTGTCTTTTGTTTAGTATTTTATTCATAGCACTTGTCTTATTCTCTTCATTAATTAGCAACATTTAACATTCTACGGACATCTGTGGCAATACTAACTGTTCTTGAAATCACTCTATTTGGAACATAGGAAAACCTTTGTGGTTTGAAATGAGTACTACTAGCTCTTTCACATACTAGACAGAAGTGAAAAACATGAGTCATTTCTATAAATAACTAATGAACAAAGCATTTACCAGTTTGAAACATTTAGTAGTAGTATTCATTAGTAGTGATAGCATTCACTATTCTTTCAATAACTCAGGTAGCATCATTAAAGTTAATTTCTTAATTTTGAAATGAAAATATGATAATGGTTGACATGTCTCAGGCAACTTGGGGTTTCCATGACATCATTTTTGAAGCTAATTGAGAATTCCAATTCCTTATCCGTTTACATGATCATAACTTAAAATGAAAAATAGAATCATAATGTTACCTTCTTCATTCTACATAATCATGATGTCATCTCCTATCTCAACACACAGAAAAGAAAGTTTACCTGTATTTTATCTAAAGACTAGGCTTTGTACTATAGCCGTAAAAAATCATTGCTTGATGTGTGTATATGAATGTACAAAATGAAAGGAATGATATAGTTACTAGAATGGTCTTTGAAAGACCTTCAGGAGTTGATTGGTAGGCTGCCAAAAGCAGACCAGCAACAGGGATAAAAATGATGGTACATACATATTTTCTATGTTTTGGGAAGTCAATTGACAATAAAAAGAAATACATTTATTACTACATTTTGCTTTTTGTATTTTGTTTATTTTTCTTTTTATGTATATGAGTACATAGTAGCTGTCTTCAGACACACAAGAAGAGGGCATTAGATTACATTACAGATGGTTGTGAATTACCATGTGGTTGCTGGGAATTGAACTCTAGTTTGCTTTTTCTTATACATTAGCAACTACTGACAGTTACATATTTCAAAAACCTCATATTTGGAACCAATAACTTAAGTTAGGAAAAGCATATTTTGGCACATGTGGGATTGTTTATGCCAGTTCCATTGTTTCTGGAGATTGTTTAAAGAGAATGAAGTGGCATGAGGAAAATACTGCTCATTTCTTGGTGACCAGGATGTGAGAGAACTTTTATTTTCCACAGCATGTCTCAATGACCCACTAAACCACACTACTCAGCAATAGCATTATATTGTGAATTATAGAGGAAATAATCAAGTAATTATGTCAGAACCATTTGAATTTAATTATTTAATCAAACTTAGCAAATGAACACCTAAAAATTGAGGCCTCTAAAACAAAATTCTAATTTAATTCTATAGTCCATAGTGCCACCACAGAATTGAACATAAAGAGAGTATTTTCTGTTTAGGTTTTTTGTTGTTTATATATATATATATATATATATATATATATATATATATATATATATATATATATCTTCTGTTTGCTTACTTTTGAAACTCCCAAGGAGAGGTTCCTGTCAGCAAGTACCTCTTGTCAACAGCAACAGTTTCTCAAAAAAAAAAATAAGAAGCAATTAGTTGAGGAAGCAGCCTAAAAGTGGGAGAACATCTTTTATAACTATATAAACATGAGGCATAATATCTAGAATATCTAGAATATATATATATATATATATATATATATATATATATATATTATATATATAAAACAAGCATAACACTTTTTGAGGAGGGAGGGGGACCAGAAAAAGAGAAACAAAGGATGTTAGAAGGGTTTGAATATGAAAGTTGATAAACTCAATAATATGTATCCACATTTGCATATAAGTAAAATCTTATTCCTTTAGCAAGGATACTTTGTTTTGCAGTAGCTCTACACTGTTACAGGAAACCATAAGCAATCAAACTGCAGTTATGGCACTCAGTCTGAAATGATACACCCACAACATAACTCCTGCACCTAAGCCTCAAGGCTCAAAGCAGAGTCGGGGTGGAAAGATTGTAAGAGACAAAGAAACAGGGAATAAATTGTGAGACTGTGTCTCACAAGAATATTAGAAGCTACAAACAAAATCTCTCCAGCATGACTCCCTAAACATGAGATGAAAAAGACAATGCCTGTATCCATGTTAACATGATGGAGAAAAATTCAGCATATACATTTCTGCTCAGAAAACTGCACACAATTAAGGAATGCAAAGAACAAGACAAACAATCATACCCAGGGAAGACCATCTCAACTGGCTATTCAACAGCAAATGGTCAGCCCTGAAAATACAGATAAAAGTAACATCTTAACTGAGAAGATGAGAAGATTGTATATATGCATTGAGGAATATATATGTAATATTATGCATAACAAAATGAAAAGAAATAGGTCATGATTGTGAAAAAGTTGAAAGAGGTTAAATAAGGCTGGGTTTACAGGGAGGATAGGGAATGGTAAAATAATGTAATTGTACAATTTTCTGAATAATTACCCATATAATACTTTCTTGCTGCTCTATTGACAATTTTAAATAGTAAAGTTTTCAGTTATAATATGTGAACTGCAGAAACAAGTATTACTTGGTCCACTTTGGATCTCTCCTTTGGTTAATTTCCTCTTTACTGTCTTGACCTGTGATAATGTCCACTAATTGCAAAATTACTATTTTAGAAATTAGTTTGTATAGTTCTTTAAGCTGTCTTTATTAAGATGATAACAACTGAACAGCTTTAAAACAACTCCTAATAATTTACTGTGATAACCATAGTCTGAGAATCTCTCAATACTCCTCAGAGAAGATTCTCCTTATAGTAATGTCAAGTAACAGAGACCTTCAAACTTTCAGCCTGCGGACAATAAGAAACTATAGTATGTAAAGCCTTCAATGTGACATACATATCACAACTCTCTCCTCAACGCTCAGGTATTTCCAAGGAAGAGAGGAAGAGAAGATTGTTAACAGCAGAGGTGATATATAAGATCAAGAAAACAGTGTTTTTCAGGCACAGCAGGAAAGATGCATGTATGAATTCAAACAATTGAGAGTATGCATAAGACCTGGCAGGTCTGAGAGGCAACAGCATTGAAGCAGAGAGAGGAGACAAAGAGCATGAAATCCCATCACTAGCTGAGGAGCTATTAGCATTTGAAAGCTAAGGGAAGAAGGAGAATCAGTTTTCTTCAGTGATATGCTCCCTGATATATTGAACACACAGCAGGACTGACCCACTCCCCAGTGTAGTGGCATAACACATATAGGACTCATTGTGCTTCAACATAAAAACAGAGACTGTTTTTATGTTGAAGGATAAAACAGAGACTGTTTTTATGTTGAAGGGTAGGATAGAGAAACTTCATCTAGTATGAGCTGAGATAGAGAGGGTGAATATCTTCAAAGATTATTGTATATTATTCTCAAGAATTAATAAATAAAATGCCACATTAAAAAGATCATTATAAGGAAGAAAGTATAATTTGTCTTACTATAGACCTGAGGATAGAATCCATATATGTTTTCCCATACTGGATATGCATAAACTCTTTCTCATATGAAAGAGCCTGTCCTTTGGATTTGAGTTTTCCATGGTATGATAAACACTTGGGTTTGTAATTACAAATGTATTTAAGCCTTGTCATCTGGTCATATGGTGGCCCCAAATTTTTCCATAAAACCAATATAATGATTCCTTGTTCATTTTATCATTTTTTGCTGATCTTTGCATTTATATTAGTAAATCACTAGTAAAATATTTTTCTTTAATAGACACATTCTGTTTAACAAACAAAAATTAAACATCATATATGAATGTTTAGAAATAGAACAGTATGAGTAGGTGAAGTGTATTTCTTTTTCTTTTTTTTTCAAATTTTTTATTATATATTTTCTTCATTTACATTTCAAATGCTATCCTGAAATTCCCCTTTACCCTCCTGCCTCATTACTCCCAAACCCACCCACTCCCCATTCCTGGCCCTAACATTCCCCTGTACTGGGGCATACATATAATCTTCCCAAGACAAAGGGCCTCTCCTCCCATTGATGACCTACTAGGCCATCCTCTGCTACATATGTAACTAAAGACACAAGCTCTGGGAAGTACTAGTTAGATCATATTTTTGTTCTTCCTATAGGTTTGCAAACCATTTTAGCAACTTGGGTATTTTCTCTAGCTCCTTCATTAGGGGACCTGTGTTGCATACAATGGATGACTTTGAGCATCCACTTATGTATTTGCCAGGCACTGGCATAGCCTCACAAGAGATAGCTATATCAGGGTCCTGTCAGCAAAATCTAGCTAGCATATGCAAATAGTCTCTGGGTTTGGTGGTTGTTTGTGCGATGGATCCCCGGGTAGGGCAGTTTCTGAATGGTCCTACCTTCTATCTCTGTCCCATACTTTGTCTCTGTAACTCCTTCCATGAGTATTTTGTTCCCCCTTCTAAGAAGGAACAAAGTATCCAAACTTTGGTCTTCCTTCTTCTTGAGTTTCATGTGTTTTGCAAATAGTATCTTGGGTATTCTAAGTATCTGGGCTAATATCTATGTATCAGTGAGTGCATATCATGGGTGTTCTTCTGTGTTTGGATTACCTCACTCAGGAATATACCCTCCAGATCCATCCATTTGCCTAAGAATTTTATGAATTCATTGTTTTAAAAAGTTGAGTAGTACTCCATTGTATAAATATACCACATTTTCTGTATCCATTCCTCTGTTGAGGGACTTCTTGGTTCTTTCCAGCTTCTGGCTATTATAAATAAGGCTGCTATGAACATAGTGGAACACGTGTCCTAGTTACAATTTGGAACACCTTCTGGGTATATTCCAGGAGAGGAATTGCTGGATCTTCGGGAAGTACTATGTCCACTTTTCTGAGGAACTACCAGACTGATTTCTAAAGTGGTTGTACCAGCTTGCAATCCCACCAAAAATGGAGGAGTGTTCCTCTTTCTCCACATCCTCACTAGCATCGGTTGTCACCTGAATTTTCAATCTTAGTCATCCTGACTGGTGTGAGGTGGAATCTCAGGGTTGTTTTGATTTGCATTTCCTGATGATTAAGGATGTTGATATTTTTTTCAGTTGCTTTTCAGCCATTTGGTATTCTTCAATTGACAATTCTTTGTTTAGCACTGTACCACATTTCTAAATAGGGTTATTTGATTTTCTGGAGTCCAGCTTCTTGAGTTCTTTGTATATATTGGATATAAGCCCCCTATTATATTCAGGATTGGTAAAGATATTTTCCCAATCAGTTGGTGGCCTCTTTGTCTTATTGACAGTGTCTTTTGCCTTACAAAAGCTTTGCAATTTTATGAGGTCCCATTATTCAATTCGTGATCTGACAGCCCAAGCCATTGCTGTTCTGTTTAGGAATTTTTCCCCTGTGCCCATATCTTTTAGGCTTTTCCCCACTTTCTCCTCTATAAGTTTCAGTGACTCTGTTTTTTTGTGGAGTTCCTTGATCCACTTTGACTTGACCTTAGTACAAGGAGATAAGAATGGATCAATTCGCATTCTTCTACATAATAACTGACAGTTGTGCTAGCAACATTTGTTGAAAATGCTGCCTTTTTTTCCACTGAATAGTTTTAGCTTCTTTGTCAATGATCAAGTGACCACAGGTGTGTGGGATCCTTTCTGGGTTTTCAGTTCTATTCCATTGATCCACCTGTCTGTTGCTGTTCCAGTACCATGCAATTTTTATTGCAATTGCTCTGTAATACAGCTTGAGGTCAGGAATGGTGATTCCACCAGAGTTTCTTTTATTATTGAGAATAGTTTTTGCTATCCTAGGTTTTTGCTATTCCAGATGAAATTGCAAATTACCCTTTCTAACTCAGTGAAGAACCGAGTTGGAATTTGATGGGGATTACATTGAATTTGTAGATTAATTTCAGCAAGATAGCCTTTTTTACTATATTAATCCTGCCAATCCATGAAAATGGGAGATTTTTCCATCTTCTGAGATCTTTGATTTCTCTCTTCAGAGAATTGAAGTTCTTATCATACAGATCTTTCACTTCCCTAGTTAAAGTCACACCCAGGTATTTTTTATTTTTTATTTTTTGTGACTATAGTGAAGGGTGTTGTTTCCCTAATTTCTTTCTCAGCCTGTTTATCCTTTGTGTAGAGAAAGGCTGGTGATTTTTTTTCAGTTAATTGTTATATCCAGCTACTGCAGTGAAGCTGTTTATCAGGGTTAGGAGTTCTCTGGTGGAATATTTAGGGTCACGTATACATACTATCATATCTTCTGAAAATTGTGATATTTTGACTTCTTTCTTCCCAATTTGTATCCCTTTGATCTCTTTTTGTTGTCGAATTGTTCTGGTTAGGACTTCAAACACTATATTGAATAGGTAGGGCAAGATTGGTCAGCCTTGTATAGTTTCTGATTTTAGTGGGATTGCTGTAAGCGTCTCTCCAATTAGTGTGATGCTGGCTACTGGTTTAGTGTATATTGCTTTTATTATGTTTAGGTATGGGCCTTGAATTCCTGATCTTTCCAAAACGTTTATCATGAATGGGTGTTGGATTTTGTCAAATGCTTTCTCAGTATCTAAGGACATGATCATGCATTTTTTGTCTTTGAGTTTGTTTATATATTGGATTACTTTAATGGATTTCCATATATTAAACCATCCCTGCATCCCTAGGATGAAACCTACTTGTTCATGATAGATGATTGTTTTGATGTTCTTGGATTCTGTTTGTGAGCATTTTATTTTGTATTTTTGCATCAATATTCATAAGGGATATTGCTTAAAGTACTCTTTCATTGTTGGGTCTTTATGTGGTTAAGATATTAGAGTAATTGTGGCTTCATAGAAGGAATTGGGTAGAGTACCTTGTGTTTCTATTTTGTGGAATAGTTTGAGCAGAATTAATATTAGGTCTTTGAAGGTTTTATAGAACTCTGCACTAAACCTGTCTGGTCCTGGGCCTTTTGGTTGGGAGACTATTAATGACTGCTTCTATTTATTTAGGGTATATGGGACTGTTTAGATCATTTATCTAATCATGATTTTACTTTGGTAACTGGTATTTATCTAGAAAATTGTCCATTTCATTCAGGTTTTCCAGTTTTGTTGATATGCCCTTTGGTAGTAGGATCAGACAAAGTTTTAGATTTCCTCAGATTATGTGGTTCCGTCTCCCTTTTCAATTCTGATTTTGTTTATTAGGATACTGTGCCTATGCCCTCTAGTTAGCCTGTCTAAGGGTTTACCTATCTTGTTGATTTTCTGATTCTGTGAATAGTTCTTTTTGTTTCCACTTGGTTGATTTCAGCCCTGAGTTTGATTATTACCTGCCTAAGAAGGTGCCTACAAGTCTGGGTCTCAGCTTTGATTCCTGGATCAGTCCTGGGGTCAGAGTCCTCCCGCAATGATGACTTTTTTGGGGGGGAGATTTTATTTTTTTTTTATTTTTTAAATTTATTTATAATTATTTTCTTTATTTACATTTCAAATACTCTCCCGAAAGTTCCCTATACCCCACCCCCGCCCCTGCTCCCCTACAACCCACTCCCACTACTTGGCTCTGGCCTTCCCCTGTGCTGGGTCATATAAAGTTTACAAGACCAAGGGGCCTCTCTTACCAATGATGGCCGATTAGGCCATCTTCTGCTACATATGCAGCTAGAGACACGATCTCAGGGGGGTACTGGATAGTTCATAATGTTGTTGAACCAACAGGGTTGCAGCCCCCTACAACTACTTGGGTATTTTCTCTAGCTCCTCCATTGGGTTCCATCCAATAGATGACTGTGAGCATCCACTTCTGTGTTTGCCAGGCACTGGCATAGCCTCACAAGACACCACTATATCAGGGTCCCTTCAGCAGAATCTTGCTGGCATGTGCAATAATATCTGGTTTTGAAGGCTGATGATGGGATGGATTCCCGGATGGGGTAGTCTCTGGATAGCCCATCCTTTCATCTTAGCTCTAAATTTTGTCTCTGTA
>NC_034613.1:106557310-106572669 GCF_900095145.1 Mus pahari | reverse complement strand
TTAAACATAGTACTACTGGAGGACCCAGCAATACCTCATCTGGGCATATACCCAGAATATCTTCCAACTGGTAACAAGGACGACTTTTAATTGGGTCTGGTTTAGAAGTTCAGAGGTTTAGTCCATTATCATCAAGGCACTAGTTTGGCATCATCCAGCAGACATGGTACAGGGGGAACCGAGAGTTCTACATCTGCATCTGAAAACAAACAAGAGACTGTCCTGAAGTATATTTCTTCATGGGTATGCCTATATAGTATTTTGTTAATGTCTATTACAAATTGAAATAGTACTTTTGCTCAAATTTTTGAATATTTATTCATTTACTCTTTATTATTTTGTAATATTTGTGGGGCAGAAGAGGTAACTCACTACTTAAAAACAATTGCTAGTGTTCCAGAATATATGGGTTCTTCTCACATACAAATAATAGCTCACAACCATAAGTAACTCAAATTTCAGGTATTCCAATGCCAACTCTTGTCTCTGGGGGGATCAATGCATGCATGTGATACACACATATGCATGCCGTTAAAACCCTCATGAACGTATAAGTTTTGAAATTTCTTTTTCAGAATTTTGACTTATTTTGGGTTTAGTATAAGCAAATAGTGATTTTAAAGGTAAAATCTGCTTCTTAAATTGATATAATTCATTTGTCTTCATAGAAAACTCACTGATTTTTGCCTTAATCTTTACTAACCATGTCCAAAATAAAGGACAATTTCATTTATGTGTTTAATTCTTCTCATTGGAATATTTGATCACCTAGGAGAGATAAATTTTGAAATTCTGTAATCATTTGGCTTTACTACAACTCTCTAAGTCATTTAATCTCATCCACATTGTAGAGATGTGTGCTTGAATAAGAGAAATGTGAAATAGTTGTAGGGCAAGTGCTTATATACCTTCACTCTTTGGCAGGTAGGCAGCTGTAAATTATTTTCTTTCATGGTAATTTAGTTGAAATATAAAATACGCTGTGCTGTGTTCCAAATGGTGTGGTCCCAGAAACCTGAATGGGCATAGCAAAGAATGTAGAACAGACACAGAGATATAGTTGTAGTAAAAAAAAAGTTGTAGTCAGATGAATTGTGTAAGCTCTCATGGAGCCCAACCTATAGCACAACAATCTGGAAATTCAGCACTTTTGTTGTGTATAGCACATTGGGAGGAGTTAGCTAGTCTTGGTAGGGCTCTCTAGTAAACAGTCTCAAGCTATAAACATCCTGGAGGATGAAGTTGCTGATGGCAGTTTTTGCATATGCTGGTCATGAACATTCTTATAGTTACAAACAAGTGATCCATATTTATATGACAACCAGAGGTAGGCTTTTCTTATTCTGACACTGACCTATATGGGAAAGGCTGTATTATCCCCATTGGTCTGGGGCACTGGGTTTTTGTTATAGCTGTATCCATGTCTACAATACACATTCACTCAGAACTCCATCCACTCTATACATTCACTCAAAGCTTCCTTCACTCCCTTACAGCTTAATGAAAGCAACTTGAATAATATGGTTTATATTGGCTCATGATTCAAATATACAGACTATTCTAAGAGCAAAAGCTTGAGACAACTGATCATATCACTTTAGCTCCAGAGACCAGGTCTTGTATATTGTCTTGTACCAGGATGAATTCTAAGAATTAGCTGAATTCCTAGAAACAGCTTCTGGTCCCAGTTGTCCCATATGCACTTAGACTACAATATCTTAACTATGCTTTGTTGTTTAGTACATAGTCAGGACTGAAACCCAGCAGTTGCTAAGGAGGCTCTGATTGGCTAGTCCTAATCTAGAGAATCTAGAGTGACTTATCACAAAAACCATCTGAGGTATTTGACAGATAGTAACTCACTTAAAGATGACAGGTGTGAAAGAGAGGTCTGACAGAAATTTACTCCATTTTTAGTTAGGTCTAAATTTCAGTTTCCCAAGGAAGTAGGCAAGATTTCTCTGAAAAAATCACAGACAATGGACCATTAATCAGAGTGGTCCTCACATCTAGCTGAGAGAGATAGCTGGTCCAAGGTCTGAAGCAGTTCCTGGAGTTTATCTAAGGTCTGACCTAAACTGGTAAAACTAATATAACAACATATTATAAATGTACTAATGTAACTGCTGCATGCCTAATGTAGTTGCTGTTTACCTAGCCAGTAATGGTAGAAATGATCTAGCAGCCATTGCTAAAATTTCCCTAGTTGTGCTTAAAAGGAGCCTGTGAGCTAATCTGATTGTTGTCATTTTGTATGAATGGTTGACATTTGCATGCTGGTTGTTTTGTAGAATGAACATCCTTTGCTTTTGCATACTATTTGAGTCTGGGGTCTTCCTTCATTGATTTTCAGTTTTTTTCCAAAAGATGGTTGGGAATGTACAACATACATGTACTCAATTGGGGACCCCTACTTTGACCCTTATCCCTCCAAATTTGTGTGTTTTATTTTTTTGTTTGGGTTTGTTGCTGCCGTTACCTCATTTTGTTTTTGTTTTGCTTTGTTTTTGCTTTTAAAAGGTTGCTTTATCTTGCCCCTTCATTGACACAGTTTGGATCCCATACCCAGCCATCTCCCTGATATATAAGATGTTTGAATAAAGAACGTTCGTTGGCTGAAACTTGGTTTTCAAATTGGATTATTCCCAAACTCTCAGACTTGAACATTATAACACAGAGATAGGGAAAAAAATTGTGTGTTCATCCCTAAAAAGTATGCAGCACTCCTCCATATCTTATGTTTTTTTTTTTTTCTTGTCTCCAGATTTCTTTCTTGAATTCTTATACGGATTTCCCTTCATGATTAATGTTGATCAGGAAATGCAAACTTAAATAAACCTCATGTTACTTTTTGTCATTGCCTTTATCAAAACAATAAAAAGCTGACTAAGACAGAATATAGTTACTGGGTTAAATAGGTGCTGCTTTATCAAAGCTGACACTTTTGCTTCACTTTTTTTTGTTTATTTGTTTTTTTCTGGGAGAATTATTAAAGATTTTACAAGATTGGCCTCGAAGTGTGGTTTAGTTTTTGTAGCAAATTAAAAAAAAAAAATGGAAAAGGCAGTGGAGATGACACAAGCATGGAAACTTTACAGAATGTTATTTATATGAGATATTCAAGATGAACAAGGAATGAAACTTTATGGTTTAAAATAATGTGTGTGCGTTAAGTTGAAAAGGGGTCAGTTGTGTTTATGATTTTTGTTAATTTGATACAATTGTGGAGATAACTTTAAAAGGGGAATTAAGAAAATTTCTTTTTAGTAGTGGTCCGTAGGCAATTTTGTAGGACATTTTGAACTAAAATTTGATGTTGTAAGTACCATGCCCCTGGCAACGTTCCAGTCAGGAAACTGTTTCTTGTGTGTATAGGAAAGCAAATTGAGTAAGCTAAAGTGAAACAAGCCAGTACACAGCATTATCACATAGTCTCTGCTTTAGTTCCTGCCTCTAAGGTTCTGCAGTGAATTCCTTCCCTGAATTTTCTTCAGGATGGATTGTTATAAGAACAGGTGAGCTGAAATAAATCCTTTCCTCAATTTGTTTTTTTCATTCTCTTTCTCACAACAATGACGACCTTATTTGGACTCTAGGTATATCAACTGTATTCTAGGACAGGCTCTATTCTAAATAATAAGGCAAAACAAATTAGATTACATGATTTTCTTTTTCTTAAGAGAAAGAAATGATATGAGGCTGGAAAGATAGGGACATTGGGGAAGAACTGTACTGGAGAATTTGACAAGGGGAAAGAATATTATCAAAATACATAGTGTGAAATTATTAAAAATAAATTAAGACAAAATGAATATAAAAGTAGAAAATAGTTATAAATTTTCAAAAAAGTAACTTGAAAGTTATTTTTCAAAATTATGCTAAACATTGAATACCAAAGATTGCTAATATACCTATTAATGTAGACTTAATTTGCAACAGCAACACTTGATCCTTTCATACATACATTTTTGTGACATATGGGAATATTCTAGATTTATAATTATTCTGTGTATATTCTTAGTATATAACATTCTCATTAAATCATTCTCATATGGTAATATAGAAATCATCCTAATACTTTTGGAGAACAGATGATTAAAACTATTCATGTAATGATACTTTAATATCAGCAGAAATGCATATACTTTATTATATATTATAGGTATATAAAGTTCCTTTCAAGATTAGTTATAAATACTCTTGGGACATATTATAAATTTAAGGATGAACTGTGACTTCATCTAGAGATGAAAAATGATAAACTAATATTGAGACCTATATTCTGATACAAATTTTGCAAACGCTTAGAATATACGGAATCATACTCAGTATTATGTTTTCTTTGCCTTAGAAACTAATTAGTGTAAATTAGTGGTGGAAGATTTTCATACATGTGATAATATGTCCACGAGGAACTAATAAAAAATGTTTAGGATTTGTTTTCTTCATTTGGTGTTTAGTTTTGATTAAATCCATTATTTTTGGGCCAGCAGTGATGCCAACCTTCATGGCAGGTACCACTTCATGGAGGGCATGAATAAAAGAGCAGTAGAAATCAGAACCTAAGACAACAGGCAACCAAACAAAGCATGCTCTTGGCAGTCTTCTTCTAAAATAGGTCTCAGTTACTAATGTTTGCATTATTCACACTATCAAATTATAAACACATCAAAAATCATATATTGATAATGTCAGAATTCTTATGACTTTATCGGTATTTAAAACTTTCTTCTATAAGCACAATAGAATTGAGGAACAAATTTTAAACACATGAGCTTTTGTGGAAAAAAAAAGTCTCATCCAAATCGTAATAGTAACATATTACAGAGTTGTACAATATTTATCAAAACCTGATCAATTTTATTTATACTTAACTACTTGAGCATACAATCTTTTTTGAGAAAATATGTGAATATTATGAGTATTTTTTTATAAGTTAATAGATTACTATAAAAATCTTTCAGGTAAAAACTATTATTTTCCTGACTCCCAAAGTTTTCATTCTTAAAAAGGATGGCAGCTTTAAGATACAGATTTATATGTTTATGTGGGATATTACATTTACAATTTTAAGTATATTGAACCATTCTTACATCTATGAGATGAAACCTACTTGAACATGTTGGATGATGTGGATGATGTTTTTATGTTTTTAAGATTTGGTTTGCAAGTTATTTGAGAAAATTTGCATCTATATTCCTAATATAATCTGTCCTATTTTAGGATTAGGAATCAGGGTATCTGTGATCTCATAAAAAGAATTGGGCAATGCTCCCATTTCTGTTTTGTGGAATAAATTGAGGAAAATTTGCATTATATAGTCTCTGACAGTCTGGTAGAATTCTGGGCTAAAACTCTCTGGCCTTTGTATTCTTTTGTTTAGGAGACTTAATTACTGCTTCTATTTCACTGGAACAGTTAGATCTGTTTTATATTGCTCATCTGATTTTATTTTTCTCTGGTAGGCAGTATATATTTTTTAGATTATCCCATTTGGAGGATTGCATGTGTTTAAAGTTTGTCCTTAAGATTTTCTCATTCAGTAGTGAGTTGATCATTTTCCCTAATTTTATATGCTTCTACTGTTACTGTTTTTAATTTAATTTGATTTATCTTTTTAAAATTATGCACATGCCATGCCACACACTTGCCCATCTCCTGGTTATCAACTCACAAAATCCTACTCTTATTCTTTCTCCACTTCTGAGCTTGTTGGCACCCCCCTGACCCCAGGTATCACACCAGCTTGCATCCTAGTATTTCAATTCTTTGTTAGGCTAGATGCTTCCTTTCCCACTAGAGCCAGACAAAGCAGCACATATAGAAGAACATATTCTACTTACAGGCAACAACTTTTAGAATAGCCTCCTTTCTAGATTTTTGGGATATACATGAAGACCAAGTTCCACATCTGCCACATATGTGCAGGGGGACCTAGATCCAGCTCCTGTGTGTTTTTTTGTTTGGTGGTTCAGACTCTAAGAATCCCAAGGATCCAGGTTAATTGACTCTATTATTCTCCCTATGGAATTTCTATCCCTTATGGGATCTGTAGTTTTCCCTTCTATTTTTCCATAAAAGTCCCCAAGCTCTGTCCACTGTTTCTCTGTGGATGCCTGTATCAGTCTAAGTCATCTGCTGGGTGGAGTCTCTCAGAGGACAGCGTGCTTCTGTCTGCAAGCATAACAGTATCATTAATAGTGTCAAAAATGGATGCATGCTCGTGATATGGGTCTCAAGTTGGGCCAATTATTGCCTGGCCAGTCCCTAAGTCTCTGCTTCATTCCCCATGCCTACATTTCTTGTAGACAGGATAAATTTTGAAATCAAAGTTTTGTGGGTGTGATATTTCTATTGTTCCACTGGGGTTGCTTTTGGCTCTAGGGGGTTGCCAATTCAAGTTCCATATCCCCAATGTTGTGAGTTACAACTAAGAACACCTTGATTGAGTCTTGGGTGACTCTCATATGCCCAGTCTGTATAGCAGCTTTATCCATAATAGTGAAAAAGTGGAAATAACCTAGATGTTCCTCAACTGAAGAGTTGATAATGAACATGTGATAAGATCTAAAGAACAGAATACTAGTCAAATATTAAAAACAAAGAACTCAAGAATGTTGTAGGCAAATGGATAGAACTTGAGAGTATCATCTTGAGTGAGGTAACCCATTCCAAAAAAGCCATGCATAATATGGTTCTCACGAATAACTGAATATTAGCCATAAAATAAGGATTCCCATACTATATTCCACAGACACAGAGAAGCTAAACAAGAAGGCACAAAAGCCGATGCTTGAATCTCACTTATAATGGGGGATAAAGGCAGATGAGGGGAGGGAACTGAGAAGGAAGAGGATGGGTGTGGGGAATGGGATGGAAGGTTCAGGATCATGTGTGGGGAAGAACAAGAGAGATGGCTATGAAAATAAATGAAAATCTGGATGAAAAATGAAAAATGGATGGGGATGAGGAGGTAACAGGAAACTCTAGGAAGGGACAAAATTCTGGGATAAGAGAGGAGCCCAAGAATCAATGGGGGGTGACCTTAGCGGTTTCTGCTGTTAATATTTAGGTTTAATTCATCATAGTTAGTTTGACTGTTGTATGCTATTTCAATTTTCTTGTATCAGTTCAGACTTATATTTTACTACAATATGTAATTGGTTTTGTAGAAAGTTCTATGAGGCACTAAGGAAAAGGTATATTCTTTGCTATTTGGATCCAGCATTCTATAAATATCTGTTACATGTATTTTGTTTATGACAAAAGTTAACTCCAGCATTTCTGTAATTAAATGTGGATGATCTGCCTATTGGTGAGTGGAATGTTGAAGTACCCATTATCACTGTTTCAGGGTAAATATCTTATTTTTAAGTTGTAGTAGTGTTCCTTTGATAAACATGGGTTCTCTTGTGTTTGTTGACTAGAAGTTAAGAATTGATATAGGATTTTTTTTTCAATAAGTATTTAGTGTTTGTCTAATATGTCTTCTTCTATACATTAATAGGTCTTTGGTCTTTAAAGTTTAGTATTCCCTTTTTGATCTCTACATTTAATGTTTTGATTTTGATGTACTGTGGGAAATTTCTTTTTCAGCCAAGATTATATAGTGTTTTGATTGTTTCTTAGACCTTGATAGAAACCTCTTTCTTTGGGTTAGAGAAATCTTATTCTTTGATTTCACTGAAGACATTTTCTGTGTCTTTGTCCTAGGTTTTTTCTCATTCCTTTATTGCTATTATTCTACGATATGGTCATTTTATAGTGTTACATATTTTCTGGATGTTTTTTGCTAGTTTTTTGTTTATTTGTTTGTTCGTTTTGTTGTTGTTGTTGTTTTGAGATTTAACATTTTCTTTGGCTGAGGTATCCATTTCTTCTGCCTTACCTTCAATGCCTAAAATTCTTTTATCTTGTTACTCTCTGGTGAGACTTTCTTTAGAGAGAATATATTGTATATTGTGTGGATGCATCATCTGTCAATAAAGAATATTATGTCCTATAGATGAGTCAGGAACTAGAAGGCGGAATATCCAGGAAGAGAAAGAATGCTGGGATAAAGTCAGGTGCAGGATGATCTGCCTAAAAATATGTGAGGAGACAGATGTGTGGTAGCTGAATAGAGGTAACTAGTCATATGGAGAATGTAGGTTAAAATACTTAGGTTATCTAAGTTAATATCTAGTCACAGAAAAGCCTAACTGTATGGCCAAGTTATTTAATATCTGTTTTCCTTCAGTTTTGATTTTCTTTAATTATGGTATTTCCACTTCATGTCTTGACATTTTTCTTCAATTATTCTGCTGTTTATGTTTACATAGATGCCAGTAATGGATTTATTCTTATCCTATTTAAGGTTTTTGAGTATATTCAAACTAGTTATTTTTGAAGTCCTTGTCTTATGTTTCAGCTGTGTTGCTTTTTCTCAGAGCCTTCTGTTACAGGGTTGCTGGGATTTAGTGGAAACATTGCCCTGGGTGTAGTTGAAGTGTTGTTACACTGACATATAGGTATTTGCCTTGGAAATGATTGTAATTCTAGGTACTGTGTAATTCTAGTCTTGTGTTTGTTAGTTTTTTTTTTTTTTTTTTTTTTTTAACATTCGTTGGTCTCTGTTTCCTTCTCTGGTTCTTAGGAGTGGGTGCTAGCTGTTACTTACTTACTTAGTAGGGAATGCTTCTGAAAGCCTGTCAGGTGAGGGTTCTAGGTTTCTAGATAGAATGAACTTCTAAGTATTGGGGATGACATTTGGTAATCAGCATGGGCTAGAAGTGGATGGGGAGTTCCAAAAGATGGGGTCAAAGTGGATATGCCACTAGGTTCTGATTAGTCAACTGGGAATGTGGGGAGAAAGGGAGGAGTGGGCACAACAGTTTGTCTGCTACACAGCTGGGGATAGGACTGGAGAAGTGAGGGGAAGGACAGTTTACATTGCCTACCTTTTTAACTGTTTGACATGTCAGCTGGTATGCACAGGGAATTATAGTACAACTTATGTTCCAGTGACATAAAGTATCTTTCTACTTTCATAGGTACCTTTCTCTAATTTCTTCTTCTTCTTTTTTTTAAAGGTTTATTTATTTTATGTATGTGAGCATAGTTGCTGTCTTCAGACACACCAGGAGAGGGCATCAGATTCCATTTCAGATGGTTATGACCCACCATGTAGTTGCTGGGAATTCCAGAACTGCTGGAAGAGCAGTCAGTGCTCTCTAGTCCTACTCTAATTGTTATACATAAGTATGTGTGTGTGTGTGTGTGTGTGTGTGTGTATGTGTGTTTGTGTGTGTGTTTGTGTGTGTGTGTGTGCATGTGTGTAAAAGCTGTTCAATCTATTTAACATTTTTATGTACATATGATTTCATGGCTAACTGTCATTGGAAAAATTATCATTTATTCAACTCTCAATATGCATAGTTGCCTGTTATTCTTCATTTAGGGATATAATCTCATGAAAAAATTTCATTTCATATTATCATGTCTATTGTTGTTACACGATTTTAGCTCTTTTTTAGATAGCCTTATTATTGAGATAGTTTCTCTGACATTTCTAGAAGACACAAATTCACTGCAATCTCCCCATTCCTCTTGCTCTTTTGATCTTTCTGTTTCTAATTCTATGATGTTTAGAGCTGTATATGCTGAAATTATGTTTGAGATTTGTCTACTGGGTACATGTAACCTGTGATCTGCATTTTAACTAGTGGTTTTGTTTCATTACTTGTATCTTTGTGTTACAGAAACATTTCTTTGAGGAAAAGTGAGTATTAGATGTATTCCACAAGTATAAGGATAAATGTTTAGAATGTAGTTAGCAATTATTTTTGGTTAACTACATGGTTATATTATGTTCTCTCCCAAGATCCTTGAACTCAGTAGCCTTGGATAGCTGGCTACGTTTTCAGCAGCAGCAAGCATGTTTTCTTATTGAGAAGGCCTTTAATTCTATTTGAAAGCACTTGTTTATCATGAAGATGTGAGTTCCACTCTTTTTATTTTATTTGTTTTTAAGATTTATTTATTTATTACATGTAAGTACACTGTAGCTGTCTTCAGACACTCCAGAAGAGGGCTCCAGATCTTGTTATGGATGGTTGTGAGCCACCATGTGGTTGCTGGGATTTGAACTCAGGAACTTTGGAAGAACAGTCGGGTGCTCTTACCTGATGAGCCATCTCACCAGCCCCCACTCTTTAACTCATAGGACAAATATGCCACACTGATCCTTGTTCTAATTCATAGAATATATATATATATATACATATATATATATATATATATATATATATATATGTGTGTGTGTGTATACATGTAAATATCTATTTATGTACTTTTATATAAATAGATTATTTATGGCTTTTTGAAACATCCTTAGTGCTATTTCCCTCTCCTTCCTTTTTGTATTGATGTCCTTCACTTGAGGAGCTCCCCTTTTTTCCATTTTCCCCTTTATATAACTTGTATCCTACTGTTCACCTTTAGCATTCCTTTACCTGCCATGCACCAATTTTATTTTCTGGTTTATCCTGTTACTTCAGTTTACATATTCACACCTGGAGATTTAGAGCTAGAAATCACAAATGAGAGGAGTAAAACTGAGAAATTCAAAATCTCAGAAATCTTTTTCACACCCTTCTTCTTTCTCCTGTATGTCTTTTCTATATCCTGAAATTTTGTCTTTCATATTATTTTTCCTTCATATATATATATATATATATATATATATATATATATATATACCTTGTAAATAACTCCATCATATTAGACAAATCAGCGTATTTCTAAAATTACTTTTATGATTGAGTATATAGAAATAAACTTTAAATTTCCTCTCTCTTATTTTATATATCCATGGAGGTTTGAATAGGAGTCTCACATATTTGAGTGCTTGCTCTCCATTTGGTGGACTTGCTTAGAAAGAATGAGGAGATGTTAATTTGTTGGAGAAGGTATATCAGTGGCTTGGATTGAGAATTCAAAAGTCTTTGCCATTCCAGTTAGCCCTCACTACCTTGTGCTTGTGAATAAGTGGATATTAGCACCCCTTCCCCAATACAGAATACCCAAGATACAGTCCACAGAACTCAAAAAGGTCAACAAGCTAAAGGGCCCAAGTGAGGATGATTCAGTCCCACTTGGGAGGGAGAAGAAAGCAATCACAAGTAGGAGGGAGGGAGGGGCCTGGGAGGAAATGTGGACAGGGGTGGGTGGGGGGGACCTTATCTGGTATGGGTGAGGGAAAAGGACTGAAACCCTGAAAGCCAGCAGAAAGAATGGAAACAGGCAACCTTAGGAGGTAGGCGGTTAGAGTGACCCTCCAAAAAGCACCAGAGACACAGGATGTGAGAGACTCTCAGGACTCTTTTTGAGTCCTGAGACCTTAGATGAAATGACTGACAGTAGGTAGAAGAAACTTATAGAGCCCACCTCCAGCAGGGAAACAGGACCTGAAATGAGGGGGAGGTTGCCATCCCACAGTCACAACTGTGACCCATAATTGTTCCTNTCTGAAAGAATTACAGGGATGGAAATGGAGAGAAGCCTGAGAAAAAGAAGGTTCACCGACAGGCCCAAAGTGGAACCCAGGTCAAGGGGAAGCCCCAAAACTTGACACTATTACTGAGGCTATGGAGTACTTACCAAATAGAACCTAGCATGACACACTCTGGAAGACCCAACAAGCAGCTAAAAGATCCCTACAAGGATATTTGCACCCTACCAATGGACAGAAGATGCTGACACCTGTGATTGAATTAGGGAAGGCTGAAAGAATCTGAGGAGAAGGGCAATAAGTAGGAAGACCATCAGTCTCCGTTAATATGGACTTCTGAGATCTTTCAAACACTGGACCAATAAACAAGCAGCATACACCAGCTGATATGAGGCCCTCAAAACATATAGAGCAGAGGACTTCTGGGTGTGTGTTCAATCAGACATGATGCACCTAGCCTTCAAGAGACTGGTGACCCCAGGCAGTTTAGAGGTCAGATGGGGTGGGAATATCCTCATGAAAAAAGGAGATGGGGAGGAGATATGTGATATGGAACAGTCGGAGGGTGGACTGGGGGAATGGGAGGAATAAAATCTGGAGTGTAAATAAGTAGATGAATAAATAAATAAATAAATAAATAAATACATTCCACTTGAAAAACATAGATGTAAGGTCTTGCTAGGCATGGTGGCAAACCTGTAGTCTCAGCATTCAAGAGCCAGAAGAAAGTTGATGTCTAAATTTGAGGCAGCCTGACATTCAGAGCTATTTCCAGGATTGCCAAGGCTACACAGAGGACAAAAAAAAAGTAAGTTCTGAGCTATTGCTCTAGCATCATTGCTTACTTACCTGCTGTCATCCTGTCACTATGATAGTCATGGATTATTACTAACCCTTAGAAATTTTTCATAAGTTGCCTTGTTCATGATGGTTTTTCACAGTAATAAAATGTATCTAAGAGAACAAGCTTTATATAATCACAAAATTCCCAATTTGCCAACTCAATTTAAATATAGTGATTAATTGATAAGAACCGTACATTTTTAATGCAATTTAAACAATATCATGGAAGACATGTATTTAAACATTATTTTTTAGAATTCATTTTTTTAATTTTCTTTATTTACATTACAAATGCTATCCCGAAAGTTCCCTATACCCCACCCCCACCCCTGCTCCCCTACCCCCCACTCCCACTACTTGGCCCAGGCCTTCCCTTGTGCTGGGTCATATAAAGGTATTTAAACTTTTTTATTGTCATATTCCTGTTCACAGTGCCATTACATGTGAATATGTTAGACCAAATATGCACTTACATTCAATGATTAGATTAGGATTAGTTCCCCACAAAAGTAAGGATAGCAAAATCCAATGGATGATCTTTATTTAAAATATTTTTACTTTTTGATAAACAGTGAATATCTTACAACATAACATATATAGTGGGATAAATGGAAATTTTTTTCTGTCTGCCACTTAACTCAAACGTCTGTTAATTAAACTGAGATAGTTTCATTTCTAATTTGTTACAAGCTTGTATTACATCTGCTCTTGATTTAACCTTTACTACACAACATGGCTCCTGCCATTTCCTGTGACTTAACAATACTTTAAATATTATGATAGTAATGGAGCCATGTATGTAGGTAATATTGGTAATATAGCTAATTAAACTATAACACAGTCAATAAGTCTTGTTGAATACATAGCATGAATTTATTTGTGAATCTTTTGGTAATGTAACTTCATAAATCATTGATTTAAGGATTTTATTCCTTCCAGGTGAAGCCTATGGTTTGTAGGTAAATTTCTACTAGGAGAATGAAAGTTGCTATGACTCATTGATTTTTAGTAACATAATATTATTTGAGAAATGAACAATTTTGTTTCATCTATATGCCTTAAAATTATTCCACAAGCTTAATTTCTTTAAATTATATTTAACATTCCATGTGTCTTAGTCAGGGTTTCTATTCCTGCACAAACATCATGACCAAGAGACAAGTTGGGGAGGAAAGGGTTTATTCGGCTTATATTTCCATACTGCTGTTGATCACCAAAGGATGCAGGACTGGAACTCAAGCAGGNCAGAAAGCAGGAGCTGATGNAGAGGCCATGGAGGGATGTTCTTTACTGGCTTGCCTCCCCTGGCTTGCTCAGCCTGCTTATAGAATCCAAGACTACCAGCCCAGAGATGGTCCCACCCACAGGGGGTCTCTCCCCCTTGATCACTAATTGAAGAAATGCCCCACAGCTGGATCTCATGGGGGCATTTCCTCAACTAAAGCTACTTTCTCTGTGGTAACTCCAGCTGTGTCAAGTTGACACAAAGCTAGCCAGTACACCATGTAAGATAAGTCAATCAAGCATTTCCTAAGCTTAAATTTATGTTACATATGGAACAGATAAATGAGGTATAAAACAAAAACTTTCTATCACAAAAATACTGTGTTTCTTTATGGAATCCAAGTAAAAGTATTATAATAACTTTAATGTGATGGACTATATATATATATATATATATATATATATATATCTGTGAAATTGCATATATTAACACAATTATGAAAATAGCAACCTTAATATTATTAGTACCACTGAGGTTACAGTAAGAGCCTACAAATGTCACATTTATAAATATCAGAACATTCATAGAGCTAAGCATGCTTATTTTTAAATGTATGTGTAAAACACACACACACACACACACACACACACACACACACACATATATTTTTCTCTTCAAAGAAAAAACAAATGTGTTTCACAACCAGAAGTATGTAGGATTTTGTTGCAAGTGTAAGTCCTCAAGAATGCTTTACTGCCAACCACTCTGATTAAAATGTCAAGTGTTAAATGGGTGTATTCAGTCTTGATTTTTTTTTCCTTTCTTATACTTGATTTGTATTTGGCTAAAGGCAATCACTGTGTATGTGTACGTATTTGTCTCCACCATTCTTTGTTGGGGGGCTAGAAAAGAATGAACTTTCAATTCCCAAACTCTATCAAATTGTCACCAAATGAACAAAGAAACTTGCAAATACAAAAGTTAAGTGTGTTTTTCCCTGTTGCAGGTAATTATTCTTGGAATAAATCTTCTAATCAGTCATGCTTTACTGGTCTTCTGGAGAGTATTTGCTTTAAATTCAAAGTGCTAAGAACAACTCCTTGTCCTGATTCCTGATTCAGTTAATGTGAAGCAAGTTCTATGTGATTTCTTTTCTAAAATATTCAGTTGATTCTGAAGCAAGTGAATTAGACTAGAGATGCCTTGAATGATTACATAATTATGGCCAGGGAAAAGACAAAATGTCAAGTTGGCTATCAGTTTAACAGATATCTAGCCCCTTTGCTGGTTATTCATGAGTTTGACAAGTAAAACAAGGTTTTCAGAAATCTGATATGCATCAAATTAAGTAAGTTAACCTCTGTCAGTAATCATGGCTTATATTCGCTTAATGTTCTGTGAATAGCCTGTACAATCAATATATTTTTGTTTTTCTAGTTAAACCTATCAAGGTTTTGAAAAAAAATATTTCCTTTATGTTAAAGCAGTAGGTCCCTTTTCTACTTGATATTATTGCTTTATAAAAAAACATATATACATTCAGTTGTGACTATTTCAGTTGTTTCTGAATAACTCTATGAGCACAAACCCAAAACTATATATGCTTTCATAAGTAGAGAAAGGGGATGTACATTTAAAATGATGCTGAGGTGAATACATAAAAAAATACATAAAAAATCTAGTACACATATATCTTCATAAAATGGACAAAAGTGGTATAATTCTAATAGACCTGCCTTTATATGTTACTTGACATTTTTCCCTTACTGCTTTTAATATTCTCTCTTTATTTAGTGCATT
>NC_034613.1:106546645-106557299 GCF_900095145.1 Mus pahari | reverse complement strand
GAAAGGCAGGGCACAAGGGAGTGGAAATCTACCCAGCACATGCGCAGCTNCCTTGTTTGTTTGTTAGAGCACAGGACATCAGCGCTATCTTGTAATGGCGAATGTGAGGGCGGCTCCCCACATCTGATGATGGTGAATTGTCTTGGTTTCTGTTAGTAAGATTCTTACGTTTGCCTTTCACCATCTGGTAATTTCTGGTGTTCCTTGTTATAGTTGTCTCTGGTTTGAGTTAGATCCTCCTGTGATTCTGTTAGCCTCTGTCAGCAGTCCTGGGTGTCCAGCTTTCTCCTGAGTCTCAATGCTCAGAGCACTCTCTTCAGACAAGCTCTCCTCTTGCAGGGAAGGTGCACAGAGATCTTGCATTCAGACCTGGCTCTTTCCTGAAGATGAAGGCCTGAAACAGGGCCTGTCGCAGAAGATGCATTGCCTCTGCAGTCTGCATGCTCACCTGCACAGACTGGTCTCTGAGTGGCCTGGGAAACAAGATGGTTCTCTCACCTGCTCTGTCAGTCAGAGCCCTCCCAGGTGCTCACCTCTCTTCTGACAGGGAAGGTGCCTGGATGTCTGGAGCCCAAATCAGGGTCTGTACTCTCACCTGTGCAGACTGGTCTCTGAGGGACCCAGGACACAAGATAGCACCCTCACCTACTCCTGCCTGTTTGTGTTTTCATTATTGTTTGTATTTCCATATTTAGGTATTAGATCACTTAGTTTAATTCATTCACCTGTTTGCTTATGTTTTCCTGTATTTTTAAGGGATTTCTTTGTTTCTTCTTCAAGGGCTTCTCCCTGTTACCCTGCTTTCCTGTATTTCTTTACAGAGTTATTTATATCCTCTTTAAATGACTATTATTTTCATGAGATAATATTTTAGGTCATCATCCTGGTTTTCAGGTTTGTTAGGGTATCCAGGGCTTCCTGTGGTGGGAGAACTAAGTTCTGACGGTGCCAAAGTATAGTGACTTCTGTTGCTTATGTTATTGTGATTTCTTATTGCCATCTGGTTACATCTGGTTTTAATTGCCCTGGGTGTCTCTATCTTGAACCTGTCTCCTATGTCCTTGTGTTGCTTCTGTTCCACTCGGAGACCTGTGGCCCTGGCTGTAGCAGATCTCTTGGGAGGCCCATATTATGGTTCACAATCATCTGTAACACTTGTTCTGTAGTATAGGATAGCTTTGTTGGCCTCTTAGGTACAAAGAATACAAGTGGTTCACACAGTGATCATACAGATAAAACAAGTAAATCCAAGTTGTATAAGTAGAAGTGGTAGAATTTTTTAAATAATATAGATTAAAGATTGAGACATAAAAAAAAAAAAATATTAGTTTGAAGATAACCAAGGCTACCAAGCAAGACTTTGCCTTATCCAATCAAGCAGGTAAGCAAGCAAGCAAACAAACAAAGAAACCAGACAAATAAAAACATTTAAACAAGAAATTCACATAGGATCAAAATGTAGAGAATAAGTGGCTATAGTGTACCCAACTTAAATGAGATATCTACAACACAATTTCTATATCTATATTTTAGGAAGTGTTGTAGAAGAAGAAGAACATAAATTGTAGAATCCAGAGAACTATACCTCCTGATATCATGTGTGTCTTAGACATGACAGGCAAGTGGCATCCATGAAATCACAATATGATTGAGTCGACAAGATCAGAATCAGAACACCAACTGATTTGTCTACAAGAATGGAAAATTTCACATATCTCCTCTTTAGATGAAAAACTATAGGCATCAATGGCTTCTCTGAGAGGAACAACTAGTTTTCTTTAGGGAAAAACACTCTAATAGGTTATCCATTTCTCAAGTGTTCATCCATAAATATACACATGAGGAAGGATAAATGAGTTTTGAAACCACACACACACACAATTATATATATTATATATATTATATATTATATATTATATATTATATATTATATATTATATATAATATTATATATATTATATATTATATATTATATATAATATTATATATATTATATATTATATATTATATATTCATGACCTCATATCACATAATTAAGAGAGAATGAGGAGCATGGGAAAAATTTAAAAGGGAGGAGAGAAAATAATGTAAATATAGAAGTATATTTCATAGCATGTAAAAATGGCTGAGATTAAAACAAACAAACAACAACAGATAGTATTGTGTTGTAAAGCAACTCAAAAAAAGAAATTGGAAACATTTTCTAGAAAAAAGCATTAAAATTAATAAAAATAAAATATAATTTGTCCTATCTTTTTATTGGGATATTTTACCTTTGATTATGGCCCAAAACATTTGTTTTGTCTAGGTTCTTACTCCTTGCCATAAAGCACAAAGATTCTAAATCTCTTCTGAGTCAAAAGATTAGAAAATAATTTTCTGCAAAAGACCAGTTTACTTTTCTCTTTTGATATTCATGTGATCTTCCATAGAATAATTTGGAATGATTACTGAAGTATGAAATATGTAATATACATACCAGATTTTCTGTTATTGTAACCAACAAAATCAGAATCATCAAAATTATGAAACAGGGGAAGGAATAAAAGTAAGTATACATGCATAAATAATTACTTATAAGCATATGGAAAGAGGTAGGTTAGGGACTTAAAGGAAAATTAATTTATCAAAAGAACAAAAGCCAGAAAACTTGAACGATTTATGGAGAAGCAATTGCTTGTTTTCCTTTTCTTTATATATTTTTCTAAAATTATTTAAGTTAAAACCATTACAGAAGTGTATTTTTCAGGATGAGTGCAGTCATATATTTCTATGCATTAACAACTATGCTTAATTTCTTGAACATTTTAGATGTATTACCTTAACATGTCATAAGCATCTCCTATGTATCTTTGTGGTATATTTTTTTTGTAAAAATATAGATATTTGATTGGGAAGGTATCTACTATGCACATTGTAGACCTGAACTGGGTGACAGCGATGTGAACCTACCAGCAGGAGAACTAAAGCAGACAGGAACAAAAACATTTTTGTAGGAGGTAAAGCAGTGCTTGAAATGTCACTGCAGGAATGTGTCAGAGGATTTGAGTAGATCATTATTTGTGTAAGTTCACAGTCTTCTTTGCCAAAAAAAAATGGCATATGGGCAAAAAATATGTATAACTGGTTGTTTTCCTTTGACTACATTTAATAACTTTATGAATTGTGAAAAGATAGCAAATAATTTCCAGGAATATTTTTTCCCATGTTAGAGAACAAGGACTGAGATTATACTACATTTGTTTTCAAAATAAAACAACACTTTTTCCATATGTGCCAACAAAATTGGTAAGCTTATGTGTTTGTATCTAATTGTACATTTGCACACCTATTCTCAGGACATACGCTAAGCCTTGGGAGAAATAGTGTATGTACTTTCACAGGGAAGGTTTATTGTACTGAATCATTAACTACATTTTTTTTTAATTTATAGCATTATTAACCCCGAGTGAATAGCTCTTATGTATATTTTGGTATGTTTTTTTCTTTATTATGTTCAAAGAAAAAAAATTATGCAGGTCAGTGATTTAATGTGTTCTATAAGGGATTTTGTTGATTTATACATAAAGAGCAAATTTGAGAAATGTAGAGAAACTGCTTGAGAAAAACACCAGTATGGAAACATTATATCTGAGAAGGGTTGAAGCAGCAGGTATGGATGATGGTTCTCTTCCTAACTGTACATTCATAGAGATTTGATATAGCTAATACACACTACTAGTTCTACACAATAGATAGTATCTGTAATCCAATCAATATCAAACTGGGAAACTCAATAATCTCAAACTCTGAATATAATAATGTAGGACTATGAAAGGCAGCCTGTTTTGGTTGAGTCAATGTTGCTCCAGAGACCCAGTAGAAAATTCTACAAGGGATAGAACAGTGAGCCACATTCCCAGAGACATGTGCCTGACACCACAGACTCCCCAACTCCATAATTCTGTTACTATCAGTCATGGAGACAAAGCCCCAAGCTCGTGGAATTCTAGATAGACTCCACCCTCACAGTTATCTGACAATAGCCAGGTATGTTCCTCCCCGTGGCTATCTTGCAATTCCAAGATACCCCAGCCCACTATAAAAGGGGCTGCTTAGCCCCTCCTCTCTCATACCTTTTTACTCTTATGTCTATCTCTCCTTACCTCCCTCCCTTCCCTGCTTCTCTCCATGTGGCCATGACCAGCCCTTCTCTTTACTTTTACCTTCTCTCTTTCTCTCTGCCTTTCTATAATAAAAGTCTAAAACCATAGACTTTCTCTGCTGATCAAGGCCAGCTGCGCTTTTAGTATAGGATAGGCTTTTACCTAAAGAGCAGCATCTAACCTCCTGCTGGAAGGCCTTCCTACACTCCAGCCACAGACTGGACCAAGGACTCCTGCTTGCATTGGATCCACCCAGTGTCCCCTTTCCCCCTGCCCTCTCCTTTTGGTTCCAGGCCTGACCAAGCCGCCGCTGGCGTCCCCACTTTGTTCTCTGCTCTTCTGCACTGTCAAGAGGCATCTGTGATGTCTAAGACTGTGAACCTGTTATCTCTGGCCTCCATGACGTCCAGAGACCTCGGACTGCCCCCTGTCCACACCCCGTGGACTGGGTCCATAGCTTCACAAAGCCAGACACCCACCTGTGACCATGTAGAGAGCACATGGTTGTCCTCCCCATCTGCACACCCAGAGAACCGGAACTCTCTTGAGACATGGATTCTCTCCTATCCCCTTTATTCTCCCATGCACGCTGGCCCACTTGATAAGAAATCATAAAGCCAGAAACACCTATTTGCTGTTAATAAGTTGCATATATTGGTCAGAAATAAAATATGTTTAAATATTTAAAGTGCAATGATGAGTATTGAGAAGCTGGCATTATTTTGACACATTTCATAAGTAAAAAAAATATACTGAAAGTGGGTTAGTTTGGTTTAGTAGGGTTTTGTTTAAATTTATCTTGCCAAGTCATCATCCTGAAATCATTCTTAAAAGTAAGCCTCAGAGCTTTGCTCAGATCGAAGACATAAACAATTCGACCTGGATCTCTGCTGAGGCTAGCAAATTATTCACGGGGAACTGTGGGGCAATCATCTATGCACAGACAGCCCTGTCTCCAGTTGAGCTTAGGTCTTGAACCCCGGGGGGACCCAGCTGGTGGTAATTTCTACCTATATAGGACAGAAGGCATTCGATCATGTCTCCTACACCCCTGGCTCACATCGAAGTTACAGCCCCCACAGTCGCCACAGGAGAGACATGTGGCTATCAGTTACAAAGGAGCAGCACTAAGCATTCCCACATGTAAATAAGGTCTCCCCCAAACTCACAGTCCAAGCCAATGAGAGGTGACTGCTGTCAAATCCTGAATCACCCCCAGAACTGTATATAAACCCATCCAGAGAATTAAAGGTATGCGAGAAATACTCCTTCGTCTGAGTCTTTTTTTTTTTTCATTTTTTATTAGATATTTTCTTCATTTATATTTCAAATGCTATCTCGAAAGTCCCCTATACCTTCCCCCCCGCCCTGCTCCCCTACCCATCCACTCCTACTTCTTGGTCCTGGGGTTCCCGTGTACTGGGACATATAAAGTTTGCATGACCAAGAAGCCTCTCTTCCCAATGATGGCTGACTAGGCCATCTTCTGCTACACATGCATCTAGAGACAGGAGCTCTGGGGGTGCTGGTTAGTTCATATTGTTGTTCCACCTATAGGGTTGCAGACCCCTTCAGTTCCTTGGGTACTTTCTCTAGCTCCTCCATTGGGGGCCCTGTGTTCCATCCAATAGATGACTGTGAGCATCCACTTCTGTATTTGCCAGGCACTGGCATAGCCTCCCATGAGACAGCTATCAAGAAGAAGAAAGACAAATGTTTGGATACTTCATTGCTCCTTAGAATAAGGAAGAAAATACCCATGGAAGGGGCTAAAGAGACAAAGTATGGAGCTAAAACGAAAAGATGGACCATCCAGAGACTTCCCCACTTGGGGATTCATCCCATAATCAGCCACCAAACACAGGCACTATTGGACATGTCAGAAAGATTTTGCTGAAAGGCCCCTGATCCAAGAGCTGTATGTAACACTTGGGAAGAGATCTTCTCTCCCGAAGAGCCACCTGAGGTCCCGCCACACTCCTCACTGGATAGTCTGCTTCTTGTTGGCCCAGCCCAACCTGACTCTGTTCAGAGCTTCTGGGAGTTACTGAGAGACCTGTAGAGCAGGGCAGAGACTTCGTCTTCCTGCCTGCACTTGCTTCCCTTTGCTGCAACCCTCAAAACCAGGCCTGGACAGAGATCTCCATGGAAAACCTCTGGTACCCAGGTCCACACTTCCTTGCACTGTCTTTCTGTCTGATCCTATCATAAAACCGTATTACTAAACAGGTTCTAGGAATAGCAAGAAAAGTAACAAGCCTCCTGTACTTTCTTTTGCATCATTTAATAACATTACCTCCTCCTTCTCATGAAATTTCTTCAGGAAACTATAAAAAATCACACCAAGAAATAACTCTATGTCAGCTTGAAGATAGTGCTGTTGTTTCTTGAACCTGTACTGTTGATGGGAATAGAGCATTTTTTTTTACATAATACATCTTTAAAATACTGTTTTCTCATTCTAATCTACAACTTTTAGTAAAATGAATTTGTATTTGAAAAGTAGTTTGCAATTGGTATAATGGGTATCTAGCTATTACCTCTAGCCAGTTTATAAATAAGAAAATAAATATTACCTCTGAAAATACATTAGCTATGCAAATATATAATTCTTACCAATTTTATTGGTTACTGAAATGTTATACAATCTAATTAATGTATAATACATTTTTGCATATCTTTAGGCTATAGAAGTTTTCAGTATTCTATTTTATTTTCACTAAAATATAGTACAAAATATATGCTAGTGGTGTTTAACTGTGACTATGAGTGAAGACTTGCTCATAGATACAACAAATGTAATATAGCTTTACTGAAATATTGACACCATGTTTTGCTTTCACTGTTGCACTTAACAGTATTGTGAGAAAAATTACATGGCCCATTCTGCACTATTTAGCATTTTCACAGAGAAAATACAATTACCACTAATTAGAGTTTCAGGGTAGAATTGAATAATGTCCTCAATAATATCTTATTTTACATACTGCCAAAATAAATAAAAAGGGGTTTAGATAGAGACTTGAATACTTATAAGTACCATAGTTGGCTGAGATTTTAAAAATATTATTTATAATTAATTGTTAAAGTCTCAGTTTTAATCTTTATATTAAGAAATCTACAGTAAAAATGTGTTCATGATCTGAAGTCTGTATCTTAAGTCATTGTGATGGTGCAGGCCTGTAACTTCACTATGTTGAAGGCTTTACAATTAAGGATGATGATAAAGTCAAAATCAGACATATATTAAGAACTGACCTCAACTGAAGAATGCATTAAGAAAATGTGGTATATATACACAGTGTGATAGTCTTCAGCTATTAAAACCAAAGACATATATTTGCCTCCATTTGATCTTGAGAATATCATTCTGAGTTAGATAGCCCAGACTCAAAAGTACATGTATGGCATATAGTCACAGATGCTACACTCCACAGACACAAAAATGCAAAGCAAGAAAAAAGACACAAGCAAGAAATATGCTTGAATCTCACTTAGAAGAGGGAATAAAATATTCATAAGAGGCAGATAGGGGGAGGGAACTGGGCAGGAGAGGAGATGGAGAGTAGAATGGTGTATTTCAGGAACAGGTTTTGGGAAGGACAGGAGAAATGGCCAGATGAACATGACAATGAACAGAAATCTGCAACAGACAGGGGTGGGGAGGTAGGTGACATCTCCAGAAAGAAACAGAGACCTGGGATAAGGGAGGCACTCAAGAATCAATAGGGTATCCTTAGCTGGGACTTATAGCATTGGGTATATGGAAACTGAAGTGGCAAACTCCTGTGACTGGCAGTAACCAGAATGTTGCAATAAGGACACTAAACCACACATAAAATTTTCTACCCATAATTATATAATTATTACCCATTATCCTGTCTATAGAAAATACAGGGATAGAATGGAGGGAACTGAGGGAACTGGCAACCATAAACCAGCTCAAATTGTTTGTGCTTGGAAAGAGTCTAGCATAGCTGTCCTCTGAGTGACTCCAGCCATCAGCTGACTCATTCAGTTGTAGACAACCAAAGGCAAACAGGGTATAAAGCTTCAGGTCACTTATGGAAGAATAGGAGGAAGGACTGTGGCCAATAAAGTGTTAGGAGCTCTACAGGAAGACAAAGAGATTGAACTAACCTGAATCCTCAGGGCTGCCAGAAACTAAAACACTAACCAAACAACATACAGTGGCTGGACATAGGACTTTGCTCACATATATACCAGGTGTATAGCTTGGGTTTCATGTTGGTCCTGAACAATTGGAGTGGAGGTCTATCTTCAAAGCCATTGTCTATACTTAGGGTATATTGTTCTAGCAGGCCTGCCTTGTATTAGTGGGAGAGGATGCCTAACAGGGAGTTGATGTGCCAGCGTGGAAGACCATCCAGGAGTCTCCCACCCACTCAGAGGAAAAATAGAAGGAAATGGAATGATTGTCAGAAGGTGTGACTCAGTAGGTGACAGTGAGTGGGATGTAACATAAACTAATAATAAATAAATATATACATATATAAATATTAAAATTAAAAAGAAATAACCTCAAAATTAATAAAGAAAATAAATCACAAAAAGTAAGAACAAAACTTCAATATATTAATCTGTGCAGGAGAGTGCACAGGCTGCAGAAGCAACATAGCTTCTGAGACAGGATCCCTTTCAGGCCTTCATCATCAGCCATGAGGCAAAGCTGAGCTCGAGACCTCTGCACACTTTCCCCTCCAGAGGAGAGTTGGCCTCCAGGAAGGACTCTGACCGCAGGAACAAGTGAGAATGCCATCTTGTATCCTGGGTCCCTCAGAGACCAGTCTGGGAAGGAGAGCAGGCAGCAGAAGCAACATAGCTTCTGGGACAGGGTCCCTTTTGGGCCTTCATCTTCAGCCGGGAGGCAGAGCTGAGCTCCAGAACTCTGTGCACCTTCCCTGCAAGAGGAGAGCTTGCCTGCAGAGAGTGCTCTGACCACTGAGACTCATGAGAGAGTTAGACTCCCAAGAGTGATGACAGAGGCTAACAGCCAGAGACAGCTAGAACATCTAGTGCCAGAGATTACAGGATGGCAAAAGGCAAACATAAGAATCTTACTAACAGAAACCAAGACAACTCAGCATCATCAGAACCCAGCACTCCCACGACAGTGAGACCAGGATACCCAAACACAACCGAAAAGCAAGATTTGGATTGATTTAAAATCATATCTCATGATGCTGGTAGAGGATTTTTTCCTTTATTAGATATTTTCTTTACATTTTAAATGATATCCCGAAAATTCCCTATACCCTCCTCCGGCCCTGCTCCCCTACCCACCCACTCCCACTTCTTGCCCTGCTATTCCCCTGTACTGGAGCATATAAAGTTTGCATAGCCTAGGGGCCTCTCTTCCCAATGATGGACAACTAGGCCATCTTCTGCTACATATGCAACTAGAGACATGAGCTCTGGGCTGACTGGTTAGTTCATATTGTTGCTCCATCTATAGGGTTGCAGACCCCTTCAGTACCATGGGTTCTTTCTCTAGCTCCTCCATTGGGGACCCTGTGTCCCATCCTATAGATGACTATGAGCATCCACTTCTATATTTGCCAGGCACTGGCATAGCCTCATAGGAGACGGTTATATCAAGGTCTCTTCAGCAAAATCTTGCTGGCATATGCAATAGTGTATGGGATTGGCGGCTGATGATGGGAAGGATCCCTGGGTGGGGTTGTCTCAGGATAGTCCATCATTTCATCGTAGCTCCAAACTTTGTAACTCCTTTCATGGGTATTATGTTCCCTATTCTAAGTAGGAATGAAGTATCCACACTTTGGTCTTCTTTCTTCTTGGTTTTCTTGTGTTTTGCAAATTGTATCTTGGGTATTCTAGGTTTCTGGGCTAATATCCACTTATCAGTGAGTACATATCTAGTGACTTCTTTTGTGATTGGGTTGCCTCACTAAGGATGATATCCTCCAGATATATCCACTTGCCCAAGAATTTCATAAATTCATCATTTTTCTTAGCTGAATAGCACTCCATTGTGAAAATATACCACATCTTCTGTATCCATTCCTCTGTTGAGGGACATCTGAGCTCTTTCCAGCTTCTGGGTATTATAAATAGGACTGCTATGAACATAGTGGAGCATGTCTCCTTATTACCAGTTGGGACATCTTCTGGGTATATGCCCAGGTATTGAAGGATCTTCCGGTAAAACTATGTCCAATTTTCTGAGGAACCACCAGACTGATTTCCAGAGTGGTTGTACAAGCTTGCAGTCCTGCTGGTAGAGTATTTTAAGAAGGACATTAATAATTAACTTAAACAAATATAAGAGAACATGGTGTAGTGGCTATTCCTGGTTGTCAACTTGACTATATTTGAAATGAACTACAATCCAGAATTGGAAGGCTCACCAGTGAACCTAATTTGGAAGCTGGGAGATAGAAGTTTCTGATCTGGATCTTGGTATGGAGATCTTGAGACACAGTGGTGATTGAATCCAGAAGATTAAGACAGGGAGATCTCCGAGT
>NC_034613.1:106544014-106545845 GCF_900095145.1 Mus pahari | reverse complement strand
CAAATAAACCCTTTCCTCCCCAACTTGCTTCTTGGTCATGATGTTTGTGCAGGAATAGAAACCCTGACTAAGACACACGGCTAAACAGGTAGAAGGCCTTAAAGAAGAAACACAAAAATCCCTTAAAGAATTACAGGAAAACAGAACCAAACAGGTGATGGAATTGAACTGAAAATGGAAGTAGAAACAATAAAGAAAACCCAAAAGGAGACAACTCTGGATATAGAAACCATAGGAAAAAAATGGGGAACCATAGATGCTAACATCAGCAACAGAATACAAGAGATAGAAGAGAGAATCTCAGGTGCAGAAGATTCCATAGAGAATATGGACACAACAGTCAAAGAAAATGCAAAATGCAAGACCCTACCTCAAAACATTCAGGACAGCCACCTATGTTGTAGAGTATGCAGACACCCCCATGGTCCCTAGCAGACTACCCAAGCCATCTTAGGATCACTGGCGAGTGGAACACAACTTCTGCTCCAATCCAATTGCACAGGAGACCTGAGACAGCACTAGGGAAGCAGAGAATTGGCCTGACCAGGGGTACAAATCCCTTCTGGTCTGCACCAGCACCTGGTCACCTAGGGCGCTGAGTTGGCGGACACCCCTACAGTCCCTAGAGGACTGCCCACAGGATTTTAGGATCACTGGTGAGTGCAACACAACTTCTGCTCTAATCCATTCAGCACAGGACCTGAGACAGCACTAGGGAAGCAGAGAACTGGCTTGACCAGGGGCACAAGCCCCTTCCAGTCTGCACCAACACCAGTTCACCTAGGGCGCAGAGTGGGCGGACAGCCCCATAGTCCCTAGAGGACTGCACACATAATCTTAGGATCACTGGTGAGCTGAACACAACATCTGCTCCAATCCAATAATGACAGGACTGTGACAGCAGGAACAAGGATACCAGAGCCTTTCCTGAAAAGAGGCTAAGCTCCTTTTGATCAGTTCTGGTTTACCTTAGTATCGAACAGACCAGACAACTCCACGGTCCTCAAAGGAGACACAACTTCCATGCGCTGTAACATGCCCAGGATCTTAGAACAACAGGATCCCAGTATGAAAGGAGCTGGGTCACACTATTGTTTGAGTGTCTCAGAGGAGCTTGACTGTCAAGAACACATACACAACCAGAATCTCAGGTTCACAGGAGCCCACAATCAAAGAATCACAGAGAAATCTGGACTCTGAGAAGTACTGAATCAACTGGGATTATAGGAAGGACAGGCTCCAATCAGATATATTGAGGNCANCAAGCACTAGANATAATCAGATGGCAGGAGGCAAGCATAAGAACAGAAGCAACAGAAACCAGTTTATTTGGCATCATCAGAACCAAACTCCCACCATAGCAAATCCTGGATACACCATCACACCAGAAAACCAAGACATGTATCTAAAGTCACTTCTCATGATGATGATGGAGGACTTTAAGAAGGAGATACTGGAAATCACAGGTAAACAGATAGAAGACTTTAAAGTGGAAACACAAAAATCCCTTAGGAAGTTACAGGAAAATGCTATCAAATAGGAGATGGAATTGAACAAAACTATCCAAGATCTAAAATTGGAAGTAGAAATAACAAAGAAAACCCAAAGGGAGAAAACTCTGGAGATAGACACCCTAAGAAAGAAATCAGGAAAAATAGATGCCAGCATCAACAACAGAATATAAGAGGCAGAAGAAAGAATCTCAGGTACAGAAGATTCCATAGGGAACATGGATATAATGATCAAAGAAAATGCAAAATGCAAAAGGATCCTAACTCAGAACATCCAGGAAATCTAGGATAAAATGAGAAGACCAAACCTATGGATAAGA
>NC_034613.1:106539714-106542606 GCF_900095145.1 Mus pahari | reverse complement strand
GGACAGCATCCTAATTAACAAAATAATACATGAAAAGGGAGACATAACAACAGATCTTGAGGANATCCAAAGCATCATCAGATTCTTCTACAAAAGGCTATACTCAACAAAACTGGAAAACATGGATGAAATGGACAAATTTCTAGACAGATTCCAGATACTAAAGCTAAATCAGGATCAGATTAATGACCTAAACAGTCCTATATCACCTAAAGAAATAGAAGCTGTTATTAACAGCCTCCCAACCAAAAAAAGCCCAGGACCAGATGGGTTTAGTGCAGAGTTCTATCAGACATTCAAAGAAGACATAATTCCAATTCTTCTCAACCTATTCCACAAAACGGGAACAGAATGTATTCTACCCATTCATTCTATGAAGCCACAATGACTCTGATACATAAATCACGTAAAGACACAACAAAGATAGAGATCTTCAGACCAATTTCCCTTATGAATATCGATGAAAAAACAATCAATAAAATTCTCATAAACAGAATCCAAGAACACATCAAAACAATCATTCATCATGATCAAGTATGCTTCATTTCAGAGATGCAGGGATGGTTTAATATATGGAAATCCATCAATGCATTCCATTATGTAAACAAACTCAGAGAGAAAAACCACATGATCATCTCATTAGATGCTGAGAAAGCATTTGACAAAATCCAACACTCATTCACGATAAAAGTCTTGGAAAGATCAGGAATTCAAGGTCCCTACATAAAAATAATAAAAGCAATATACAGCAAACCAGGAGCCAACATCAAAGTAAATGGAGAGAATCTGGGGGCAATCCCACTAAAATCAGGGACTAGAAAAGGCTGCCAACTTTCTCCCTACCTATTCAATATTGTACTTGAATTCCTAGCCAGAGCAATTCGACAACAAATGGAAATCAAGGGGATAGAAAATTGGAAAGGAAGAATATCACTATTTGCAGATGATATGACTGTATATATAAGTGACCATAAAAATTCCACCAGAGAACTCCTATACGTGATAAACAGCTTCAGTGCAGTAGCTGGATATAAGATTAACTCAAACAAATCAATGGCCTTCCTCTACACAAAGGATAAACAGGACTAGAATGAAATTAGGGAAACAACACCCTTCACAATAATTACAAAATATATAAAATATCCTGGTGTGACTATAACTAAGAGTTGAAATATCTGTATGACAAAATCTTCAAGTCTCTGAAGAAAGAAATTTAAGATCTCAAAAGATGGTAAGATCTCCCATGCTCATGGATTGGCAGGATTAATATAATAAAAAAGGCCATCCTGCTGAAAGCAATCGACAGATTCAATGCAATCCCCATCAAAATTCCAACACAATTCTTCACTGAATTAGAAATGGCAATAGCAAATTCATCTGGAATAATAAAAAAACCTAGGATAGCAAAAACTATTCTCAATAATAAAAGAAACTCTGGGGGAATCACCATGCCTGACCTCAAGCTGTATTACAGAGTAATTGTGATAAAAATTGCATGGTAGTGGTACAGTGTCAGACAGGTGGATCAATGGAACAGAATTGAAGACCCAGAAATGAACCCACACACCTACGGTTACTTGATCTTTGACAAAGGAGCTAAAACCATCCACTGGAAAAAAGACGGCATTTTCATCAAATGGTGCTGGCACAACTGGCAGCATGTAGAAGAATGAATTGATCCATTCTTATCTCCTTGTACAAAGCTTAAGTCTTAGTGGATCAAAGAACTCCAAATAAAACCAGAGACACTGAAATATATAGAGGAGAAAGTGGGGAAAAGCCTCTAAGAAATGGGTACAGGGGGAAAATTCCTTAACGGAACAGCCATGGCTTGTGCTGTAAGATCAAGAATCAACAAATGGGACCTATAATATTGCAAAGTTTCTGTAGGGCAAAAGATACTGTCAATAAGACAAAGAGGCCACCAACAGATTGGGAAAGAATTTTTACCAATCCAAATCTGATAAGGGAGTAATATCCAATGTATACAAAAAGAGCCCTAGAAGCTGAACTGCAAAATTTCAAATAACCCCTTTAAAAATGGGGTACAGAGCTAAAGAAAAAATTCTCTACTGAGGAGTACTGAAGGGCTGAGATGCATTTGAAAAAATGTTCAACATCCTTAATCATCAGGGAAAAGGAAATCAAAACAACCCTGAGATTTCAACTCACACCAGTCAGAATGGCTAAGATCAAAAATTCAGGGGACAGCAGATGCTGACGAGGACATGGAGAAAGAGGTACACTCCTCCATTGCTGTTGGGATTGTAAGCTTGTACACCCACTCTGGAAATCAGTCAGGCGATTCCTCAGAAAACTGGACATAGTACTACTGGAAGATCCAGCAAAACCTCTTCTAGGTATATACCCAGAATATGTTCGAACTGGTAATAAGGACACATGCTCCCCTATGTTCATAGCAGCCTTATTTATAATAGCCAGAACCTGGAAAGAACCCAGTTTTCCCTCAACAGAGGAATGGATACAGAAAATGTGGTACATTTACACAATGGAGTACTACTCAGCTATTAAAAACAATGAATTTATGAAATTCTTAGGCAAATGAATGTATCTGGAGGATATCATCCTGAGTGAGGTAACCCAATCACAAAAGAACTCACTTGATATGCACTCACTGATAAGTGTATATTAGCCCAGAATCCTAGAATACCCAAGATACAATCCCCAAAACAAGAAAATCAAGAATAAAGAAGACCAACATGTGGATGCTTCATTCCTCCCTAATAACAGGAATAAAATACCCACGAAAGAAGTTGCAGAGACAAAGTTTGGAACTAAAACAAAAAGATGGGCCATCCAGAGACTGCCCCACCCGAGGGTCCATCCCATAATCAGCAACCAAATGCAGACACTATTGCATATGCCAGCAAG
>NC_034613.1:106529288-106539699 GCF_900095145.1 Mus pahari | reverse complement strand
CCCACAGTCATCTATAGGATAGAACACAGAGACCCCAATGGAGGAGCTAGAGAAATTACCCAAGGAACTGAAGGGTTCTGCAACCCTATAGGTGGAACAACAATATGAACTAATCAGTATACACAGAGCTTCTGTCTTTAGCTGCATATATAGCAGAAGATGGCCTAGTCTGCCATCGTTGGGAAGAGAGGCCCCTTGGTCATGCAAACTTTATATGCCCCATACAGGGGAAGGCCAGGGCCAAGAAGTGCGAGTGGGTGGGCTGTAGAGCAGTGTAGGCAAGGGTATAGGGGACATTCAGGATAGCATTTGAAATGTAAATGAAGAAAATATCTAATTAAATAATTAAAAAAGAGGCATCAAAGTCTCACAGTGTGTTATTTTAAATCTACAACCCTTGCAGTTGCTATAGTATTTATTCTTCCATTCACACATAGACCACATGGGGTGTATACATGACTCACTGGTACACCATCAATGTTGAGTTCATAGTGTCCTCCAAGAAATCTAGTTACATAGTCACAGAGGTAAGACCCCAAAGCATCCTGACACGTGGCATCATGTAAATGGGGCTGGGATCCAACTCACAATTCACACCAGAATACCCTTGAGGACAAACACAGATGTATCTTCCTACCTCATTTAGGCCATACAGTCTCATTCATTCAAGGATCAGAAACACATTCATCTACTTCCACGTCAAAATGCCTACCTTGGTGTCCAGGAATACAGAAGCAGGTGAAGTCATGGATTCTATATTGGCCCACAGACCCATTGTTGTAGGGGTCTTTGAACAAATTCATTATGATCTGTCTCACATATCCAGCTGGAAAGATACAGACATGGTGTTCAAGGTCTTTATGGCAAGTACCTCTATGTTGGTTCGCATTCCCTCCACAGAAATTAGTGACAGTTTCACAGGTCAGCCCTCTGTAGGCAGGAGGACATTGGCATTGGAAGCCTCTTTCTCCTGAAGTATTAAAACAAGTGAAAATTCCTGAACATGGGCGGATAATCAAGGGTCTTTTAGATCTTCATAGTCTTTGTATACATTATTGGTTATGTCTAAGCAACAATTGTTATCTTGTGGGAAACCTTTGTCTGTACAATTGTTTCAGCAAGAATTTAACAGACATCCCCTGTTGGTTTTATTGCAAAATGAATCCTTTAACAGCAAGTCACTGCAGGACTAAGTACTAAGGCCAGTTGAAACAGTCCAGTATGGAAGGCAACAGTCAGAAATCTTCAGTTGATGGAGGACCCTCGTGAAGATGCAGATCTGCTACACATGTGTTTGTGGCCCATGTATGCTCCTTGTATGGAACCTCAGTCTCTGAGAACCCTGAGGGGGGTCCAGGTTATTTGACTCTATTGGTTTTTCTGTGGAGTTCCTATATCTATCCAGGACTCTTTATCCTTCCCCCACCTCTTCCCAATCTGTCTAATTGACTTTGGTTCTCTTCATCTACTTCAGTCAGCTATGGGATGAAGCTTCTCAGAGGACAGTTATGCTAGGCTCTTTTCTGCAAGCATGACAGAATATCATTAATTGTGTCAGGGACTGGTTTTTACCCTCAGGCTGAATCTCAAATTCACTGAGATCAGTGCTCAAACTGAAATCACTGAGCTCTCCTTTCAGAGACAACTACAGAATATGGAAGTTTTAAACTTCTGGAGTGGTGTGACATAGTAATAGTCTTAAATTATTGTGTACATATAAAAAGAGTGTCATAATTTTTTCTATCAAAATCTGTGCATATTAGGTCTGGATTTATATCTTAACCTAATGAAAATTGATGAAATCAGGAACATCTCTCTTTCACTCCCTTTCACTGCCTTTTGTGTATTTTGGGACAGGTTCTCACGTTATATCTTCTTTGTCAAGATAAGTTTTACAAATACTGGGCTGACCTCAAATTTATAGATACCTTCTACCTTCCTCTGCCTCACAAGTGCTGGGATTTAAAGACCTGTGGTACTAGGCCCAGCTGAAAACTTTTTCTAAGATTCAATCACTGGTTTATCTCTCCATGGGGCATACAAATTACATGTTTCTCATCTCTCTTCCCACTCTCCCCTGCTGCTCCTCTTAGTCATCCACACATTTCTAGGAGAAATGTTCTTACTTTTAACACTGAATCATAGCTTCAAGTAGTGTTTCATTGTTAACACATAAAAATATAAATTGCCTTAAGAGTACATGAGTCTGCTAATTGAGCATCTATTTAAGTAAATTCAAAGAAAGTGGTTAAAAAGTTGTGAAAAGTATAACCTACCTGAAATGTTTCATTAGACAGAAATAAAATACTTAATAAATTTACTTTGTAACAAAATTTAGAATTTGAAAGGGTATCAAGATAAGGATATATTCCTTGTCATCCATATGTGCTTTAACAAACCTAAATACATTTTATAATTCCATTTATGTAAGAAGAAATATCCATTTTCCACTCTATGTTAACTCTAAGAAGTACAAAAGCATTTTCCACCACTATTTTATTGTTTCAAAAACCTTTCCCCAGAGTTTTCAAATGAAAGGAATGTTATCACAGTAATTGGATAGTCTGTGACAATGTTATCATTTCTTTATTAATTATGATTTCTAATGTAATAAAAACAAAATCTCCATGTGTTTGAATTCAGTTGCTTTCCAAAGTTAATTACTCCTCAAGAGATGCTAAACTCGGTATGTGCTGGGAGTGTGAAAAGAACAACTGCTGACTTTAGTATCTTATTTTCCAGTGAGTTAACACTTTTCATGTAATTAGCCCCAGTGTTCCTTTTAGACTAACAGATCAACAAATAATATGTTATGGTTTAAAAGCAAACAACAGGAAAAGAAGAATGTAACAAGAAGCACATTTAAAGGGCATGGACTCATTAGAACAAAAATATTTAAACAATACTTTTAGCTTAACCTTTAAAAATGTATATTTACCTTTGAATTAATTTTGCAAAATAGATAGAGGAAAAAGGGTAATATACTCTAGCTTGATGTTTGTTTAATGCAACTTAATGACATATTAATAAATGATAATTTTGGATAATTTTTAGGAATTTATTTTGCACATAACACACTTTATGATAAAATTATTTTAAATAATTGGTATACTGCTTGTACATCTTATAGTAAATATTATGCTGAGATATACCCTAAAATATAGTACACGGGACTTCCAAAACATTTATTCCTCTCACCTTAATTTTAGATATACAACCCAACTCATTATAAGAGGGAAATAAGTCATTATTATACATTTACGCTTTGATTTGTGTTTAGAGCTTGTCAGTGAATCCCATTTAAGTAGAAAAACTAGATATGTGTCTTCCCTAGTTAGGAGGTTTAACTACCTTCCTGGGCACTTTTCAGTTTATCTTATGGTTGAAAAATTATAGCAACTCACTACATGACTAAGCTTACAACTCTGACCTGGTGAAGGAAATCTTGAGCCTCAGGAGGTTGTGGAGTTAGGTGCTGGGGACTAGAGAGTAGAAATTGGACAGATTGTACTTAACAAATTAGAAAATGAGGTATCAAAATTTGGGGCAGAGAAATGTAACTAGGAATATAAAACCACTGAATTCTACCAAGTTGGTGTGCCAGAGAGATTTTATTTCTCCAGACTAAAGCCAATCTTCTGTAAAGCTGAAATTAATTTGGCTCACTTTCACTATTCAGAGATTCTGGTATTTTTCTTATGAATTGAGAATCACCATTTCCCCAAAATTGTGAGAAACTTTCATAATTTAGAACTGATACCATACAGTCTTCTTCAGAAATAATGAAGCCAATTTACAATTTCACACAATCATATATTTTATTTAAAATCATTAAAATAATAGTTCCATTTGACACTATTTTTTACAGAAGCTTACTGTGGTCTGAATATGAAATATCTCCTTCCAAAAGGCTAAAGTGCAAATAGTTTGGTCCAGAGCTAGAAATATATACTAAGAACTGCTTAAGTTATGAAAGTTCTAAGTTCATCAATATATCAATTCATTATATACTGAATTCAGCACTCAATGAGAATTTAGGAAATAAGATTTTGATATAGGCCATAGGTGACTAAGGTATGCACTATAAAGACATATGTTATTCATAGATCCTTTTTGTTTCTCTGCTTCCTGACCTCCATGAAATTTAAAACTCTACTATTCTTTGCCCACCAATGTATTCTGATCCAACTGAATCCACAAAAAATAAATCTAGCTAGCTATACAGAAAAACTAAAGAATTTTAAAACTAAAATAAAACTTTCCTCTTTAATTTGGTTTTGTTAGCTTATTTTATCATCTCAATGGAAATTTTATTAGGAACCCATGTAATACATATTTTTAAGTTATTACTACTAGAGGATGTTATAGCTACACTCTGTTTCACTTAATTGGCTGATGACATATATCCTGACAAAATTTCAACTTTAAGCAGATTGCTAACAATAGTAACAAAAACAAGATAAAACAGCTGACATTAGATTTAAACCAATAAACTATAAAGTATATTTTATATGTACTATATTTCATTGACGAATTTGGAGTAGAAGTGACACAGAGAGTCATAGTTGAGGGTTAAACTAATAAAAAATGTCAGGTAATTAATTTCTGAGTCTTTAATTCTATTCCATTGATCTACCTGCCTGTCTCTGCACCAATGCCATACTATTGCTCAGTAGTATAGCTTGCCATCATGGATGGTGATTTCCCCTCTGAAGTTCTTTTATTGTTTATTGTTGGTTTTTGCTATCCAAGATAATTATTGTTTGTGACGATTGTGAAGGGTGTCATTTCTTTAATTTCCTTCTCATCCCATTTATCCTTTGAGTAGAGGAAAACTGCTCATTTGTTTGAGTTAATTTTATATCCAGTCACTTTGCTGAAGGTGTTTTCAGCTGTAGGAGTTCTCTAGTGGATTTCCTGGTCATTTATGTATACTATCATATCATCCTTTCCAATTTGTATCCCTTTGATCTTCTTTTGTTGCCTAATTGCTCTGGCTAGAACTTTTAGTAGTATATTGAATAGATAGTGGGAAGTAGGCAGCCTTGTCTTGTCTGCAATTTTAGTGGGATTGCTTCAAGTTTCTCTCCATTTAGTTTGATGTTGGTTATTGGTTTGCTGTATATTGCTTTTATTTTGTCTATGTACGGACCTTGAATTCCTGATTTCTCCAATACTTTCAGTAAGAAGTGGTGTTGCATTTTGTCAAAGGCTTTTTGAGCATCTAATGAAATGATCATGTGTTTTTTTTTTCCCCTTTGATATTGTTTATATAGTGGATTACATGTAAGGGGAAATGATATAATCTGGGATAAGTAACTCCTGGAAGATAAGGACAGATCCATTATGATTAAACAGCAAATGATAACCAGATAGTAAAACCACTTCATTCCTAACATTCTAGAAAGTACAGCTAAGGAAGCATTTTAAATTCCGGGTACAGATAGATTTAGAAGATGATAGCAGCCAGTTTTCTGGAACTGATTTAGGGCTACTCCTGAAACCCCATTCAAACATTAACAACACAGAATTTCTAATAATTAAACTCAAATGCTTATATAAGTGGAGCCACCTGACATGTTGGGATAATAGGAGATCGACTCTACCAACCATTAAAAAATAGGAAAACAAGTTTTGCATATTAAGAAGCATTACCAGCAACCTAAGTTTAAATATCTATGGCATACCCCCAAAATTCATGCATCAATAATCAATACTATGAGTCTCCAATAAATTTAATAGTCTAACAGCAATTTCCCTAAAGAAATAGTAATTTAGATACCATTTGAGAAATTTCAAAATCTGTAATAAATATAATCAAGGAATGAAAAAATGATATGAATAAATTCTCTAATGAAGACTGAACACACACACAGAGAGAACCAGATGAATTAAATAATGAAGAGCATTTAATATATGAAAATACAATTTAATGAAGAAGGAAATCAAAAATGAAATGAAATAAAACTTGAAATATTAAGAAAAAGAAGAGGAAGATACAATTTGCAAAACACAAGGAAACGGAGAAGGAAGACCAACCTGTGGATACTTCATTCCTCCTTAGAATAGGGAACAAAATACCCATTAAAGGAGTTACAGAGACAAAGTTTGAAGCTAAGACGAAACGATGGACTATCCAGAAACTACCCCACCCAGGGATCCATCCCATCATCAGCCAGCAAACCCAGACACCATTGCATATGCCAGCAAGATTTTGCTGAAGGGACCCTGATATAGCTATCTCATGTGAGGCTATGCCAGTGCCTGGCAAATACAGAAGTGGATGCTCACAGTCATCTATAGGATGGAACACAGGACCCCCAATGGAGGAGATAAAGAAAGAACCCAAGGTGCTGAAGGGGTCTGCAACCCTATAGATAGAACAACAATACGAACTAACCAGTACCGCCAGAGCATGTGTCTCTAGCTGCATATGTAGCAGAAGATGGCCTAGTTGTCCATCGTTGGGAAGAGAGGCCCCAGGTCTTGCAAACTTTATATGCCCCAGAACAGGGTAATGCCAGGGCCAAGAAGTGGGAGTGGGTGGGTAAGGAAGCAGGGTAGGGGGAGGGTATAAGGAACTTTCAGGATAACATTTGAAATGTAAATAAAGAAAATATCTCATAAAAAAAAAAAGAAAAAGAGGAAGGGGAGGAGGAGTCAAAGAAAGAAAGAAAATGAAAGAAAAGAAAAGAACTATACATTTAACCTGCTACAACAAGACCTGAATATTCTAACATAGCTGAAGCACAAGATGATGATGTTAGATGTTAAATCCCGTCTTATAAAGATGATGGAGGCCCTTAAGGAGGACATGAATAAAACCCTTGAGGAAATACAGGAAAGTACAATCAAACACCTGAAGAAAATGAATACAACTATCTAGGAACTGAATGGAAATAGAAGCAATAAAAACAAACTGAAGCAATACTAGAAATCAAAAACCAAGAAAGTAGAACAGGAACTACAGACACAAGACAGAATGCACTGTATAGAAGATACAGTAGAAAAATAATAATACATCAGCCAAAGAAGGTAAAACAATCTAAAAAGATCATGACACAGAACATTTAGAAAATTTGGGACATTATAAGACCAAATTCAATAACAAAAATAGAAGGTTCCCAACACAACCCTCCACCTAAAATATCTTCAAGAAAATCATAAAAAGAAATCTCTAACAAAGTAAAAGATATCTATAAATGTACAAGAAGCTTTATAGTACACCAAATTAGACAAGAAAAGAAAATCCTCCCACCACACAATAATAAAAACAATAAATGTACAGAACAAAGATTACTAAAAGCGGAATGGGAAAAATTCTAAGTAAGATATAAGGGCAGAAATAACAAAATTACAACGTACTTTACAATAGAGACTCAAAAAACCAGAAGGGCCTAGGGAGATTTCTTGAAGACCCTAAGAGACCACAGATGTAAGCCCAGATGATTGTACCCAGAAAAATCTTGAAATAAATTATTTCACACCAGTAAAATCAAGAGAAGAGAAACACACAAAGACACACACACACACACACACACACACACACACACACTGTACCAGCACCACCATTAATATACCAGGAATTAACAATGGTTGGTCATTAATAATTCTCAACATCAATGGAATCATTTGCCCAATAAAAAGGCACAGACAAACAGAACAGATGCTTAAACAGAATCAATCATTCTGCAGCATACCAAAAACATACCTCCGCAACGATAGACATTATTTCAGAACAAAGAGCTAGAAAAAAATTCCAAGCAAGAGGCAAAAAGAAGTAAACAAGAATTATCCATCTAATATCTAATAAATTGGACATTCAAGAAAATTAATCAAAATTGATGTGAAAAGACAATTTATACTCATCAAAGGAAAGTTTGACCAAGATGACATATCAATTCTGAATATATATGCCTCATAAAAGCAAGGGCAACCACATTCAAAAAAGAAATTTTACTGAAACACAAATCACACATCAAATCACACACACCTCTCTCTTACCAATTGACAGGCCATAAAGAAAGAAACTAAAGAAACTAAACAGAGAAACATAATTTTAGAAAACATTTTAAAACTTTACATGAAATAGAAAACACAATGTACTCAAAACAATCCTGTTCAATGAATGAACTTTTAGACAGCCAGGACTGCACAGAGATACCCTGTCCAAAAAAAAAAAAAAAAAAAAAAGATGAAGAAGAAAAGAAAAGAAAAGAAAAGAAAGAAAAAAAAGAAAAGAAAAAAAAAAGAAAAGAGAAAGAAACTGAATAGCTTCTATAAGGCTGTAAGGCAAAGAACATTGTCAATAGGAGAAAATGGCAGCCTAAAACACAGGAAAAGATCTTTATTAAACCTACCTCTGATAGAGGGCTAATATAAGACATATATAAAGAACTCAAGAAGTTAGACAACAACAAGCCAAATAACCCAATTAAAAGTTGGGCACAGAGCTGAACAGAATTTTTAGCAGAAAAGTATCAAATGGCCAAAAACACTTAATGAAATTTCCAGTGTCCTTGGTCATCAAGGAAATGAAAATCAAAACAACTCTGAGATTCCATCTTACACACATCAGAAGGATTATGATTAAAACTGAATTGATAGCACATGCTGGTGAAGATGTGGAGGAAAGGGAACACTTATCCATTGCTGATGGGAGAACAACCTTATACAAACATTTTAGAAATCAATTTGGCAGTTACTCAGAAAACTGAGAATAGTTCTAACTCCTTATACAGCTATAGCACTCCTGAGCATATATCTAAAAGATACACTATACCATGATGACACTCACTTATTTTCACAGCAGCTTCATTCATAATAGCTCCTAATACTCATAATTATCAGAATACTAGATTAGAAACAATCCAGATATCCTCAACTGAAAATGGATAAAGAAAGTATGTATGTTTAAACAACTAAATACTATTTAGCTGTTAAAAATATGACAAAATTTGCAGCCAAATGGATGGAATTTGAGGATATCATTCTACATGATGTAACCCAGACCCATAAAACACAGGATAACCATCCTGCAATCTTCAGATCCAATGAAACTGGGTAACAACAAGGGCCCAAAGAGGATGTGTGAATCATAATCAGAAGGGAGAGCAAAAGAGATATGATAAATGGGTAGAGAAGGGAACTGGGTGGGAGACACAAAGAAAGAATTACTTTTCCTTAATATCGCTAAATATTAACGGACTCAATTCCCCAATAAAGAGACACAGACTAACAGACTGGCTATATAAGCAGGACTCAACATTTTGCTGCATACAGGAAACCCACCTGAGGGACAAAGACAGACATTACCTCAGAGTAAAAGACTAGAAAACAATTTACCAAGGAAATGGTCCAAAGAAACAAGCTGGAATAGTCATTATAATGTCAAATAAAATCGATTCCAACCCCCCAAAAGACAAGGAGGGGCACTCCATACTCATCAAAGGTAAAATCTTTCGAAATGAACACGCAATTCTGAATATCTATGCTCCAAAAGCAAGGGCAACCATATTTATTAAAGAAACTTTAGTAAAGCTCAAAGCACACATTGCACCACACACACTAATAGTGGTAGACATTAACACCACACTCTCATCAATGGACAGATCCTGGAAACAGAAACTAAACAAAGACACAGTGAAACAAACAGAAGTTGTGAAACAAATGGATTTAACAGATATCTACAGAACATTTTACCCCAAAACAATAGGATATAACTTCTTCTCAGCACCTCATGGAACTTCTCCACAATTGACCATATAACTGGTCACTAAACAGGCCTCAACAGATACAAAAATATTGAAATTATCCCATGCATCCTATCAGATAACCACAGACAAAGGCTGTTCTTCAATAACAACATAAATAATAGGAAGCCAACATTGACATTGAAAATGAACAACACTCTACTCGATGATAATGTGGTAAAAGAAGACATAAAGAAATTAAAGACTTTTTAGAGTTTAATGAAAATGAAGCCACAACATACCCAAACTTATGGGACACAATGAAAGCAGTCCTAAGAGGAAAACTCATAGCTCTGAGTACTGCCAAAAAGGAACTAGAGAGAGCACACACTAAGAGCTCTAGAAGAAAAGGAAGCAAATTCAACCAAGAGGAGTAGACAGTAGGAAATAATCAAACTCAGGGCTGATATCAACCAAGTAGAAACAAAACAGAACTATACAAAGAATCTACAAAACCAGGAGCTGGATCTTTGAGAAAATCAACAAAATAGATAAACCCTTAGCCAGACTAACTAGAGGGCACAGGGACAGTATCCTAATTAACAAAATCAGAAATGAAAAGAGACACATAACAACAGAACCTGAGGAAATCCAAAGCATCATCATATCCTAGCACAAAAGGCTATACACAACAAAACTGGAAAACCTGGATGAAATGG
>NC_034613.1:106521484-106529178 GCF_900095145.1 Mus pahari | reverse complement strand
AAAAAAAAAAAAAAAAAAAAAAAAAAGCACAGTGCCAGATGGGTTTAGTGCAGAGATTGATCAGACTTTAAAGGAAGACCTAATTTCAATTCTCCTCAAACTATTTCACAAAATTAGAACAGAAGTTACTCTACCTAATTCATTCTATGAAGCCACAATTACTCTGATGCCAAAACCACATAAAGATAACACAAAGAAAGATAACTTAATACCAATTTCCCTTATGAATATCGATGCAAAACCACTCAATAAAATCCTTGCAAACTGAATGAAAAAACACATTAAAACAATTACCCATCATGAGCAAGTAGGCTTCATCCCAGAGATGCAGGTATGGCTTATATAAGGAACTACATCAACCTAATCCACTATATAAACAAACACTAAGATAAAAACCACATGATCATGTCATTAGATGCTGAGAAAGCATTTGACAAAATCCAACACCCCTTTATGAGAAAAGACTTGGAAAGATCGGGAATTCAAGGCCCATACCTAAACATAATAAAAGCAGTATTCAGAAAACCAGTAGTCAATGTCAAACTAAATTAAGAGAAACTTGAAGCAATCCCACTAGAATCAGGGACTACAAAATCCCACTAGAATCACGTTCACCCTACCTATTCAATATAGTACTTGAAAGCATAGCCAGAGCAATTAGACAACAAAAAGAGATCAGAGGGATACAAATTTGAAAGGAAGAAGTCAAATTATCACTATTTGCAGATGATATGATATTATATATAAGTGACCCTAAAATTTCACCAGAGAACTCCTAAACCTGATAAACAGCTTTAGTGCAGTAACTGGATATAAAATTAACTCAAACAAATCAGTGGCCTTTCTCTAAACAAAGGACAGACTGAGAAAGAAATTAAGGAAACAATAACATGTAATAAATAATATAAAGTACTTGGGTGCGACTCTAAGGCAGTGAAAGACCTATATGATAAAACCTTCAAGTCTCTGAAGAAAAAAAAAAAAATCAAAGATCTCAGAAGATGGAAAGACCTCCCATGCTCATGCATAGGCAGTATTAATATAGTAAAAATGGCTATCTTGCCGAAAGCAATCTACAGATTAAATGCAATTCCCATCAAATTTCCAACTCAATTCTTTACCAAGATACAAAAGGCAATTTGAAAATTCATCTGGAATAATAAAAAAATCCTAGGATAGCAAAAACTATTCTCAACAATGAAAGAACCTCCAGTGGAATCACCATGCCTGACCTCAAGCTGTACTAAAGAGCAATTTTGATAGAAACTGCATAGTACTTGTACAGTGTCAGACAGGTAGATCAATTGAGAAGAATTAAAGACCCAGAAAGGAACCCACACACCTATCTATGATCATTTCATCTTTGACAAGGAAGTTAAAACCATCCAGTGGAAAAAAGACAGCATTTTCAAGCAATGGTGCTTGCACAACTGGCTGTTATCATGTAGAAGAATGTGTATTGATCCATATTTATCTCCTTGTACAAACCTCAAGTCTAAGTAGAACAAGGAACTACACAAAATCCAGAGTCTCTGAAACTTATAGAGGAGAAAGTGTGAAAAAGTGTTGAATATATGGGCACAAAGGAAAAATTCCTCAGAAGAAGAGCAATGGATTATACTTTAAGACCAAGAATCAACAAATGGGACCTTATAAAATTGCAAAGCTTTTATAAGGCAAAATACATTGTCAAAAAGACAAAAAGGCCACTAACAGATTGGGAAAGGATTTTACCAATCTTAAATCTGATAGGGGACTAATATCTACTATATTCAAAGAACTCAAGAAGCTAGAGACTAGAAAATCAAGTAAACCTATTTAAAAATGGGGTACATAACTAAACAAAGAATTCTCAACTGAGGGATAATGAATGGCTCAGAAGCACCTTAACAAAAAAAAAGTTCAACATCCTTAATCATCAGGGAAGTGCAAATCAAAACATTCCTGAGAGTCTACTTCAAACCAGTCAGAATGGCTAAGATAGAAAATTCAGGTGACAGTGGATCCTGGTGAGGATGTGGAGAAAGAGGAACAGTCCTCCACTGCTGGTAGGATTGCCAGCTGGTACAACCAGTCTGGAAATCAGTTTGGTGGTTCCTCAGAAAATTGGACATAGTACTACTGGAAGATCCAGCAATTCTTCTTCTGGGTATATACCCCGAAGATGGTCCAACTTGTAATAAGGACACATGCTCCTCTATGTTAATAGCAGCCTTATTTATAATAACCAGAAGCTGGAAAGAACCCAGATGTCCCTCAACAGAAGAATGGATACAGAAAATGTGGTACATTTACATAATGGAGTACTACTCAGCTGTTAAAAACAATGAATTTATGAAATTCTTAGGCAAATGGATGGATCTGGAGGGTATCATCCTGAGTGAGGTAAGCCATTCACAATAGAACTCACATGATATGCACTCACTGATAAATGGATATTAGCCCAAAAACTGAAACTCAAGAAGGAAGACTAATGTGTGAATACTTAGTTCCTTCTCAGAATCAGGAACAAAATACCCATGGAATGAGTTACAAAGACAAAGTTCAGAGGATAGCCTGAAGGAATGACCATCCAGAGACTGCCACACTTGGGGATCCACCCCAAAAGTAACCACCAAACCCATACACTAGGCAGATGCCAACAAGAGTCTGCTTACAGGAGACTGATATAGCTGTCTTCTGCAAGGCTCTTCTAGTGTCTGACAAATACAGAAGTGGATGTTCATCCTTTGGACAAAGCACAAGGTCCCCAATGAAGGAGCCAGAGAAATACCCAGGGATCTGAAGGGGACTGAAGCCCTCTAGAAGGAACATCAATATGAACTAACCAGTACCCCCAGAGCTCCTTGGAACTATACCACCAAAGAAAACACATGGTGGAACTTGTGGCTCTAGCTATATATGTAACAGAAAGGGCCTAGTTTGCCATCAATGGGAGGAGAGGCTCTTGGTCCTATGAAGGCTCTAGGCCCCAGTATAGGGGATTGCCAGGACCAGAAATGGGAATGGGTGGCTTGGGGAGCAGGGGTAGGGGGGATAGGAGATTTTTCAGAGGGGAAACTAGGAAAGGCAATATCATTTGAAATGTAAATAAAAAATATCTTATAAAAAAAGTACTATGAATATGGTGATATGGTTTCTTTTGGGGAAAGGATTAGGTAAGCGAATGAAAATCAGTGCAGGTGGGCATCTTTGTTACTAGCTGAAGATCTACAATTTGCAGGCTATGAGGATTCTCTGGGGATTACCCTAGTTGAGATTCCTATCAGCAAGGGCTATAGAGACTGAAGTGTCTACCTCCTGTCTTCAGGGTAAACATCAATTGGAAGGAAGGGGGTATATTAATCAACAAAATCTTCAACCGGAAAATTTTCCTGTTTACAAGTTATGCACAGATATAGGTGAAGTAGAGACATCAAGAACAGCAAATCAATTAATGGCCCAACTTAAGACTCAGTCCATAAAACTAACCAGCCCTTGACACTCTCCTATGTGAGGAATACTCTGCTATGCTTTCAGACAGGAAACTATCATAACTATCTCCTGATAGGATTCAATGAGCAGTGGATGGAAACCGATGCTGAGGCCCATAGACAAACATCAGTCAAAGCCTTCAGAATCTTGTGGCAGAGTGGAAGATAGAATTGTGCATGATGGAAGGGCTGACACCACCACTAGAAGACCTAGAGAGTCAAATACTCTGGGAACATGGGGGCTAACAATTATTTTAAGACCAACCAAAGAACATTCAGGGTGTAGACCTAGGCTCCCTATACATTAGTAGAAGACATACAGCTTGGTATTCCTGAAGGATCTCTAACAATTGGAACAGAGGATGAGTCAGTTGCTTCCCATTGGATCCTCTTTCCCTACCTAGAGTACCTGGTTGGTCTTCAGTGGGAGAGGATGGACCTTATGAAACTAGTTGTCACAAGGAAGGGTAGTAGCCAAGGGGGATTTCTCTTTTCTGAGGATAGGAGGTGACAGAATGGGGTGAGGAATTTGTAAGGGGGGAAATGTGAGTAAAGGACAGATGGGGTGATATGTTTGGATATAATGTGAATAAAAAAAAGTTTTGAAAGAAAGAAAAACAGCAAAACTAAAAGGACCCTGAACAGTAAAAGAATCTTTGGCGGTATTACAAAATATTCTTCTCTCATATAATTCATCCTATCTACTTCCCCCTTCTTCCACTCCTCCATGGCCCTTCTATACTCTTTTGCACCATCTCTCTTAACACTCTATTTTCCTTCAGAAAAGGACATTCTTCCAAAAGACAAGACACATGACAAAATAAGATACAGTAAGACAAGTTTTTAATCTATCTTATTCAGAGAATATTATGAACTTTTAAAACACAACTACAAAATCTCAATTCATATTATTTGATAATTTACCCAAAAAACATGGGGTGATACTTCCATGTAGATAATTAAAAAGTCAAATTATCACAGGAAAACATAGCAAATTTCACTAGATATCATTTTCTATTAATTAAAATTATAATGAGTTATCATAACACACAAACACACACACACACACACACACACACACACACACACACACTAGATTACTTTGATAAAAAGGAATATAATGACAAGTACTGGGGAGGATTCTATCCCATAAAGTAAGTCCCATGTTCATGATAGTATATGATCAATTATATAATTATTTTGGAAGTCAAATTAATGTTATCTTAGGAAATTTGAGATCAGAGTACCTATGTTACAACTCACAGACCATATGAAGATCAAGACAAAGGAAGACCAAAGTGTGGATGCTTTAGTCTTAGTTAGAAGGGGGGAACAAAATAATAACTGGAGTTAGAGGAAGGGAGGGACTTGGAGGAGAAAAAGGATGGGGAGGGAAAAGGGAAGAAGGATCAGGTGTGTGAGGAGATGGGGGGATATACAGAGGGTCAGGAAATTGAAAGCAGGTGTGTAGTAGTGGGGAATGAGGACCTGGGGGTAGCCACAAGAAAGTGCAAGATGCCAGGAAAGCAAGAGGCCCCGAGGACCCAACTGGGATCACATTAGCTGAAAAAAACAACAAATGGAAGAGAGAACCTATAGAGACCATATCCAGAGGTTAGGCACAGTCTCCACTTGAGGGATGGGGTCACCTTTTCATTTCAAAAATATTAACCCAGAATTGCTCTCATCTAAAGGAAATACAAGGACAAAGAGTGGAGCAGAGATTGAAGGAATGGCCATCCAGAGACTGCCGTACTTGGGGATCCATCTCATATGCAGACTCCAAACCCAGATGCTATTGAGAATGCCAAGAAAAACTTGCTGACAGTAGCCTGATACAGCTGTCTCCTAAGAGGCTGTGCCAGAGCATTACCAATAGAGAAGCAGATATTTGTAGCCAACCATTGGACTGAGCACAGGGATCACAATAGATTAGTTAGGGGAAGAACTAAAGGAACTGAAGGGGTTTTGCAAACCCATAGGTAGAACAACAATATCAACCAAACAGATCCCCTAGAGTTCCGAAGGACTAAACCACCAATCAAAGAGTACACCTGGAGGGACCCATAACTCCAGCTGCATATGTAGCAGAGGATGGCCTTATCTGGCATCAATGGGAGGGGAGGTCATTGGTTCTGTGAAGGCTTTGTGCCCTAGTATAGGGGAATGCCAGGCCAGAAATGGGAATGGGTGGGTTGGAGGGCAGGGGAGGGTGGAGGGGATAGAGGATTTTCAGAGGGGAAACTTGGAAAGGGGATAGACCCACACTGGGCCAGAGTTCCACCTATTCTCTGGTCAGTCAGGTGTTGAAGAGCTGCTAACTAACTTCCACTCATCCCTGGGTGGGCATTCCTCTATCCCACTCTTCAGGGGGTGGCCAAGGAGAAACCCTACCTGGAATTCCCAGAGCTACCTGGCTAAAGTCCTGGGGTTGTAGGAGAGAGGGATAAGGGAAGAGGTTCTCAACACCTTCGAGAGTGCACATAGCAGATCTTGACTGGAGCATAGGAAGGCATTCTAACGGGAGATTAGAAACGGCTCATTAGGAGAAAGCCTGTCCCATCCTCCAAGCTTAGTGGGTCTTGATGAGCAGAGACATTCTATGGTTTTAAAGCTTTAGTATAGAAATGTAGGGGGAAAGAGAGAAGGTAGAAAGAGAGAGAGGGGGAGAGAGAGGGGAAACTCTAGAGAGAAAGAGAGTAAGAGGGAGATAGAGAGGAGAGGAGAGGAGAGGAGAGCAGAGGAGAGCAGAGGAGAGCAGAGGAGAGCAGAGGAGAGCAGAGGAGAGGAGAGGAGAGCAGAGGAGAGCAGAGGAGAGCAGAGGAGAGGAGAGGAGAGAGAAGACAAAGAGAGAGGAGATAAGACACAAAGAGGGGAAAGATAGGTGAGAGTGAGGGGTAAGAAGAGAAACAAGTAAGTGAGTGAGGTGGGGCTGAACAGCCCCTTTTATGGTCTTTACTGTTGCTAGGTAACTGGGGAGGAGTTTAACCTGAAGGTCAGAAGTTTGGGCCATTGCCTATGTGACTACTGACCATACTTCTCTTGTGGGGGCTGTGGGGGGCAGTAACTTAGGCAGGAGCCAGAGTTCCAGGAGCATGAGGGAATGCCTACCGTGTCATCTAGATGAATTATCACCATTCCTGGGGTTCAGAACTCAGCTTAACTGGAGACCAGCCTACAATTCCCATGGGAGATAACATTTGAAATGTAAATAAAGAAAATAACTAATAAAAAAAGATATCTCAATCTGTCTCTCCCAGCTCCACCCCACCCCTGTGTGTGTGAGTGTGTGTGTGTGTGTGTGTGTGTTTATCTGGGTATGCATGTGTTTCTGTGTGTAACATGTGTCAATGAGAATGTTGAAAACAGAGAACAAACTTAACTCTTGCTTCTTACACATAATCAACCTTGCTTTTGAGAGACTGTGGCCCTCTCCAGCATGAACATCCCAAGTAGTCTAGAATGAAAAAGAGAAATTTGAAAGTTTTAAATCTTCAGATATAAGTGTAGATCACAAGCCTCATCAAAGAAGGTGAATTTTGTATCAAATAGATACTATCACAGAAAACCAAGATTGGTCAAATACAGAAGAAAAAAAAAAACAACTTATCCTTGCTTATCTGTAGACTTAACTACAACAAAATTATTGCAAATAAGGTGTATGGAACATAATGAAATATAGGAAACGAAAGATCTTAAGAGCCAGTGAACCCAAAGGCAGTGACTTAAGTTTGTTTCCTAGAAAGGGTAGGAAAGCTACACCTATCCTATATAAAAAATCTGGCTGCCAAAAGAAGACCCTGACAATGACAATCACAATAGACATGCCAAAATTAAATGGGAAAATCTCATGGGATCAGGGCAATCCCACACCACAGAACTACAGGCATCCAATGACTGCTGAGAGAGGAAGAATTAGTCTCTCCTAAAAATGAACCACCCAATTAGTTATTGAACACCAGGTACTCAGCCCTGAAATCATATACATAGAAGCATCAATAAAGAACTCGTGCTTTCTCACTGATAAGCAGATATTAGCCCAGAGACTTAGAATACCGAAGATACATTATGCAAAACAGAAGAAAACCAAGAAGGATGAACATTGTGTGGATACTTCATTCCTCCTTAGAATAAGGAACATAATACTCATGAAAGGATATAGGTACAGAGACAAAATTTAGAGCTAAGATGAAAGGATGGACTATCCAGAGACTACCCCAT
>NC_034613.1:106500159-106520868 GCF_900095145.1 Mus pahari | reverse complement strand
GTGTGTGTATAAAACAATAATAATCAAAGAGAAAGGGGGCATGATTTCAAAGGGAGTAAGAAGAGCATGAGGAGTGTTATAGGAAGGAAATCGTACAATAATATTTAAATTAAAAAGACTATTAAAGAGATATACAGTGTAAATGGTGAGAGACTCTATTTCTAGGTATCCATTAAAATAAAAAAAATGAATAGGTATCTTTTCAAATATTTTTCACATGAATGTATAGCTATATTATTGATAAGTTTCTGAGAGTAAATAACCCAAATTTCCATCAACAGGATAAAGATTAAGCAAATTGGTATAACCATATAATGCAGCACAATTAATTATAAAATGAATAGAATATGGATACAAAAATAGCATTGATGAAACATATTTTCTGTGTACTGTCATTTCAAATATATTTTTGTAAGTTGAAGAGTAAATGATAGCTGCTGGGGCAGACTGCCAACTAGTCTGCTTCTCTGGAGACACCATATCCTGAACCAACCCAGAAGATCTGCTGCACTCAGGGAATTTGGTATAAACCCTTCTGAAGTCCCACAGCTGCCATTGGGAGCTGACTGGACTCAGGACTCATTACCAACCAACCTCCCCCTCCCTGCCACAGAAAATCTATCCCCTTCTGCCCAGTCCATTCTTCTGGGCCAACTGCTAACTAGTAAGATCCCCTGGAGGCACTATAACCTGAGCCATCCCAGAAGATCTACTGCACTCAGTACACTCAGGGTAACTAACATCAGAGCCCAAGGCATCCCAGGAGATCCAATGCCCACAGGGCAACTGACACTACAGTCTGAGACATTCAAGGAGATCTTCTGCACACTTGGCAACTGTCATCCCAAGAGATCTGCTACATACAAGGGAATAGAGCAACTGATCTTCAGCTCCTCTACTCCCCTGAAGACACCACATCTTAAAGGCATCCCAGAAGCTCCTCTGTACACAGGATAACTGGACTATAGATGCCACAATCAGAAGACTTCCTTGGGGCTCTGTGGCATGCAGGGTAGTTGAATCAACAGACTAAAAATCTCCCTGGAATTCTGCTTCAAGCAGGGAAACAGAAACCATAGTCAGTAGACTGCCCAGGAGAATATCTTCACACAGGACAATAGCTTGACTGGTCCTCTGAAGACCCAACACTCTGAAGGCCTCCCAGGAGATCTACTACAACCAGGGCAACAGATCAGCAGTTTTCCTGACCCTCTGAAGAGCCTCCAGTTGGAAGGCTCCACAAGTATTTTGACACAGCCAGGGCATCATGGCTATAAGGAGACATGAAGCAACCCAGGAAGAAAAGAGGCAGACTCAAGACAGCGTCACCCAGTCCAGAAAAATACAAGACACAACCAGATGGTGAGAAGCAAGTACAAGACTTTAAGCAAAAGAAGCCAGTATACATGAGCATCATTGGAACCCAGTTGTCCCACCACAGCAAGCCCTGAATACACCAACATAACTGAAAATCATGAAGCTGACCTAATATCCTATCTCATGAAGATAATAGAGTCTTTTAAGGAGGATATAAATAATTTACTTAAAGAAATACAGGAAAACACAATCAAACAGGTGAATGAATTGAATGAAGCAGTCTAAGATATAAAAGTGAAAGCAAATACAATAAAGAAAACGCAAATTTAAGCAAACCTGGAAATGGAAAAACCTAAGAAAGAGGTCAGATATTACAAATGTAAGTTTCACCAGCAGAATAAAAAAGATAGAAGAGAGAATCTTCTGTGTAGAAAAGAATGTAGAACAGGTTAACACAACTGTTAAAGAAAATTTAAAACATAAAAAACATTTCTAGCCCAAAAGATCCAGGAAATTCAGGACACAATGAAGAGACCAAAACTAAGGATGATTAGAATAGAGGAAAATGAAGATTTCCAGGTTAAAGCACCTGAAAATGTCTTCAACAAAATCATAGAAGAAAACCTCCTCAATCTAAAGAAAGAGTTGGCCATGAAAGTACAAGAAGCTTATGGAACAACAAATAAATGGGACCAGAAAAGAAAATCTTGTCATCACATAATTATCAAAACACTTAATGCACAGAGAAACAAAAGAATATTAAAAGCTGGAAGGCAAAAGAACCAAGTAATATTAAATGGCGAACCAATCAGACTCCTCAACAGAGACACTAAAAGCCAGAAGAGCCTGGTCAGAGGTCATACAGACTCTAAAAGAACACAGATGCCAGCCTAGACTACTGTACCCAGCAAAACTCTCCATCAACAGAGATGGAGAAACCAAAATATTCCAGGACAAAACCAAATTCAAATAGTATCTATCTACCAACCCAAACTTACAGAAGATCCTGGAAGGAAAATTCTGACACAAGGAAGATACCTGCACCAAAGTAAGGACAAGATATTAAGCATCTCACAACAAAGTCAAAAGCAGAGCCACAAGCACATAAAGCCACCTACAAAAGCAAACATATCAGGAAACAACAGTTATCTCTCTTTAATATCTCTCAATATTAATGGACTCAATTCACCTATAAAAAGACATAAGCTAACAGACTGGATATGCAAACAAGGTCCAGCATTTTGTTGCATACAAGAAACACACTTCAACAACAAAGACAGATACTATCTCAGAGTAAAAGGATGGAAAAAGATATTCCAAGCAAATGGTCCCAAGAAACATGCATGAGTTGCTATCCTAACATCCAATAAAATAGACTTTTAACCAGAAGTTATCAAGCATGTTGATGAAGGACAGTTCACATTCATCAAGGGGAAAATCCACAAAGAGAAAGTCTCAATTCTGAATATCTATGCCCCAAATAGAAGAGCACCTAAATTCATAAAAGAAACTTTACTAAAACTCAAAATACACATTGAACTCCACACAATAAGAATGGAAGATTTCAACACCCCACTCTCACCAATGGACAAGTCATTGAAGCAGAAACCAAACAGAGACACATTAAAACTAAGAGAGGTTATGAAAGAAATGGATTTAACAGATAGCTACAGAATATTTCACCCTAAAACAAAAGAATACACCTTCTTCTCAGAAGACCCTGTTACCTTCTCCAAAATCCACCATATATTTGGTCAAAAAAGAAACTTCCACCAATGCAGAAAATTGAAATAATCCCAAGTATCCTATCAGAGCCCAAGGGCACAAGGCTAGTCTTCAATAACAGCAAAAACAGCAGAAAATCTACATATGCATGGAAACTGGACAATTCACTGATAACTTGGTCAGGAAAGAAATAAAGACAGAAATACAAAACTTCCTTGAATTTAATGAAAATATTGATCCATCACACCCAGATTTATGGTAAATAATGAAAGCAGTGCTAAAAGGAAAATTCACAGCACTAAACACACTGGTAAAGAAATTGGAGAGCTCTTATACTAGTAATTAACAATGAACCTGGGAACTCTAGAACAAAGAGAAGCAAACACACTCAAAGAGGAGTAGACAACAGGAAATAGTCAAACTCAGGGCTAAAATCAACCAAATAGAAACAAAGAGAACAACACAAAGAGAATAAAAAAAGGCAAAAGCTGGTTCTTTGAGAGAATCTGCAAGATAGATAAACCCCTACACAAACTAACTAAAGGGCCCAGAGGCAGTATCTAAATTAACAAAATCAGAAATGAAAAGGGAGAGATAACAAATAAAACAGAGGAAATTAAAAAATTAACAGATCCTACTACAAAAGCCTATTTTCAGCAAAAATTGGAAAATACAGATGAAACGGGTGGTTTCCTAGACAGATACCATATATATCAATGTTAAATTAAGAACAGGTAAACTATCTAAACAGGCCCATAACTCATAAGATAACAGAATTCATTAAAAACCTCCCAACCAAAACCAGCCAAGGGTCATATGGATTTAGTACAGAATTATACCAGACCTTCAAAAAAGACCTGATACCAATATTCTTCACAGTATTCCATAAAATAGAAACAGAAGGAACACTACTTAATTCATTCTATGAAGCCACAATTACTCTTATACCTAAACCACACAAGGACCCTACCAAAAAAGAAAACTTCTGACCGATTTCGCTTATGAATATCTGCAAAAACACGCAATGAATTCCTTGCAAACCATATCCAAGAACACACCAAAACCTTCATTCACCATGATCAACTATGCTTCATCCCAGGGATGTAAGGTTGTTTCAATATATGAAAATCCATTAATGTAATCGACTATATACACAAACTCAAAGAAAACAAATTACATGATCATCTTCTTAGATGCAGAAAAGGCATTTGTCAAAATATAATACCTCTTCATGTTAAAAGTATTGGAGAGATGAGGAATCCAAGGCCCATACCTAAACATAATAAAAGCAATATACAGCAAGCCAACAGCCAATATCAAACTAAATGGAGAGACACTTGAAGCAATCCCACTAAAATCAGGGTCAAGACAAGGATGCCGACTCTCCCCATATCTATTCAATATAGTACTTGAAGTGCTAGCTAGGAGAATATCACAACACAAAGAGGTCAAGGGAATATAAATGGGCAAATAAAAAATAAAGGTATCACTATTTGCAGATGATATGATAGTATGTATAAGTGACCCCAAAATATCTACCAGAGAACTTCTCCAGCTGACACACAACTTCAGAAAAGTGTCTGGATATAAAATTAACTCAAATAAATCAGTATCCTTCCCTTTATAAAAAAAATGAGAAATAGGCTGAGAAAGAAATTAGGGAAACAATTTCCTTCAGCATAGTCACAAATAATATAAAATATCTTGGTATAACTCTAACCAAACAAGTGAAAGATCTGTAAGACAACAACTTTGAATCTCTCAAGAAAGAAATTGAAGATCTCAGAAAATGGAGAGGTTTCCCATGCTTACGGATTGGCAGAATTAACAGTAAATGTGGCCAACCTACAAAAAACAATCTACAGATTCAATGGAATCATAATCAAAATCCCAACTCAATCGTTCAAAGACATGGAAAGAGAAATTCTGAAATAATGGCTGGAAGAATAACCATCCCTGATCTCAACCTTTACTCAAGAGCAATAATCATCAAAACTGCACGGTATTGGTACAGAGACAGACACTTTGATTAATGATATTGAAATGAAGACCCAGAAGTAAAACCACAAACTTAAGGACACTGAAAATTTGACAAAGAAGCCAAACATATATAATGGAAAAAAAGAAACCATCTTCAACAAATATTTCTGGACTAACTGGCACTTTTTATGAAGAAAAATGGAAATAGACCCATATTGATCACCTGGCACAGAAGTGAAACTTGAAGTATGGACAAGGTATAAAATATGGATATTTTTTCATTCTCTTACAGCCAGACATCCAGTTAGTCCAGCACCATTTATTGAAGATGCTTTCTTTTTCCCATTATATATTTTTGGTGTCTTTGTCAAAGATCAAGTGACTGTAAGTTTGTGGATTTATTTTTTGGTCTTCAGTTCTATTCCTTTGATTAACATGTTTGTCTCTGTACCAACACCATGCAGTTTTTATCACTATTTCTCTGTAGTAAAACTTGAGGTAAGGGATGGTGATTCGCCCAGCTGTTCGTTGTTAAGGTTTGTTTTCACAACTCTGGTTTCTTTACCTTTCCAGATGAATTTGAGAATTGCTCTTTCCATGTTTCTGAAGACTTTTCTTGGGATTTTGTAGGGGATTGCATTGAATCCAGAGATTGCCTTTGGTAGGAGGGCCAAAGGTGTTTATTATCACTGAGATTCTCTCTTCTATCTCTTGTACTCCATTGTTGATACTTGCATCTGTAATTCCTCACCACTTTCCTAGGTTTTCCATTTCCAGGTTTACCTCCATTTGTGTTTTCTTTATTATTTCAACTTCTACTTTTAGGTCTTTTTTCACTTTATTCAATTCCTTCACCTTTTTACCTGTGTTTTCCTGTATTTCTTTCAGTAAGCTATTAATATCCTCCTTAAAAGACTCTATTATCTTCATGAAATGGGGTTTTAGGAAAGATTCCTGATTTTTAATTGGTGTGTTCAGAGCTTGTTGTGGTGGTAGAAATGGGTTCTGATGATGTGTTTTGGCTAGTGTTGCTAATGGTCTTGTGCTTGCCTTTTGCCATCTGGATATCTCTGAGTGACTATATGGAGTCTGCCTCTTTTTTTTCCTGGGTTTTTACATGTCTCCTGGTATGCTTGCAGCCCTGGCTGTATCAGACCACCTGTGGGGCCTTCCAACTGAAAGCTCTTCACAGGGGCAGAGAAGCTGCTGAACTGTTGCCCTGGCTGCAGTAGATCTTCTAGGTCTTCAGACTGTTGGGTCTTCAGTGGAGCATTCAAGCTATTGTCTAGCTGTGCTAAGTGCAGCTGATCCTTAACTGCTCTGAATTTAGAGGCTCCTCAACTGCTCAACTGCTCTGAGTGCAGTGGGTCCTCTAGGATGGATTGGGATATGGAGTCTTCACAAGAGCAGACTAACTAGGAGTCTGCCCCAGCAGCAAGGAATAGGTGGAAGGGGTGGAAATGGTGGAAGGACGGGTAGTGGTTTTCAGGAGCATGGGTGTTTTGGTGGGTGATAGGTCTCAAGTCTACCAGGGTCCCAGCAGCAGCTCTGGGACTAGGGGCAGGGGAGGGAGGGGGCTTCTTACCAACTGCTCTGAGTACAGCGGGTCCTCTAGGATGTATGGGGATATAGAGTCTTCACAGGAGCGGACCAACTAGGAGTCTGCCCCAGCAGCAAGGACCAGGCAGACAGTTCTTTAGAATGTGATTTCCTGCATTTCTTTCAGTGAGTTATTTATATTTTCCTTAAAGGACTCTATTATCTTCATAAGATAGGATTTTAGGTCAGGTTCGTGTTTTTCATGTGTGTTGGTGTATCTAGGGCTTGTTGTGGTGGAAGAACTGGGTTTCGATGGCATTAGAGTATATTGGCTTCTGTTGCTTATGGTCTTGTATTTGCCAGCTGACATATGGTTAATTCTGGTGTTAACTGGCCTGGGTGTTTCTGTCTGGAGCCTGCTTCCTTTGTCCCCGTGTTTCTGCAGTTCTCCTGGGAGATCTGTGTCCATGGCTTTAGCAGATCTCCTGGGAGGAATTCAGAGAGTAGGTTCTGTAGCCTTGGGAAAAGCAGTTCTCATAAGAGGCCTTCAGACTGTGGGGTCTTCAGAGTGTCAGACACACTATTGATCTACCTTGTTTCTCTGGATGCAGCAGATCTCCTGGGAGGTTTTCAGACTGTGTTTCCTGATGCCCTGGGTGGAGTAGATCTCATGTGAAGCCTTCATATTGTGGGGTCTTCAGAGGGGCAGACAAACGGATGATCTGTTCCATGGGTGGAGCAGATTTCCTGGGAGGTCTCTTTTACTGTGGGATCTTCAGAGGTACAGACAAGCTGCTTATCTGTTTGAAGGCGCAGAACATAAAAGAGGTAGAGTTCAAGAGGAGGGGATGGTTCCTGCTTCTGTTGTGCTCATTGTGTTTCCCAGCTGCTGCAGTTATTTAGGAGGGTCACTTACTTGTTGCTCTGAGTGTAGCAGACCTCCTATGAGGCCTTCAGTCTGTGTGTCTTCAGAGGAGCAGACAAGTCCCTGTTCTGCATAAAGTAGAGTAATTTAGAGCAACATTGGCTACTAAAAATACAAATAAATTCACATGATATATAACTGGCTATATCTGGAGTATTTGGTACAAATAAGCTAGGGTTGTTAGACTTGTGCTTATTGAAAAATTTAAAATGATGCTACCATTGGTCACAAGTTGATCCAGAAAGAGGATATTTAAATAAACATTGGGCTAATAATTCCTGTAAATTTTTCTTCATAGGTTTAGCTCCATCTGCTTTTTCTCATGATAGGCAATAACAAGGATTAATGGTATGCTGTTAAAAGTATTTTTAGAGATTTGGGGGCAATTTGTGAGGCATTGAAGGCAATTCTTATGCATTATTAATTATATGGTAATTTAAAAACCATTCATAAAAATTGCATAGTTCTTCACCAATGAAAAACATAAGCAATAAACTCAGAGAATTGGATTGGTAACTGATGCTCTTTTATAAAGTTGGCATTTGAAGCATTTGTGTTTTGCCCCTCATTAATTATATACTGTTATAACCAGTGAAATATGAAGCTCAGAATTACAGCAATTGTTTACCTTGGAGTTTTTATAATGAGACTACTGAAGGAATGTTTTGCAGTTAAATTATTTCTAATCATAACTCCTGGAATAATGTAGTGTTTAAGATAAATTATTATAAAATGAAAAAATAAAATCCATAAAATACAAGAAGGTAAATAAAATGTGTCTTTACTGTGATCTTACTAGGCAGCAGAAAAATTAAGCAACATCCTACCTTAGAACTTCTTTATTCTTTTGCTAGCAATTTTTTTCCCTTCTTTCTTCAGAATTCTGACAATTACTACATCCACCACATACATACACACATACTCAAATAGATGTGTGCACAATATGTACAACAACATCTATACTTCAAAGATGTGAACTATTAGAGTATATGTGGCTGGAAACTAGAATAACATAGTCCATTCACTGTATTCAATGATATTAGTCAATGTTATAAAGACATCAGGAAATAACATTTTCAGTTAGTCATGAAATCACGTGTCTTAATGGATATGACAGACTTGTTAGCATGCACAGCAAAAAAGAAAAAAAATCACATTCAAGACTAACAAATCTTACTAATAATGGCCTTTGAAAATTTTTAAATCAAGATTTGCTCTTATTTTCTTTAATTTAAAATTAGTTGATTATTTTATATATTTACATTCCAAATGTTGTCCCCCTTCCCAGTCTCTACTTCACAAACTCCCATCCCATCTCTCCACACCTTTGTCTCCCTGTGTGCTCTCTGTCCTACCTCATACCTCTAGCATCACCCTATGCTATGGTAACAAGCCTTCACAGGACCAGTTAAGACTATGCATTGTGGGACCGTGAAAGGCAGCATGTTTTCTGGTTGAGCTAGGTTTAAACCCTGGAGACCCAGCAGATTAATCTGCAAGGGTCTGAAGGCCTGTTTACCATGCTCCTAGACACTAGGCTCCTGACACAGGCCCCAGCTCCATAATTCTGTGTCCACCAGTCATGTAGGCTGTCTGGAATCAAGCCCCACAGTTACCTGGCAATAGCCAGGATGACACAGTCCACTATAAAAGAAGCTGCTTGCTCCCTCCTCACTCTCTTACACTCTTGCTCCATCTCTTACCCTTTTGCTCTTACTCTCACCCCTCTCCCTCATTCTCCCTCTCCCTTACCCCCTTTCTCAATGTGGCCATGGCCACCCTCTGCTTCCCTACTCTTTCCCTCTCTCTACCTTTCTACAATAAACACCTTAAAACCGTGGACCATCTCTGCTTATCAGGACCTGCTGTGCTGGAATGATGGAGCAGGTTTCCCTCTACAGAGCTGCACATCTCACCTCCCACCAGGAGGCCTCCCTGCACTCCAGCTATGGTCATCACCAACCAAATCCACCTACCAGGCAAGCTGATTGAGCTAGCCATACTCTCTCTTCCCTGTGGAAACCTGCCAGAGCCCTCCTCCTACCCTTTTTCCTTTGGCTCCTGGGCCAGAGTCCACCCGAGGGTCCCCACTCTGGTCTCAGCAATATACAGCAGCATCTGGGATGTTTGAGAGAACAAGAACCTGTTGTCCCTGGCCTCCATGTAGCCCAGGGACCAAAGAACCTGAGCTTCCGAGGTGCCCAGGGGTCTGTGGTGCCCAAGAGTCAGAGCCTGATTCTGACAGTTCCACGGGGACTCCAGCCTGCACCTTTTCCCACCCCAGAGCAACATCTCACAGTTTTCCACAGTGGGGTCCACAGCACAGTCAGACTTCCCGCATCCTGCCTTGCCCAATGGCCCTAGCCCCAAGTGGACAAGGGACCCCATTTTTTTTTGTCCCAAAATATATGTATGGAATAACAAGAAAGTTATCAGTCAGCGACCATATAATTACCAGAGTTTCACTTAGCAAGTTAAATAGTGGATTTTGACATATCATTTTCATATAATTTAACATTATTCCTTGTTAAAAATTCTACTGACAATATAGAAATGTCATAATGCAAGGATTATCTTTACCATTTTCATTTATTATGTTATCACTTATACCTTCTGTATTCATAACATGAAGAATAATGTCTGGAGAATATTTTAAAATATATTTATTCACTATTGAATTAATGATTGAAAACACATTATCCATCACTATATACCACTTATACTCACATACTTTCTATATTAAACCTGACAAGAAGGAATTAGTATCCATTTGTCCTATTATTTATTTAAGATGATATAGGTAAAGGAGGTCTAGAATTGACAGAACAGATACTTCTGGAATTAGTGTCCACAATAGACAAAACATCTATTTTCTTATTATATTCTACAGAATGATTCTCCATCTGTAATTAACTAAAGTCCATGCATCTGAGTAAACTTGGTGAAGATTTTTCTTAAATATTTTGTTGTGCAAAGACCCAGTGTAAATCTGGATCTTTTGAGGTGGGAAGTTACACATTTAATCCAGGTATTGTAGGTATGAAGAATGTCCTTTTCTATTTGGAGAAAAATTTAATTTCAGGAGCATGACTCTGGCAAGAGATTACATCCAAAGACCTTCTAGATATATGTGTTCCAGCTTGAATTCAGAGACACCAATTAGTCTACACCTTTTATTTCAAACAATGAAAGTAAGGTTAGTTTGTAGAAGGAAGTAGCCATGTTTGAAACTGACATTTAACTTATGGGCAGAAAAAGTGATGAGTCAGAGAAAGATCTGATAGAATGAGTCTGTGATAAGATATACCAAACAATCAAATAAACATAATGGAAAGAGAGGTGACTTAAAAGAGCAGTGGAGAGAGAGAGAGAGAGAGAGAGAGAGAGAGAGAGAGAGAGAGAGGCAATTTTACCAAGATCAATTTAGTTTTACAGAGACATGTTGCAGGTAAAGACAGAATAAGCCAGAGACTAAGAAGTCAGAAGACAAGCAGAGTAATTCAATGAGAAACTGAGAGAAGCTGGATTGATTCAGTCATCTTGAAGAGGAGTTTGAATAAGAACAGCTGAGTTGAACCAGTCATCTAGAAGTCAGAAAGAGCTACAAAGGATTATCTTGTTCGGCAGTAATATTCCAAGATAACAATTAACATCTCAAACATAAAAGCTACTTTTACATCTGGCATCAAGTGTGACTGAAGTGTGAAAAAGCCCACCAATATTGCAGAAATTAGAGAACATAGAGGACATGGGACAGAAATGCTACTGAGGGTATGAGATATCTGACAAAAAGTTTCAGAGAAAACATTAACATTGTATCATCTCCAGTAAAAGCTTAAGTTCTTCAAGTTTATCTGGATTTCCATAGAGACATGGGTGTCTGTGAAGTGACAGGATCTTCAAGTACAGAGCAAGGAAAAATGCAGGAGCCTTTGAGACATTGAATTACAGTAAATCACTTCAAAAGACAATTTTAATCATCTATACAAACTTTTCTTGAATTAAAATAGGAAACTCCAATTTAGATACCTTAAAAAAAAGTGGAGAGGTTGAGGGGAATAGATACATTGCTTACAGAAGCCATCATTGTACTAATTGAAACTGTGACCAGAATAGCAAACCCTTCCCTACTTTCACTAGTAATCTTTATATTTTTTCCCTCAAAAGGGCCCAAAATAGTGGTACATCAAGACAAATTAGATTTAATAATACAAAAGCCTGAGAAACAATGGGCAGAAGGGGTAAGAAAACAGGAAATGCTTAATTGTGAACCTGTGTTATCAAATGAAATTGAGGATCAAGATAGGCATACCATTTACAATGACAAGCCTGGCTTGCTCCCATGGGGCCAGGAACAAAATATTAGTACCTAAGTGCCAAGTTTATATTGGATAACTCAGGGAAAGTTGCAGAAAGAGATGTAAAGATGCAGGAAGACAGCAATGTAGATGGTGCACAAAACTGACCCCTGTATGGGAACATCTCAACAATCTGTTAAAAAAAGGACAGTTTGTTCATCAGACTGGAAGACTAAAAACACTTCCATACTGAAATGCACATTTACTGAAGGACAAATGATCAAGACTTGAATTATGAAGGATCAATGGATCTTCATAAAAACATTCAGACTGTTAAGTTTATGTAATTGATCATTGTTTCGATTATAATAGTTAAACTGTGTGCTATTTTTAGTGAATTCAGAAAGGGGAATGTTATAGAGGAGTTTAATCTAGCAAAATGTCTGCTCTGGAAATGGATCACATCCAAAGGCCTTCTATGCCTTTGTTATCTGGCTAGAATATAGACACACCATACACACTTAATCACTCTGGCTGAAATACAAATATGCTCTTATTACATACCTTTAATCTCTAACTATGAAGGTAAAATAATTTATAGAAGGAAGAAGCCATGTTTGAAGATGATCTCTAATTGAGGGGCAAACAAACTGATAAATCAGAGAAAGTTTTACTAAAAACTTTCTGTTTCAGAAGCAGGGTTCACCCAACACTTACTAAAATAGCACAAAAAATGAGAGGCTACTAAAGAAAACACCAAAGGAAAGAGATGAGTTAAGAGGCACACATACACAAACACACATTGTGAATTTGGTTTTATGATTACATTATGTTATTTGGGTTTGCAAAATTGCATGAGAATCTTGCGTGTGAGACACTGAGGGTCTCTGGCCCCAGCTGGTTCTGATTCATAAATAAAGTTGCCAGCAGCCAATGGCTGGGTAGGGAGACTACACTGGCATGACTTTAGGATTTGTGGGCAAGGGTACTGAGGAAGAAGCAGAATTGCTATGTCAGGGAAGGAATAAGATCTAGGCTTGAGAGCTGCAGAAAGGAAAGCATGCAATTATGTAAGATCTGGGGAAGTGCAGCCCCAGTGTGTCCCCCACTATTGGCTCTAGGGTAACAAAGATAGAATATAGATTTTAATAAGTAATAATTCAGGAGTTTTAGAAGGGAGCAATTGAGAGTGGCACAGTCATTGAGCAGATTAAGGCATATTATATAGCCCCCCCCCCCCCCCCCTCTCTCTCTCTCTCTCTCTCTCTCTCTCTCTCTCTCTCTCTCTCTGTGTGTGTGTGTGTGTGTGTGTGTGTGTATGCTTCATTCAAGAATCCAGAGCATTGGGACAGTTAACAAGGAACTCACACCACCACTCCCTGAGGAGATTAGAGCAGATTATTCAGCTACAGCAACAGATGGTGTCCAACCTGCAGGCTCAAACTCACTATTAAAAAGTAATTGGAGATTCTCAAATGAAAAACACACCATGAAGTGTGATTAGGAGGTGGGGAGAATTGCTTCCTCCCCCAACCATGTGGATTTGGAACTAGGACAAAAGGTGTGTGGAGTTGGCACACATAATTCTGGGATTTATGGTTTGAGACTAGGACATTCCCAGGCCAACCCTGGGAATTAGGCACGGTGCCAAGGACTTAGCCACACCTTCTCTTGTGATCTGGACTGCTATAGAGGGTTTGACCTCAGAGGTGCTGGAAGCCTCTAGTGTGCAAAGAGACAAGCTGCTTTTAAGGCAGAGAGACAGATCATAGAGGCTACTTGCCTCCTAAAATCAGATAAATACAAAACAGAAATAAATGGTTAGCAGGACAAGATATAGCTACTAGATTCTTCCAGATTAGATGGAAACTGTTCCAAGATTTGCAACTGGAGGATTTAGATTTAATATGATTTACAAGATTATGATTCTCGATGTTGCCCACAGAGATTGGGTTACCATTGTTTCTGAACTAAATTTGTGTTGTGTTTTCCTTCACAAGGTGATTCAACTGGGTTCCAGAGAGAAAGGTACTGCAGCAAAGCATGGATTTCCCAGATGTGTACCACAAAGGCTGTGGGGGTTTTGAAGCAGAGGGCTGTCATGGTAGCAACCTGCCAGTGGGAACTTAGCAAGCTGGGTGGAAAGATTTTGGAGCTCTGAGTCAGAGTCTCCACAAGATAATAACAAGAAGGCCAGCCCACCAGGGCAGAGAGTAGCTTGGTTTAGCACAGAAAATTGGTGCTTAATTTTTAGTCCCTGACCTTAAGCTGTATTACAGAGCAATAGTGATAAAAACTGTATGGTATTGGTGCAGAGAAAGGCAGATAGGTCAGTGGAACAGAATTGAAGACCCCAAAATGAACCCACACACCTATGGTTACTTGATATTTGACAAAGAAGCTAAAACCATCCAGTGGAAAAAAGAGAGCATTTTCAGCAAATGGTGCTGGCTCAACTGACAGTCAGCATGTAGAAAAATGCACATCAATCCATCCTTATCTCCTTGTAGAAAGCTCAAGTCCAAGTGGATCAAGGACCTCCACATAAAAACACATACACCAAAACCAATAGAAGAGAAAGCAGGGAAGAGCTGTGAACATATGGGCACTGGGGAAATTTTCCTGAACAGAACACTGATGGCTTATGCTTTAAGATCAAGAATTGACTAATGGGACCTTGCAAAATTGCAAAGCTTCTGAAGGGAAAGAACACTGACAATAAGACAAAACTGGCAGCCAACAGATTGGGAAAAGATCTTTACCATCCCTACATCTGAGAGAGGGCTAATATCCAATATATACAGAAACCTAAGATGTTAGACTATAGAGAACCAAATAACCATAATTGAAATGGGGTACAGAGCTTGTTTTAGTCAGGGTTTTTAATGCCTGGACGAAACATCATGACAAAGAAGCAAGTTAGGGAGGAAAGGATCTATTTAGCTTACATTTCCATACTGCTGTTATCACCAAAGAAAGTCAGGACTGAAAATCAAGCAGGTCAGAAAGCAGGAGCTGATGCAGAAGCCATGGAGGGATGTTCTTTACTGGCTTGTTTCCCCTGGCTTGCTCGGCTTGCTTTCTTATAGAACCCAAGACTACCAGCCCAAGAGATGGTACCACCCACAAGGGACCTTCCCCCCCCCTTGATCACCAATTGAATAAATGCCCCACAGCTGGATCTCATGGAGGCACCTCCCCAGCTAAATCTCCTTTCTCAGTGATAACTCCAGCATGTGTCAAGTTGACACATAAAACCAGCCAGTACAGAGCTAAACAAAGAATTCTCAATTGAGGTATACCAAATGACTAAGAAGCACCTAAAGCAATGTTCAATATGTTTAGTCATCAGGTAAATGCAAATCAAAACAATCCTGAGATTCCACCTCACACCAGTCAGAATGGCCAAGACCAAAAACTCAGGTGACAGCAGATGCTGGCTAGGATGTGGAGAAAGAGGAACACTACTCCATTGTTGATGGAATTGCAAGCTGGTACAACCACTGTGGAAATCAGTTTGGTGGCTCCTCTGATAATTGGAGAGAGTAAAACCTGAGGACACAGCTATAACACTTCTGGGCATATATCCAAAAGATTCTCCAACACATAACAAGGACACTTGCTCTACTATGTTCATAGCAGCTTTATTTATAATAGGCCCTTGGTCCTTCGAAAGCTTGATGTCTCAGTGTAGTGGAATGCCAGGCCAGTGAAGTGAAAGAAGGTAGGTGGGTGGGGACCCCCTCCATAGAAGCAGGGGCAGGGGAGGGGATAGTGAGTTTCAGGGGGAACTAGGAAAGGGGAGAACAATTGGAATGTGAATAAAGAAAATATCTAATAAAAATTCAAAAAATAGATGAATTTATAAAGCATAACACACACACACACACACACACACACATATATATATATATATATATATATATATATATATATATATGATTTAATTATTTTTAAGCATAGGAGGGAGATACAGTGGCAATTGTCTCAGTGTTTTTAAGTATACATGGAATAAAGATATCCAAGACTTTAATCTCAAATGTGGGACACAAAGGCACTGAGGTACAGAGAAACCCAATCTCAACAAATAATAATGAGATATTTATCTCAATAGAAGAGAGAATAAATGAAAACTGATTTAATTGCTTCAAGGATAGAAAGGAGAGAAATACTTTAAAGGAAAATTAAAAAGATCTATGCCAGGGAAGGCAGGTAGATTCTTTGAATGTGGGTTATATGGGAAATGTGGGATTCCTTAGCCTGGTATGACAAATTTATAGCCTGGAAATAGGCTTATACAATAAGTAGAATGGAATTTAATTGAAGTTAAATACATAAGAAAGGATGTTAATTCAAGTTATATAAAGAGAAAAGGAATTTATATACCCATAGAGAAATTATCTTCATAGAAGGGAGAATTTAATAATGCATAGATGAATAAATAAATTTAGGCCTTGATCTCACTATTAAAAATTAATTGTGTAAGAACCAGGCAGGAGATAATGAAGGAGAACTGTCTCAATGGATATTAATGAACTTTTTGGTTGATTTAATTGTTTTGAATTGTTTTAATTATCAAAATATAAATGTTTAAAAGTTTGGTGATTATGATATTAAAAATTCTATGCGAGGGAGATCAAACTAGAGCAAACCTGAAGAAAAAGCACAATGCTAAGTTAAATTTGAATCAGTCTATACCTTTGATGATTTGGGGTTACTGGACCAAGAACATGCTATTTTGGAAGAGAGGCTCTATTTGTGTTAATAGAAAAAGAGAAAAGACATTGAATCCCTTCTCCAGTGATATAGATAAGATATAACAGGAGAAGAACCCCTGATGTTCTTAACTACAGAAAAGAAAAATTCAAGAAATTCAAACAGGACTGGTAATTTGACTTGCTGATTCTTCTACAAGGCTCTGTAACTGGCTTAGACATAAAAGTGTCTCTTCCCAAACCTCAGCTAAAATTAAACAATAAATATTTTTAGTTATGGAATCATAACCAGATTCATCATGCCATCCTTCACAAATTAACTCATAAAATGACAGTTGTCTATCACATACTCAAACAAGGAATAAAATCATTCTTAACTGATCTGAGTACCTTGCACAATTCATACAGATATCTTAATAATACTAAAATTTTGGTTGTAAGATTCATATATTGCAAAGTGTGCAGCTCTGACAAGATTCATCCACAGGGACTCTGAAATGACCCGCTGTTTTAGCTCCCTGCCTCCTGAAGGTGTCCAGAGACTTCCTTCCAGAATTGCTTTCAGTAATAACTGCTGAGTCTTGATAGATTTGGTTCTTCCTAGCTTTCAGACAGATCCAGTCAAAACCTCAGTCAAGCCCTAAGCCTTCAAAATATATAGAGACTAGATAATGGATGCTAAAGCCATCTTTCTCGAATCTAACCAGTTTTTCAAGATTTCATACCTCTTCCCACCACTTAAAAAATAATTCATCACCCTAATTCAGCAGGAAGAAGCCATGGAGAATTGTCATCCTGATTCTTTGGATTTGGGTGTCTGATTAAGGTTATTTATAAATTTATGAATTTAAGGGACACATTCTAAATGGTCGTAATTTTGGACAGAGAGGAAATATGTAGAATGGATTACTAAATTTATTCCTAGACAAAGCCTTTTATAACCACAATCTTACATTGGTAAAAATCTTTGTAATTAATGCAAAATTAAAGTTATTATTTCTTACATTAGTACAGAATTTGTTTTCATTTCTGTAAGTTTTTTATGTTGATACACAATTTGATATTAATATTTTTACTCTTAGAAAGGCACTGTCTATGAAACTCATTTAGCAAAACAAGGTAAATAGCTTCTATTAAAAACTGTATAGGGTGATTAATTAATGCAAGTTAAGGGCCAGATAGATTCTGAATTAATTATAATAAGGTACAGGTGCTTTCAATACTATTCACTCTTAGAAATAGCTAAGAGTAGCCAAGGTTTAATGGTTTAGATATACTTTATATAGTCATCAAAAGCATCAAAAATCCACAGAATATGCCATTTAAATTCATTTCATTATTAATAGAAAATTTGACTAGGAGACATGTCTGTTCCTAATAGTACCTTCTTCAAGGTTCAAATAATATATGGAACATCATAACCGGAGTGGCTCCAGTTGTGGCAAGGTAGTCACTAGGCCATGGCCCAAATTTGTCTAGAGACAAAAATACTGTCCAAAAGAGGACACATAATATGGGATATTTGACAGCTAAGCTCTGCTAAGACAGAATAGCTAACCCTTCATATTTTCTGCTTTACTTTAGGTCTGTCAGATTGTTCTAGGCCCCAAGGCTGAAGACAGATGCTGTAACATTTTGAGCAATAGGGACTCTCCCGGTAGTCTGCTGTCTTTGCAGTTTAAGTTTTGGAAGCTATGTTTTTGTCCATCCTGTATATACATGTGATATTTAATTTATTCTAAGATCTGTGTTGGGGTTAAAGAATAGTTAAAATTTCATAGTCAAACATAAGATGTTTAGCATTGAGGAGGAGGATGTGGATTTGAAAGGATGGTTTTCAGATGGTGATGCAGGTTAAAATCAAAACATAATTCAGGTACAGAATTGTTTGGAAAAATATTAAAATGATCAGCATATTCCTGTGCTATGCTGGCACTGGCAGGCCCCATGGCTCCAGCGGGGTGTTCTCATCTCAGTAGACTCTTTGGCATGGAGCTCCTGAGATTTCTCCACCAAAAGTTCCTTTGCTATACCCGGCTACTCTCTGCCCTGACTACCCTGCAGCCTCCATGGATAACCTCCATGTAGCAAGGGATAGCAGTCTTCCCAGTACTGGATTGCTTGCTTCAGGGTCACTTGTCTCTTTTCAACCATTTACCGCCCCCCCCCCCAGTTTCTAGTTGTCACAAATTCCTTAACCCAGTAAACCAAAACTCTAGAAGCTTATAATTAATCAGTCAGATTTATATATTAATAAATTCTCAATTCACAAGATGCCCACACAATTAATTCAGGGCCAATTGATAATGATACAAGCTGGCCATCTAGATTAGACAAGTTATCCTTATTATTCTATCCCTATATGATATTATCGCTACCTGTGGTTATTTAAAGCCACATGAAATATGGATCATCTTCCTCTTGCTCAATCTTCCCTCCTTTCATCTGCATCTCCTAAGGCTCCCTCTCTCAACTCTTAGTTCTATCTCCCTTTTCCCTGTCCAATCACAGGCTTCTTGTTGTTTTAATAATTAAATTAATTGGACAGGGAAAATCCTGCTACACAGAATTGTAAATTCTTTAAGTCAGGAAAGATGTTTGAGTAGTGTACTTAAACTGACAAAATTGATGGAGTGGATATTATTAGCATATATTTTACATTATAGTTTATATAACTGTGATAATTATGTTAATTGTATATCTGAGAGAAAAAGGCCTTTTTAGTGGACATAAAGAGGGAAATGTTGTGAGTTTGGTTTAATGCTAGATTTATGTTAATAGGGTTTCCAAAGCTGCATGAGAATCATGCATGTCCACTAATGGTCCATGGCCTCAGTTTGTTCTGACAGGTAAATAAAGTTGACAGTGCCTCTCTAATGGCTGGGCAGGGAGACAGTGGTGAGACTTTAGGATTCATGGGCAAGAGTACTGAGGAAGAAGCAGAATTGCTATGCCAGGAAAGGAATAAGATCTAGGCTTGACAGCTGCAGAAGGGAAAACATACAATCATGTAAGATCAGAGAAAGAATGGCCCCAGCTCCCCCACCCCCTGATCGGGTGTAGGTTAGCAAAGATGGAATGTAGATTTTCGTAAGTATTAATTCAGGAGTATCAGACGGGAGGTGTTACTAAAGTGGGGATTTGGGAACGACTCAACCATTGAGCGATTAAAGCACATTAAACATAGGGCAGTGTGTGTATGTGTGTGTGTGTGTGTGTGTGTGTGTGTGTATGTGTGTGTGTGTGTGTGTGTGTGTGTGTGTGTGTTTCATTTGAGGAAAGAAGTGAGTTCCTCATACTGCCACCCTGGAAGAGATTAGATCAGATTAAACAACGATAGCAAGAGACACACGGCTGCAAACACACACACACACACACACACACACACACACACACACACACAAAGGAGAAGAGAAAGAGACAGAGAGATAGAGACAGAGGCAGTTTCATCAGAGACAGTTTTACACAGACAGGTTGAAGGTAAACAGAAAGAGTAAGAAAAAAAAAAGAAAGAACCTAAAGATTTTAACAGATATCCAGAGTTGTTTGAGGCAAAGCAGAATAGTTCAATCAGAAGATGAGAGAAACTAGACTGAATCCGTCCTCTTAGAAGACTAGATTATACAGAAGCTATACTTTTCCAGGCCTTGTCCCAGGAATAGTCAGAACAGAGAACGAAGTGCTCTGGGCTCAGCCCAAGCTATATGTTTGCATAGACTGAGTATTGCTCTCATCTCTTCCTTTCATTTGAGGAAATAAAGAAATTTACTTCTGGAAATCATAATTGTTTCTTGTGTAATACTTAAAGAGTTCACAAGTTTAGCTTAAAAAGAAAGCAGGAAGATACAGAGGAATTTTAATCTAGTAATACGGCTTCTCTGGCAAGGGATCACATCCAGAGTCCTTCTAGGTCTTTTATTCAGCTGGAGTGCAGACTCACTCTGAATTACAGTATGACCTTACTAGAGACATGCCTTTTGTACACACCTTTAGTCCCATATATTAAGGTTAGTTTTTAGGAGGAAGCAGCCATGTTTGAAAGTCATATCTAATGGAGGGAGAGACAAGTTGATGAATCAGAGAAAGATTTGAAAGAATGAGTCAGAGATAGAATATGCCCAGCTCTTAAGAGAACAGACAGGAAATAGAGTCATTTAAGAAGGCAATGGAGAGAGACAGACAGACAGACAGACAGACAGACAGACAGACA
>NC_034613.1:106494681-106499349 GCF_900095145.1 Mus pahari | reverse complement strand
TATCTATCTATCATCTATCATTTATCTATCAGTCTGCCTGTCCTTGTGCATGCATATATATATATATATATATATATATATATATATATATATATATTATAGATAGATAGATAGATGATAGATTTGTTATTAAAATTTTGTTCTTCCACAGAACTGTAATTGGACACTTGCATGTGTTAAATGCTTACAGAGAACCAAGCATATAGTAGAAAAATTAAAGTAAATAACTGGTGGCATGCAAATTTCTCTCTTTAAAAATTAAGGTTAAGATTGATTTTAATGGATTGTTTTTCTCACATATATGTAAACAGCTAACATGATCTAAACAGTTTTCTTTCATTTCATGTATCTATGTAGTTTTTTAAAACAATGAAAAATGAACAGTATTGAAGTAAAGAATGACTCTTTTTAGATACTACATTTGAATATAATAAGTCAATCTAGGTGGCTTTTTTTATTTTATAGACATACAATACAGAACATTTATTTTCACAGAACAGAAAAAGGAACTGAAATTTGGGACTATAAAATACATTTGACAACACTTACAAGCTAGGTACTGTTGTACATCTATAATATCAGAACCAATGGAGTGGTCATGGGTTCCCTTTCTTAGAGAAAGCACTGAAGGAGCTGAAAGGGTTTGCAACCTCATAGGAGGAACAACTACATCAACCAACTAGACTCCTCCCCCCCACCCCGCACCCTCAGAGCTCTCGGGCACTTTCCAAAGAGTTCACATGGAGTCACCCATTGCTCCAGCCCCATATGTAGCAGAGGATGGCCTTGTGGGACATCAAAGGGAGGAAATACCCTTGGTCCTATGAAGACTTGATGCCCCAAGTGCATGGGAATGCCAGGACTGGGAGGTGGGAGTGGGTGGGCATGTGGGGGAACACCATTATAGAAGCGGGGGGGGGGTGGAGAATTGGATATCTGGTTTTCAGGGGGAAAATCAGGAAAGGTGATAACATTTGAAAGTAAATAAAGAAAATATCAAAAAAAAATCAGGACTGTTAAATCAGTGTCAGGAAGATCATAAATTTAAATATAGCCTAGGATATATGGTGAATTTCTCTCCAAAAGAAAAATGCCCATCTTCTTTATTTTGTTTTGTTTGTTTGTTTGTTTTTGTTTTTTTGTTGTTTTTTTTCAAGACAGGGTTTCTCTGTGTAGCCCTGCCTATCCTGGAACTCACTCTATAGACCAGGCTGGCCTCGAACTCAGAAATCCACCTGTCTCTGCCTCCTAAGTGCTGGGACAAAAGGCATGGGCCACCACGGCGCGGCTATGCCCATCTTCTTGTATGTCCATTTTCCTTTATCTCTGCATAATTCTCTGCACCATTTAATGTTCTGAAGTGATTAATTTTCAGCTTCAACCAGCCAGAATAAAGTTGCTTCCTTGTAACTGAATATTATGTGGCATATATGCATATTTTAAAACCCATTTAATCTAAACAATTTTAAATCAAGGAGTAACACATTGTTCATAATATTATAACACAGTTGAGAAATGCTTCTTTTTTATTTTTTGTGAACATTGATGTGGAGTTATTAGTTCCTCATGAAAATATAAAATGAAAGCAAAATCTTATTGGGAATTTTAAGATTCTTTTTAACTTAAGCTACTGTTTAAAAATGAAGTATTATAGTTAATCATTCCTATTTATAAGTGCCATTGGAAATCCCTGAAATAAAGACAAAATCTAATTTAATGACACCAAAATATTCTATGCTTTATTAATAATCATAACCAAAACCCTCCTTTCATATTAAAAAGTAATCATTTGACTGTCAGTTCCTGAATGTACAAGGGAATTAATATTTCTTCATGAATTAAACTATAATACTAGAAAGTCATGCCTTTAGCATGCCATACCAAAAGCTTTAAAAAGTAACTGCTTAATCTCTTTTAATTACTAAAATACTCTTAACTTCATGTACTTGAAATGAGTTAGTAAATAATTCTAATAACAAAATATTCTGAAATCTTATGACAGTAACATGTTGCCAAAGGCAGTCTCATTTCAAAGGCAACTACTTCAATTCAAATACTTGAAAAACTAAGGTAATACTAGTGGTAGTGATAATGGTTTTACTGTAAACCTTATAGAAAAGCAAATAAAAGAAAACAAATACAGAGATCATAATTCTAGGCTTCGTTACTCAAATTGACATATTAATCTTATAACCTTGACATGGGTTCTGGGTTAGTTATAGCTTTTCTCAATACTCAAGTAAAAAATATTTGATCATTTCACTAATCCATATTCATATTTGTACCTAATTAATATTTAATATTTTAAAATTAAATATATACAGAAAGTACAAAATAATTGGCATCTAAATATTGGTCATTATCCCATCCTGTGGGACAAGTTATTCCATCGTCCTCGAGGGGGATTACAAACCTAAATGGAAATGGGAATAAGAGAAAGAGAAGGAGACCATGCATATGCTTGTGTCATAGTCAGTTTTATGAAGGAAAAGGCTCAAGTTTTATAGCATACAGAGAGGGGTTAGGGATTGATCAAAAGAGACATAGTGAAGGACAAATGGGGGAAGCTAATTGCAAGTCCAAAACTTTCAGTGATTTATCTCAGGTACTTGGCGTCACTGCTTCAGAACACCGGGCAGCTTATCTCGAAGCTCCGGTCCTACTAAAATCCCAAGGTGACATCTCCGGGCAGCTCCAGAATGCTAGAAGATTCCCTTAACAGTCCTTTATGTTTGTTTAGGGCTGGAGTCTTGCTGATTCCCAAGAAACAGCCTTGAGGGGAGAGGGGGTGACTGACACTAATCAAAGAACTTATATGGCTCTCAGCTGCAAGCTGTAAAATGCCTGGGTTTTCTCAACCTGGTCTCCAACAGGTCATAAGCAGGATATATTCTGTAGGTAACAACTCAATGACCATCAAAGCAAGGATGCAGGAAAATTTCTATAGTCTATAGTTCTATAGGCACATTTCTTGCAGTCCTAGTACTGCAAGACTTAGGGAAGAGTACCACAGATTTGATGTTTGCAAACAAGGTAGTAAATCCCTGCATCAAAACCAACCAACCAAACATCTCTCTTGTGTCAGAAAGAGGTTTTCTTGGAATCACCTATCACTATCTTTCTCTTCTACATACATCCCTGCGTCTTAAAGGGAAGGAACATCCCTCCATTAGTGGAAACATCCCATTTAGGGTTGAGCACTAACAGTTTCTTATTGTCTATACAATGTCCTGTTATTGATTTCTGTGTTAACTATCCTCTACTCCAAGTGGAAGTGTCTCTGATGAGGGTTGAGTGATATAATAATTTATGGGTAAGAAAAATATTTTTTTGGTCTTTATTTTTTCTTCTATATTTTCTTTATTTACATTTCAAAATGTTTCCCCTTTCCTGGTCTCCCCTTCAGAAACCTCCTCCCCACCCCCTCCCCCTGCCTCTATGAGGGTGTTTCCTAAGCCACCCACTCCCATCCTCCTGCCCTGGCATTACCCTGCACTGGGGCATTGAACACCATCAGGTCCAAGGGTCTCTCCTCTCATTGATGTCCAACAAGTTCATTAACTGCCACATATGTGGCCAGTGCCATGGGTCGCTCCTGAGTGAGGTGACTCAGTCATAAAGGAACAAACATGGTATGTACTCACTGATAAGTGGATATTAGTCCAAAAGTTCAGAATACACAAGATTCAATTCACAGACCATATGAAGCCTAAAAAGAAGGAAGATCAAAATGTGGATTGTTAGGAGCCATAATGGGTCAAGCTAATAACTATCAGGTGATCATCCTAAAGTGGCCTGGTTTGGATTATTATATAATCTGTGACAAGTGAGCCCTCATTAAACAAGGCTGTGAGGGACTCATTTTAGGAATGATTCCTGCTATTAATATGCTTTTTCTGTTATTATTAAACATATATTGCAATTACCAAGTAGTAGCACACCCCTTTGGAGCAGATCTCTACAGATAAATGAAGATGTACTAACTCGTAGTGATACTATATAGACAAATATATGACTTAAGTCTTAATGATGATCCTGTAAAAATTCCTAAAATTTTGTCAGTGATTGTTAAGCTCTTTTATAGTGGGATTGCTATTAGGACCTTTTGTGATAATCAAAGCTGCAATCAGAACTCTGCCAGTCTCCCAAGTGTCACCAGTTAATTGCTCTCAGATGGTAACCAGACTTTCTCCTACTCAGAGCACATACCAATACGTTGTAAAACAATTAACCAAAGGTCATAAAAAAGGAACTAAGAATTTATTATAGATGCTTGGACAAAAGATAAAATATCGACAGGGTTTACCTATACAAAACTTAAATAATAAATTAGTTATGGTTTTCAACCTTAAGTGAACATGTGGAGCTAAGACAGGTGATGGATGTTTAGCTAGATAATTACTCCTAATGGATATGAATGTAAACATTTGCTGTTGTAAATTTCTATTTCAATTTAGGATTTGATTTTTTTCCATTTTATGAGATATTTTCTTTATTTACATTTCAAATGTTATCCCGAAAGTTCCCTATAATCTCCCCTGCCCCTGCTCCCCTACCCACCCACTCCCACTTCTTGAGCCTGGCATTCCCCTGTGTTGGATCATATAAAGTATACAGGACCAAGGGGCCTCTTTTCCCAATGATGGCCGATTAGACCATCTTCTGCTA
>NC_034613.1:106492044-106493339 GCF_900095145.1 Mus pahari | reverse complement strand
TGTAGATTGCTTTTATTATGTTTAGGTATGGGCCTTGAATTCCTGACCTTTCCAAGACTTTTATTATGAAGAGGAGTTGGATTTTCTCAAATGCTTTCTCAGAATTTAATGAGATGATCATGTGGTTTTTGTCTTTGAGTTTGTTCATGTAGTGGATTACCTTGATGGATTTCCTTATATTAAACCATCCCTGCATCCCTGGGATGAAGCCTACTTGGTCATGATGGATAATCATTTTGATGTGTTCTTGGATTCAGTTAGCAAAGATTTTATTGTGTATTTTAGCATCAATATTCATAAAGGAAATTGGTCTGAAATTCTCTTTCTTTGTTGGATCTTTGTGTGGTTTAGTTATCAGAGTAATTGTGGCTTCATAGAATGAATTGGGTAGAGTACCTTTTGTTTGTATTTTGTGGAATACATTGAGGAGAGTTGGAAGTAGGTCCTTTTTGAAAGTCTGATAGAACTCTGCACTAAACCAATCTAGATGGTCCTGGGATTTTTCTGGTTGGGAGACTATTGATGACTGCTTCTAATTCTTTAGAGAAAATGGGACTGTTTCAATCTTTAATCTGATCCTTATTTAACATTGGTACCTGGTATCTTTCTATGAATTTGTCAATTTCATCCAGGTTTTCCAGTTTTTTTGAGTATATCCTTTTGTAGTAGGATCATATGATGTTTTGGATTTCCTCAGGATCTGATGTTATGTCTACCTGTTCATTTCTGATTTTGTTAATTAGAATACTGTCCATGGGCCCTCTAGTTAGTCTGGGTAAGGGTTTATCTTGTTGATTTTCTCAAAGAACCAGCTCCTGGTTTGGTTGATTCTTTGAATAGTTCTCTTTGTTTCTACTTGTTTGATTTCACCTCTGAGTTTGATTACTTCCTGCCATCTACTCTTCTTGGGTGAATTTGCTTCCTTTAGTTCTAGGGCTTCTAGGTGTTCTGCCAGGTTGCTAGTATATGCTCTCCCTAGTTTCTTTTTAGAGGCACTCAGGGCTATGAGTTTTCCTCTTAGGACTGCCTTCATTGTATCCCATATGTTTGGGTATGTTGTGGCTTCATTTTCATTAAACTCTAAAATGTCTTTAATTACTTTCTTCATTTCATCCTTGACCATGTTGTCATTGAGAAGAGTCTTGTTCAGTTTCCACATGAGTGTTTTCTTTCTATTGTTTATGCTGTTATTGAAGATCAGCCTTAGTCTGTGGTAATCTGATAGGATGCATGGGATAATTTACATATTTTTGTATCTGTGGAGGCCTGTTTTGTGGCCAATTTTGGAGAAGGTA
>NC_034613.1:106476526-106489661 GCF_900095145.1 Mus pahari | reverse complement strand
TGGAGCCTGAAATAGAATCTGTCCCAGAATTTAGGTTGCTTCTTTCTGTCCNNAAGCTGTGTAGCTTCTGTGGTCCACACACTTGCCAGTGCAGACTGGAGCCCGAAGCTGCGTCCCTTCTCCAGGCTGCCCTCTAACTGGCAGTGGACTGGAGCAAAGATGGAGACTGCTCCTGTGCAGACACCCCTCCTTGGGCGGGGAAAGGTGCTGGATGACAGGAACCAGACACGGGATCCTTCCCAGAAGCTGTGACATTTCTCCAGTCCACTCTCTCCCCAGCAGTGTACTGGAGCAAAGATGGCTCACCTTCCAGTTCAGGTCTGGGGACTGCTCCTGGGCAGGCACCCCTCCTCAGGCGGGGGAAAGGCGCCAGATGCCAGATCAGGCCTGGAGACTGCTCCCAAGAAGACACCCCTCCTCGGGTGGGGAAACGCACTGGATCTTGTTTGCTTTCTTATCATACAGGTCCTTTGTGAATATTATGGTTTCTGGTTTGGGGTTTTGATTAGATTGAGTATGTGAATGTGTCTTTCTGTATCTACATATGGTTTTTTTGTGTGTGTGCATTTGTTCATTTTCTTTGGTTGTTTTGTCCTATTCAATTTGGTTTATTTTATTAGTATTCCATAGATACCTATTTGTTTCCTAAGAAGTGACAGAGACAGTAGGAATCTGAATTGGAGGAGAAGTGGGAAGGAACCTGAAGGAGTTATTGTGAGGGAAAACTGTAATGAGAAAATACATCCCAAATGTATCTTCCTCTCCCTCCTCTTCTTGAAGTCCTTCCCACAAACTCACCTGCCCCACATCCATTCCTCTTCCCTTTCTCTTCAGAAAAGGAGAGACCTACCATGGATATAAAACAGCCTTGTCATATCAAATTACAGCAAGACTAGGAGCATCCTCTCCTATTAAAGCTAGAAGAGGCAAGTCAATCAGGTGAAAATACCTCAAAGGTAGGCAACAGAGACAGGGGGAGATTGTTCTCACACTGTTAAGAGTTCCACATGAATCCCAAGCTGCATAACTGTAACATATGTGCCAAGGGCCAAGGTCAGTCTCATGAATGCTCCCTTGTTGGCTCAGTATCTGTGTATCCCCAAGAACTCAGGTAAGTTGATTCTGTAGATTTTCTTGTGGTTTCCTTGACCTCCTTGATGCCAACAAACCTTCTTCTTTTTTCACAGATGCCCCAAAGTCAAATGAACTTTGGCTGTGGTTCTTGTATATGCCTCCATTAATTGCTAGATGAAGTCTTTCTCATTACAGTTATGCTAGACTCCTATCTGTCAGTATAGCAGAATATCATTAACAATGTCAAGGGAGGCCTCCATTTCTTGGCATAAGTCTCAAGTCATTGGTTGGCCATTCCCTCAATATTTGCTCTAACTTTACCCCTGCACATCTTGTAGGCAGGAGAAATTGGAGGTGGAAGATTTTATGGTAGGACTGGTGTCCTAATCCCTCCATTGAAAATCTTGCCTGCTTACAGGAAATGGACATTTCAGGCTTCATATTACCCATTGCATAGAAGGTTAGTTACTTTATCCTCAATTCACTATCTTAGATTCTGAGAAATTTCTATTTCTGTATGTTTCTAGCTCATTCCAGAGATGAATTCCCCCAAACAAGTTGTCTCTTCTAGTACTTTCTCCCTCAATTCTTCCCCTAACATGATCCTTCCAGTTTGCATCCAAAACCCCACTCTTCTCCAGAGCAATCCCCATGTCCAATAAAAATGGCTATTATATATTCCATTCTCGGTGAGATATCATGTTTGGCTCTTTGGATTACAGCATGGTTATCCTTTATAACCAATACCCACTTATATGTGAGTATGTACAATGCTTGCCTATGTGGGTCTAGGTTACCTCACTCATGGTGATATTTTCTTGCCCCATCTATTTTTGGTATGAATTTCAAATTGTCTTTGTTTTTAATAGCTGTGAAGTATTCCATTTTGTAAGTGTAGTAAGTGTACCACATTTACTTTATTCTTTGTTGTTGTTGTTGTGGTATATCTAGGTTGTTTCCAGTTTCTGGCTATTATGAATAAAGCCTCTATGAACATAATTGTGTAATAATTGAGTAAGTACTCTTATGGTGGAGTTTCCTTTTGGAATATACCTAGGAGTGTTTTAGCTGGGTCTTGTGATAAAACTACTCCCAGTTTTCTGAGAAGTCACCAAATTGATTTCCAAAGTGGTTGTACAAGTTTACATTCACACCAGCAATGAAGGAGTCTTCCCTTTCCTCCACAACTTAAACAGAATGTGCTGTCCCTCCTTGTCTTTTTGGATAACTTTGGGTTGGAAGTTGGTTTTATTCGATATTAGAATGGCTACTCCAGCTTGTTTCTTCAGAACATTTGATTGGAAAATTGTTTTCCAGCCATTTACTCTGAGGTAGTGATTGTCTTTGTTGCTGAGGCAGAATGTGCTGTCACTTAAGTCCTTGATTTTAGCCATTCTGATGTTTGTAAGATAAAATCCCAGAGTCTTCTTGATTTTCTTGTTTTGGAGATTGTATCTTGGGTATTCTAGGTTCCTGGGCTAATATCCGCTTATCAGTGAGTGCATATCAAGTGAGTTCTTTTGTAATTGTGTTACCTCACTCAGGATGATATCTTCCAGATACATCCATTTGCCTAAGAATTTCATAAATTCATTGTTTTTATAGCTGAGTAGTATTCCACTGTGTAAATGTACCACATTTTCTGTATCCATTTCTCAAGAAGGAAGACCAACACGTGGATACTTCATTCCTCCCCAAAATAGGGAATAAAATACTCATGAAAGAAGTGGCAGAGACAAAGTTTGGAGCAAAGATGAAAAGATGGACAACCCAGAGACTGCCCCACCCAGGTGTCCATCCCATAATAAGCCACCAAACGCAGAAACTATTGCATATTCCAGCAAGAACTTGCTGAAAGGACACTGATATATTTATCTCTTGTGAGGCTATGCCAGTGCCTGGAAAATATAGAAGTGGATGCCCATAGTCATGTATAGGTTAGAACACAGAGACCAAGGGGTCTGCCACCCTATAGGTGGAACAACTATATGAACTAACCAGTACCCCCAGTGCTCGTGTCTCTAGCTCCATATATAGCAGAAGATGGCCTAGTCAGCCATCATTGGGAAGAAAGGCCCCTTGGTCTTGCAAACTTTATATGCCCCATACAGGGGAATTCCAGGGCCAAGAAGTGGGAGTGAGTGGGCAGGGGAGCAATGTGCAGGGGAGGGTATAGGGGACATTTGGGATAGCATTTGAAATGTAAATAAAGAAAATATCTAATAAAATAATTTAAAAATATCCCAGAGTCATATTATTTTGAATTTACCTTATGACTAAGGATGATAAATATTTCTTTAAGTGCTTCTCAGCCGTTATATTCCTCTATCAAGAATTCTATTCTTAGCACTGGTCCCCAGTTTTAATTGTGCTATTCGCTTTATTGATGTTTAATTTGTTGAGTTCTTTATATATTTTGCATATCAACATTCTGTCAGATATAGGGTTGGTTAAGATATTTTCCCATTCTGTAGGCTGACATGTTCCTCTATTGACAGTGCCCCATGCCATACAAAATGTTTTCAGTTTAATGAGGTTCCATATATTAACTGTTGATCTTAGTAGCTGAACTATTTGAGTACTGTTTAGGAAGTTATCTCCTGTGCCAATGAGTTCAAGGTTATTCTCCACTTCCTCTTTCATCAGATTTAGTACAGCAGGTTTTCTGATGAGATCTTTGATTCATTTGGACTTTACCTTTGTGCTGGGTAAGAGAAATGGATCTACTTGTAGTCTTCTACAAGCAGATATCCAGTAATACCAGCATCATTTGTTTAAAATATTTCATCTATTCCATTGTCTAGTTTTGGCATCTTGTTAAAATCAAGTGTTCATAGGTATGGATTCACTTCTGTGTCTTCACATCAATTTATTGATCAACCTGTCTGTATTTATGCCAATACCATGCAGTCTTTATCACTTCTGCTCTGTAGTACAGCTTGAAATGGGGGATAGGGGACTGGGGGTTGCCAACAGAAAATTCCAGATTCCAGGAAACAAGAGGCTCACAAGATCCTACAGGGTTAACATTGGGTGAAATCCCCCCCCCAAAAAAAATAATGAGAGAGAGAACCTGTAGAGACCACATCCAGACGTTAGGAATGGTCTTTGGTTGAGAGATGGGTCCATGACTATTCTCAAAAATTTTAACCCAAAATTGTTCCTGTTGAAAGGAAATACAGGGACAAAGAGTGGAGCAGAGACTGAAGGAAATGCCATCCAGGGACTGCCCCACCTGGGGATATATCCCATATGCAGCCACCAAGCCCATGTACTATTGCTCATGCCAAGAAATACTTGCTGACAGGAGCCTGATATAGATGTCTCCTGAGAGGCTTTGCTTGCCAACTATCAGAATGAGCATAGGGACCCCAACATAGAAGTTAGGGGAAGGACTGAAGGAGCTGAAGAGATTTGCAGTCACATAGGAAGAACAACAATATCAACCAATCAGACTCCCTAGAGGTACCAGGAACTAAAGATACAATCAAAGAAAACACATGGAGGGACCCATGGCTCCAGCTGCACATGTAGCAGAGGATGGATGGATGGCCTTATCTGGCATCAATGGGAAGGGAGGCTCTTGGTAATGTGAAGATTTGATGCCACAACATGGGGTAATGCTAGGGTGGTGAGGCAGGAGTGGGTGGGTGGGTGGGTGGAGAAGCACTCTCATAAAAGCAGTGCAGGGAGCTGCATTGAGGTTTCCGAGGGAAAACTGGGAAGGAGGATAACATTTGAATTGTAAGTAAAATGACCAATGACAAACTTTTACAAAAAAGGCAAGTTCTTTTATTGTTCTTGATTGTCTTTGCCATCTGGGGATTTGTTGTTCATATGTAGTTCAGTATTGTTTTTTCAGGGTCTGTAAATAATTGTGTTGGAATTTTGATGAGAATTGCATTGAATGGAGATTTCTGTGGTAAGAGGGCCATTTTAGTATGTTAGTACTGATCCATGTACTTGGAGATCTTATCTTCTTCATTTTCTTTCTTTAAAGATATGCAGTACTTGTCATATAGGTCTTTCACTTGCCTGGTTAGAATTACAAGATATTTTATATTATTTGTGACTATTGTAGAGAATGCATCCCTTATTTCTTTCTCTACTGTTAATCCTTTGTATATAGGAAGTCTACAGTTTATTTTCAGTAAATTTTGCATCATGTCACTTATGTATACTACTGTATCTGAATAGAAATATTTTGACTTTTTTCTTTCCAATTTGCATACCTTGATCCCCTTCGTTTCCTTATTGTTGTTGCTAGAACTTCAAGTGTTATACTGAATACATACAGAGAATATATACTCTTATTGTATCTTTGATTTTAGGGAACATTTTTTTCTCTCCATTTAATTTGATATTGGATGCTGGCTTTCAGTGTATTGGCTTTATTATGTTCAAGCATGTGACATGTATCCCTCATCTCTTTAAGACTTTATCATCAAGGAGTGAGGGATTTTGTTGGAAGCTTCTTCAACATTGAATATGATAATCTTTTGGTATTTTTTCCTTTCACTACACTTATATGGTAGATTACAGTGAAAGAGTTTTGTACGTTGATCCATTCCTGCATATGTAAAATTAAGTCTACTTCATCATTGTAGCTGGTATTTTTTATATATCTTTGAATTATGTTTACAAGTATTTTATTGGGTATTTTTTAAAGCATTGTTTATAAGGGAAATTGGTCCAAAATTCTTTCTTTGTTGAGTCTTTGTGTGACTTAAGTATCACACCGACTGTAGCCTCATAAAGTAAATTTTGGCATCTTTCCTTCTGTTTTTATTTGGTGAAATAATTTGTGTATCAGTTTTAGCACTTTTTTGAAATTCTGGTATAATTCTGCTCGAAAACCATCCGACCTTGACTGTTTTTTGTTTCAGAGATATTAAATGACAGGTTATATTTCCTTTGGCTATAGGACTATTCAGATTGATCTTGATTCAGCTTTAGCAAATTGTATCTATTGGGAAAATTGTCTTTCTTTTTTCTTTTTCTTTTTCTTTTTCTTTTTTTCTTTTTCTTTTTTTTTTTCTTTTTTTCTTTTTTTTTTTTTGGTTTTCCATTTTTCTGGAGTACAGCTTTTTTAAGTGAAACCTAATGATCTCAGTGTCTGTTGTTATGTCTTCCTCTTCATTTCTAATTTTGGTAATTTGTATGCTTTCTTTCTCTTTCTTTTAGTTTAGAAAAATGTTTGTCCATCCTGATGATTTTTCTCAAAGAAGCAAATATTTGTTGACTGATTCTTTGTCTTGTTCTCTTTAATTATATTTTATTGATTTTAGGTTTGAGTTTGATTTTTTCCTGATGTCTCCTTATCTTTGTTGGCTGTGCTTCTATGTTAACTAGAGCTTTCTTACATGCTGTTGATTGGTGAGTATGAGATCTCTACAATTTCTTATGAAGACACTCATAAATATGTACTGTCATTTTAGCTCTGTTTTCATTGTGCCCCATTTACTTGGAATTTTGTGCATTCTTTTTCACTGAATTCTAGAAAACATTTAATTCCTATTTCCTTTTAAAATTTCCTTCTAACTGTCCTGATGGTTGAAAGCTGACAACTTCTGGAAGTTTAAAACTTTCTGGCTTATTTTGTGGTTAAATTTGCCTATGTCTGATGATTAATACCTGTGGTTTAATAGTGGAGTATTGAGTAAGTACACAGTGCCTTCCCAGCTCAGTGCTAAAAGTTCTTTAACCTTGTGTAGCCAGAGAAATTCATATTCACAAGAAAAAATACTCACTTCAAAAAGAGGCTTTATTCAATGATTACATTTTCTCAGGATACATGATCACATGGTATTCCAAGCTTCTATTTTATAGAAGGTCCTAGCAAGTTCACAACATTAATACAAGTCAATAAATCAAATAAGGAATATCAGGAAGAATGTTTAACTTCAAGTCCATTGTGATTAGTTATCTAATTATACATTCATTAGCTGCTAATAACTCCACAAGTTCATACAAGTTTAAAATAATTTTTATGTCAAGGGGCCAATCATCTGCCTAATGTCCCATTAGTTTTGAAATTTTGTATAAATAAATCTCGTCAATATTTTATGTTTTGTCCTTGGACCTCCAAGAAATTGTTGATTCTCAGTTTATGAAAATAGTTATCATATAATGCATTCATATGTATGCTAGAAGGAATGATTTCTCTGATTATAAATTTGTTTGGTGCATTGGCTGGGAAACTTCGGGGGTCCCCAGAAACTCGAAGACACCCCTTGGAGGTACATTTATGTGAGTCTGGTGTGTTTGTGTGCTGTTGCTGAGCTTGTCTGTGTGTCAGTATCTTGGGTTATGGGATCCAGTGTTTGTTGTTCTGGCAGCTGCCTAAGGACCCAGTGGCTGCAGAAAAGGAGATGTCCTAAGGTCTGCAGGCTGCAACCCTGGAAGACATTCCAAGGGAGACCCTGGATGCAGTACCCCGGGTGAGGGATGGTCAGGAGATCCTGACTATCGCCTGGCAGAAGGAGGAAGACAGAGTGCTCTTCCTGCCAGAGAGAAGGTGGACGAGGAATCCCACCCCATGAGAGGTAGCGTTTGGCTGGTTGTATAAGTCTAGGTGTGGACGGGTGTAACTTTCGTTTCTGTCTTTGTGCTGTCTTTGTTTCTGATTTTTGCCATGGGACAAACTGTGTCAACCCCTCTGTCTCTGACTACGGACCATTGGATGGACGTTAGGGTGAGAGGATGAAATTTATCAGCAGTAGTTAAGAAACAATCTTGGCTGACTTTCTGTTTCTCAGAATGGCCTGCTATTGGAGTTGGCTGGCCGCCCAAGGGAATTTTTGATCTGCCTACCATCAGGGCCATGAAGGCTGTTGTTTTTCAGGAAGGGCCAGGGTCGCACCCGGACCAGCAACCATACATCACAGTGTGGGAGGATTTGGCCCGATTCCCACCCCAGTGGGTTTGCCCTTTCCTCCCGCCTCTCCGCCCCGGTGCTAAGATCCTGGCAGTTCAAGAAAAAGTGGAAAAGGAGAAAATGATACCAACACCCGAGAGAAATGATGAGCACAGCACATCATTGATGCCCTCCCCTAAGGTTTATCCAGAAATTGGGGAATCCCCTGAGTGGCCCAACGCCCCACTTCCCCCACCTCCTGAGTGGCCTGATGCCCAGCATCACCTACCCTATCCCCCAGCTCCCCAACCTATGCCCCAGCCCTCAGCACCTCCAGCACCAACTCCAGCTCAGGTTGGAGGAGGAGGTCTGTCAGCAGGAACAAGGAGTCAGAGGGGAGCTGTCTCTGAGGGGCTAGCTGATTCCACTGTAGCACTTCCTCTCAGGGCTGTTGGGGCGCCTCCTGCCCACCAGAACAGTTTGCAGCTCCTACAGTATTGGCCTTTCTCTTCTTCTGATTCTTATAATTGGAAAATTAACCACCCCCCTTTCTCAGAAAATCCCGCAGGACTTACAGGTTTGATTGAATCACTAATGTATTCTCATCAGCTGACCTGGGATGACTGCCAACAGCTCTTGCAGACTCTTTTTACCACTGAGGAGAGAGAGAGGATTCTCCTCGAAGCTTGGAAGAATGTCTGAAACAAGGCTGGGCAGCCTGTCCAGACTCTGGTCGAGATTGATGAAGGATTCCCACTCACTAGGCCCCAGTGGGACTATAATACCACACAAGGTAGGGAACGGCTGTCCAATTACCGCAGGGCTCTGGTGGCAGGTCTCAGAGGTGCTGCCCGCAGGCCCACAAATTTGGCTAAAATAAGGGAAGTCATGCAGGGGGCAACTGAGCCTCCTTAAGTTTTTCTAGAAAGGCTTATGGAGGCCTATAGAAGGTACATCCCGTCTGACCCCACGTCTGAGGGGCAACAGGCCTCAGTGATTATGGCCTTTATTGGCCAGTCAGCCCCAGATATCAGAAAGAAGTTGCAACGAATTGAGGAACTGCAAGATTATACTATAAGGCATGTGATGAGAGAGGCAGAGAAAGTGTATCATAAGAGAGAGACTGAGGATGAGAAGTTAGAAAGAGAAGAAAGAAAGGAGAGAGGATGAAGACAGAAGAGACAGGAAACAGGAAAATGTTTTGACTAGGATTCTGGCCGCGGTAGGAGAAAGAGATAGAAAGGGCAGGACTAGACAGTTAGGGGACCTGGGAGATGGAAAGAGGCAGGAGCCAAGGAAACCCAGGGAAAGCAGACCACCCCTAGGCAGAAACCAATCTGCATACTGCAAAGATATTGGCCATTGGGCCCGTGATTGCCCTAAGAGGAAACAGGAGGTAAAAGTTCTGCCTCTAGAAGAAGAGGAAGACTAGAGGAGACGGGGCTCGGCTCCCCTCCCCGAGCCTAGGATAACCTTTGAAGTGGAGGGGACTCCAATAGACTTTCTAGTAGACACCAGCGCAGAGTTTTCAGTTCTCCAAACACAACTAGGCAGAGTAAAAAGGAGCAAAAAGACTTTAGTGATTGGGGCCACGGGGCACCTGGACCACCTCCAGGACAGTGGACCTAGGACAAAATAGAGTGACTCATTCGTTTCTGGTCATTCCGGAGCGCCCCATGCCCTTACTGGGAAGAGACTTGCTAACTAAACTGAAAGCACAAATAACTTTTACCCCTCACCAACCAGAAGCATCCTGGGGAATAGAAGCGCCTCAGACCATGGTGCTATCATTACAATTAGGGGAAGAATACCGACTTTATCAAAGTGAACCAAAGCCCCCCGAGGGACTGCAAGACAGGCTCAATCAGGCCCTCAGGCATGGGCCAAGACAGGAGGAATGGGGATGGCAAAACAAGTTCCCCCAGTGGTCATCAAGCTTAAGTCTGGAGTCACTCCTACTAGGGTCTGAGAGTACCCTATGAGCAGAGAAGCTCAGGAGGGTATGTGCCCTCATATTGCTAGACTACTCCAACAAGGGATCTTAGTCCCGTGTAAGTCTCCTTGAAACACTCCCATACTCCCAGTAAAAAAAAACCTGGAACTAATGACTACCACCCTGTCCAGGATCTCAGAGAAGTTAACAAAAGACTTCAGGACAGTCATCCTACAGTACCAAATCCTTATAACCTACTCAGTACATTGCCACCTGGGTGAACTGTTACTCAGATTTAGATCTCAAAGATGCCTTCTTTTGTCTGAGGTTGCTCCCCAACAGCCAGCCTTTGTTCGCTTCTGAGTGGCGTGACCCCGAGAGTGGACAGACTGGACAACTCACATGGACATGACTGCCACAAGGATTCAAGAACTCACCCACCTTGTTTAATGAAGCTCTGCACCGGGACCTTGCTTCTTTTCAGGCCAGCAATTCACAGGTGACTCTTTTACAATATGCTGATGACCTTTTATCAGCTGCAGGATCGAATGAAGTGTGTAAAATTGGAACTTAAAACCTCCTAGTTGAACTAGGAGAGTTGGGATACCGGGTCTCTGCTAAAAAGGTGCAGTTATGCCAAGAGGAAGTCACTTATTTGGGATATACCTTAAAGAATGGACAAAGATGGCTCACAGAAGCCAGGAAATGGACGGTAATGCAGATCCCAGCCCCAACCACCCCTCACCAGGTAAGAGAATTCTTGAATACTGTGGGGTTCTGTAGACTTTGAATCCCAGGATTTGCTACCCTGGCAGTCCCATTATATCCTTTGACAAAGGAGAGAGGCGAGTTTACCTGGACTAAAGAATATCAGCTAGCTTTTGAGACTCTTTAAAAGGCACTGCTGCAGGTCCCAGCACTAGCTTTGCCAGACTTAAGTAAACCTTTCATCTTATACATCAATGAAAGTAATGGAGTGGCCTGAGGGGTTCTTACCCAGGCCTTAGGGCCTTGGAAATGGCCAGTGGCCTATCTATCAAAGAAACTGGATCCCGTGGCTAGTGGATGGCCTTCCTGACTATGAGCAATAGCAGCCATGGCTGTGCTAGTGAAAGATGCTGATAAACTGACCATGGGCCAGAATGTTACCATAGTGGCCCCACACTCTCTTGAGAGCATCTTCAGGCAACCACCAGACCACTGGATGACCAACGCCTGGATGACACATTACCAAAGTTTACTGCTGACAGAACGAGTAAGTTTTGCACCCCCTGCCAGTCTTAACCCTGCTACCTTATTACCTGAGGCTGATGAAGCCCCAGTACATAAGTGTGAAGAAGTGCTGGTGGAGGAAACTGGAGCCTGGCCAGACCCCACAGACCGACCCTGGTCAGAGGCAATGACTTGGTTCACTGATGGAAGTAGTTTTGTGGTAGAAGGTAAGCAGAGGACCAGGGCAGCGGTGGTAGATGGGAAATATGTCATATGGGCTAGCAGTCTACCTGAGGGCATGTCAGCCCAGAGAGTTGAACTCATTCCATTAATTCAAGCCTTAAGGCTAGCAAAAGGAAAGGATATCAATATCTACACTGATAGCCGGCACACCTTTGCCACGGCTCATGTTCACAGGGCAATATACCTACAGCGGGGACTTTTGACATCTGCTGGGAAGGACATAAAAAATAAAGAAGAAATTCTTAGTTTGTTAGAAGCTGTTCACTTGCCTTGCAAAGTGGCGATTATTCATTGCCCAGGACACCAAAAAGGGACTGGACCCATAGAAAAAGGAAATCAGATGGCAGAACAGAAGGCAAAGAAAGCAGCTTGGGGACAAATGATTTTGATGGTCAAAACTAGACCTCAGCTAAGTGCAAAGGAGAAAGATAAAAAGACCCTCACAGAAGAAGAGAGGAGAGAATACCTGGCTGACATTCATCCCCTCACCCACCTAGGATGTAAGAAGATGATAAGGTTAATTAGTAGGTCCCCATATTATATCCCTGGATTAAAGAAGGTTGTAGAAGACCTAGTAAAGAACTGTCGAGCTTGCACTCTCACCAACGCAGGGTACAGCAGGCTCCAAGAAGGAAGGCGTTTGCGAGGAGATAGGCCTGGGACCTACTGGGAAACTGACTTCACTGAGGTAAAACCAGCCCGGTATGGAAATAAATATCTTTTAGTCCTTATAGACACTTTTTTCAGGATGGGTCAATGCATTCCCCACCAAGAAAGAAACAACTAATGTGGTGGCCAAGAAGATACTAGAAGAAATTATTCCCCACTTTGGGGTACCTAAGGTAATCGGGTCAGACTGATCTGGAAGCTACCACTGATTGCTGGCTGTGCCTGTCCTCAGGGCCCCTCTACTATGAAGGGATTGCTTTTAATGGAGACTTAAATATGACTACAAATCATGCTTCCTGCTCCTGGGGAACAGGAAAAAGTTGACCTTAACTGAAGTTTCCGGGGAGAGCCCTGGTCTGTGCAATGGGAATCCCCCTCCCACTCACAAACATCTGTGTGGTAGGAGTCATCCTGTATCTAAGACAGACGCCAATTACTATCTAGTGCCAACCCTCCCCTTGTTGGATGGTGGGCGTACAACACAGGGCTCACCCCATGTGTATCAACGAGTGTTTTTGATCCATCCTGTGATTTTTGTGTTATGATTCAGCTTTTGCCTCATGTATATTATCACCCTGCTGGTAGCTTAGAAGAAGAATACTAGAGTTAAGAGAGAACCAATCACCCCCACTTTGGCCATGATTATGGGAATTGGTATGACAGTAGGAGTAGGAACGGGGGTAGCAGCATTGGTGGAAGGAAAACAGGGAGTCCAGTACTTAAGAGATACTGTCAATGAAGACCTAGAAATGCTAGAAAAGTCTATTAAGGCATTAGAAAAATCTCTAACCTCCTTGTCAGAAGTAGTGCTACAAAATAGAAGAGGTCTTGATTTATTGCTCCTGAAAGAAGGGGGACTGTGTGCTGCACTCAAGGAGGAGTGTTGTTTTTATTCATACCACACAGGAGTAGTTAGGGACTCTATGCAGAAGTTAAGAGAAAGATTAAGGCGAAGAAAGCAAAATCCAGAAGCTCAACGAGGATGGTATGAGTCATGGTATTCCCAGTCCCCATGGATGACTACTCTATTTTCCACCTTAGCTGGACCAGTTCTTATCATGTGCCTAGTTTTGATTTTTTGTCCCTGTCTAATTAATAAGGCAATTGCTTTTATCCAGAGTAGAATAGATGCAGTAAAACTTATGGTA
>NC_034613.1:106470359-106476176 GCF_900095145.1 Mus pahari | reverse complement strand
ATATATATATATATATATATATATATATATATATATATATATATATATGTGTGTGTGGAGACCGACTTTTGAACTCTAGGATTAGAATTTGTAAATAGAAGAAGAGGGGAATGAAAGAAATTGAATTCAAGAAAAGCAAAGAACTTATAGTCAAAAATATGACAAATAGGGCAATATTAGAAACTTGAAGGCCTGAGGTAAGTCCAGTGTGTCCTGTCAGGCCCTGAAGGCCTAGCTGAAGATCTTGCAATAACAAGTCCAGGCATGTCCAGGAGAGCCCCTTGTTTGGACATTCCTGAGAATGGTGTCCCCAAGGATAGACATAAACAAAGGAACTGTTTTGGGTTACTTTTTTTATTGACTCATTGGCCATCTGGCGGCCTGGGTCACACTGACCCAGCCAAACAGCTGGCCCTGGCCTCCTCCCTGGAGTTACTGACACTATAACCTGCATGTATTATTCTACTGACTTGTAATCAAGCCAATTGTGTGAAGCTGTGCCAAGTTTCCCCCAAATCCCCTAACCCTTCCCCTATAAAACTCCCTATAAAAACCCCTAGCTTTTGAGTCTTGGGGTTGATTCCTCTGTCTCATGTGTGAGGCACTTATGGGACTGGAGCGCCACCATTAAAGCTGTCTCGTGCTTTTGCCACAAGAAGGTCTCTTGTGTTTCTTTGGGACACCCTGAATCCTGTGATGTGGGTCCTACAATGGCAGTGATTCTTGGCTGTTTTCTGTATTAATATGCATTTAAGAGAATTCAGAATACATAGAGTTCTGTAATATTTGTAAAATTTGTATTACATTTCTTTTATTAAGGTGTATGTCACAAATATGTCTTATACATGTTTTATATGTATAAATAATAGTGAACTGATTACAACTACTGAAGTACCATCAGTTACTTCATACAGTTATGGTATTTTATAATGAGTTTAAAGAATATTTTCAATTAACTCACTGTATATGTAAATGATAATAACAAGTACAACAAGTACAAAATTCATTAGTTCTCCAGAACTTATTTTTTATTATATTCAATGTGACAATATTTTATATATAAATTATAATGGCATGTTCCTGTTACCTGCCCCAATGATTTGCACTCCCTTATGAAAGACACACACAGAGATTTTATATTTTTTTATGTTTTAAACAGTGTGACAGTTGGGCCACTTTCTAACCTCCATGTGGTTAATCAATCTCCCACAGATAATCCATCTTATTACTTACTAAATCCTATATACTACCTTTGTTGCCCTGGAACCAGAGAGCTGCCAATCTGAGTCACACTCTCCCAGTACCTTCAAATGCTGGCTGTGCCTCCTTACCCTCCACTCTTCTCAGGCATGACATTTCACCTCTACTTCTCCCAGCATGATGGATCTTATTCTTACCCCTTCCCCTCTGTTTTAAGCTCTGGAACTTTAAAAGTCCTACCTCTGTCTTCCCTGTCCAGCCATTGCCTGGTTGAATCTTTATTTATCAATCAAAACCAACTCAGAACAGAGCCCCTCAGTGTCATGCATGCAGAAAATTATAAAACAAGCAGCATTAGGTCAAAGCTACTACAATTCAGTTTATAATTTTTATAAAGGCCACTGACTTTATTAGTCTAAATTTTGTTATAAGGACAGTGATTGACTTTTTATTGCCAAAAAGGGGAGCCAAATTAGTTACTTAATATTAAGTGGCCAGCTGTAAATTCACATGAAAGAACAAAGTAATAAGAAAGATTAATGGAAAATAAACAACTGAGCCAAGAAGACAAAACTGAATCCAAATTTGATGGTGAGGAAATTCTACAGCCAATCCAGCCAGTGTTGCAAAATTTTAAAGATTCAGAAATTGGCAACAGCAAATGTTTCTGGAAAGGAAATAGCAAAAAAAAAAGTTGGAAATTTTTCTTCAGAAAATAGAATCTAAATTCAAATATTTCATCTCACCAATGAAATGATGATTAAGACTTGGAGAATTTTAGAATGCATTCTAATTGGAGAATACAGGGATAATTGGTAATTTTTATTTCCTTTCTACATACAATATAAAAGTATTATATCTATATTAGCATTTGAGTCAGGAAAGCTTGGGAAGCAATGTAGATACTTAATATTCATCTCTAGGAGTCAGTCAGGTAAAGAACAATGTCAAAATAACACAAATGGCAAATCTTAAGAAAAGTAACACTGTAAATTCAGCTTGTGCTCAGAAATACAAATATGATTAAACCTTTTAAAAAATCACATGGAAGATACAACTTATATATTCATTATATATATTTACATACACACACACATACACACACACACACACACACACACACACACACACACACACACAAACATGTAGTCTGAGCCAGAAATGCAATCTCTTACTGTTTGAATTAGTTACAAAGATATTTTTGTCACATAGATTCTCTCTTAAAAAAGAGAAAAAGCTATTATATCATTCACCATTTTTCTGGAAGCTACAACATGAATCCATCTTGAGATGTGTTTTTTTTTCTTAAAGACTGAGCTACAGTGAAGATTTAAAAATCATAAGGAATCATAATTCTGAGTCACTGGAGTAACCTTATACAGAAAGTTTGAGTAAAATAATCTATAACTTAGAAGAGTGAATGTGTCATAGACTTTGTAGAAAATTCAAGTGTGGACTATGGAAGACATGGTGGTTGGTAGTACTATTCTCATGGGGAGAAATGATACTACTAGATGGCAATTTATTGCTAAGGACAGTACAGAAATCAACGAAACCAAGTATACTCCAACAGATACCAAAGAAATTCAATGATACATAAAAAAATATTCTGAAATAATAATCCAAAAATTATAAAATCTTGAAGAAACTGAAAAAAATTATAGATATATATTACTTACATATTTAAATGAAGGGGATAAAAGAAAACCAATATAAGAACTCATGTTTTTGAATTGTGGTGATTGTATCATGAAAGGGAAGGTACCAAAAAAGACTAGGTGGATTTAACACTGAGTTCTACCAGAATATGGAATTTCCTTTGTAAATATAATTGCATTTATGTTTCTCTGTATATACATTCCTTTCTGTGGTTGCATATGTCACATCACGAATATGCATGTCATGGGACAATATTCAGAAGATGGTCTCTCCTTTGACCAGTGGTTTCCAGATTTGCAAACTTAGTAGAAAAAAAGATTCATACTGCATTGAAAAAAACATCACCATAATCTAACTGGCTCTACATCAGAGAAATGCACTCATAATCATAATTTACCACATGTGAAACAATATAATAGAATACATATGCATATCTAAGGGCAAAAATTATATGAACATTTCTATATATGCAAATAGAAACATTTGACTGTATACTGGAAAGGGTCTCTTCAGGTTCTATCACCCTGCTGTTGGACATTTCATCTAACATCATCCTCATTTGGTTCTGAGAGCCTCCCACAACCATGGTGTCTGGGATTTTGTAGTGGTTCTTCCCATTCCCCACCCCACACTACTAGATATTTCTATTCACTCTCTTGGCCCTCAGAGCTTCTTTCCTGTCTCCCTCACACCAGATACTGTCTCCTTTTCTTCCCTGCACCTCTCCTATTTCACACATGACCATCCATAACTCTGCCTCCAATGATTATGTTGTTCCACTTTCTAAGTGAGATTGGAGATTGAAGCATCCACACTTGGGCTTTGCCATTTCTTAAGCTTCATATGGTCTATGAGTTCTTCATGGGTATTCTGAACTTTTTGGCTAATAGTAACTTATCAGTGAATATATATATATATATATATATATATATATATATATATATATATATTTGATATTTGATGTCTGGGTTACTTCACTCAGGATGATAATTTCTAGTTCCATGCACTTTCCTGAAAAAAATTCTGATATCCTCATTTTGAATAGCTGAGTAGTCTTTTTTGTTTGTTTGGTTGGTTTTTATTGTTTTTTGTTTGTTTGTTTGTTTTTGTTTTTTGTTTTTTGCTTTATTTCAAGACAAGGTCTCTCTGTGTAGCCCTGGCTGTCCTGGAACTCACTCTGTAGACCAGGCTGGTCGTGAACTCAGAAATCTGCCTGCCTCTTGTGTAGTCTTTCACTGTGTAAATGTACTACATTTTCTGTATCCATTTTTGTATTCAGGGATATCAGGGTTGTTTCCAGCATTCAGCTATTATACTTAAGGCTGCTGTGAACATAGCAGGTTTACTTATGGTATTATAGAGCATTTTTGGGTATATGCCCATAAGTTGTATATCTGGATCTTCAGATAGAATTATTTCCAAATTTGTGAAGAAATGCCAGATTGTTTTCCAGAGTGTTTGCACCACTTTGCAATCTCACCAGCAATGATAAAATGTTCCTTTTCTCCACATTCTCTCCAGCATCTATTGTCGCCTGAAATTTTGGTCTTAACCATTCTGACTGGTGTAAGATGGATTCTCAGGGTGGTTTTGATTTGTATTTCACTATAAATAAGGATGTTGAACATTTCTTTAGGTGTGTCTCAGGCTTTTGAGATTCCTCAGTTGAGTATTTTGTTTAGCTCTAGAGGCCATTTTTTTGTTGGGTTGTTTGTTTGTTTGTTTGTTTTTGGAGTCTACCTTATTGAATTCTTTGTATATTTTGGATATTAGCTCTCTATCAGATGTAGGGTTAGTAAAGATCTTTTCCCCATTAGCAGGTTGCCATTTTGTCCTAGTGACAGTGTCCTTTACCTTACAGAAACTTTTTCAGTTTCAGGAGGTCCCATTTGTTAATTGACCAAGATATTCTTTCAGACAGGCACATGGAATGACTGTGCTCTCAGAGGCTATGCCACCACCAGACTGAGACAGATGCAGATATTTACTGCCAACCATTGGACTAAACCCAAGGACCCCTATGGAAAAGTTTGGGGAAAGACTGAAGGAACTGAAGGGAATTGCGACCCTATAGGAAGAACAAAAGCATGAACAAACCAGATTTCCCAGAATTATCAGGTACTAAGCCACCAACCAAAGATCATACATGGGCTGGTCCATGACCGCTACTATACATATGTAGCAGAGGATTGCATTGTCTGGCCTCAGTGGGAGGGTGTGTGCTTGTCCTGTGGAAGCTTGATTTCCCCAGAGAAGGGGAATTCTAGAGGGGTGGGTGGAAGAGTAACCTTTTAGAGAAAGGAGGAAGTGTGGTAGGGGTCTCATGGAGGGGGTACTCTGAAGGGGATAACATTTTCAATGTGAATAAATAAAGTAATTGTACTGGCTAGTTTTGTGTCTACTTGACATATCTGGAGTTATCACAGAGAAAGGAGCTTCAGTTGGGGAAGCCTCCATGAGATCCAGATGCAAGGCATTCTCTCAATTAGTGGGTGGTGCCATCTCTGGGCTGATAGTCTTGGTTCTATAAGAGCAGGCTGAGCAAGCCAGGGGAAGCAAGCCAGTTAAGAACATCCCTCCATGGCCTCTGCATCAGTTCCTGCTCCCTGACCTGCTTGAGTTCCAGTCCCGACTTCTTTCAGTGATGAACAGCAATGTGGTAATGTAAGCTGAATAAATCCTTTCCTCCCCAACTTGCTTCTTGGTCATGATGCTTGTGCAGGAATAGAAACCCTGACTAAGATAAATCGGTACCAGCATAGTGGGGTATTCCTGTGACAACCTGACCATGTTTTGGGGAGGACTGTGGAAGGACTTTGGAACTTTGGACTAGAAGAGCCATTTGGTGTTAAGAACTCTTTGGAATGTTATGTAGGAGCTTGGTAGATAATGTTGAGATCAGTGCAGAAGATGGAGGCCTGGCTTGTGTAATTTCAGAGGGAAAATTAAAGACTCTTT
>NC_034613.1:106465262-106468660 GCF_900095145.1 Mus pahari | reverse complement strand
AGAAAAAACTGAAATAATTGTATATATATATATATATATATATATATATATATATATATGTGTGTGTGTGTGTGTGTGTGTGTGTGTGTGTGTGTGCGTATGTGTGTGTGTGTGTGTATGTGTTTGTAGAAGGACTTATATGCTGTGGTCCAGCCCAGGTATTTAAAAATAAATGTCTATGGTCAGAAAGTCAAGAAATCCAATAGATTTTCTGTCCAAAAGACTGAATTTCGCAGATATTCTTCAGTATATGTTGGACTCTCAAGGAAATGTACCCTAAAACCATTAAAAGAACAAACATACCTATGAGAATGAAAGCAAGCAGGCAAAGAACAACGGAGTCTTCTATGTGCTTTACATAGGCTGGCACAAGAAGATTTGGCCCAGAGTTAGGATAGGTATTTAGACTTCAAATGAGGCCATGGACCAAAAAGCATTTATAGTTATGTCCAGTAATTTTCACTTTTAGTTAATTTCCTATTCAGTAAAATCAACAACTAAGACTAGCAATCACAAAGGTATAAGTCATAAAAGTAATAGCAAACTATGCCTGGCCACCTATCTCCTATATAACAATTAAATAGACAAGTGATAAAAATCAGACACAGAAGGTTTATTCAATAATGAAATATTGGGAAGAGAAACAAGGGAATAGGTGTTGCAAAGTCTGTCTTACAGTTTAAACACAATGTTTTCATTTAAACAGGAGGTGGTGTATTTATGTATTACGAAGCAGTCCTGTTCAAAGTATGCTCCTGCCCACCACTGACATGTAACCTCAGCTGCTGTTCTATAGTAAAACTTGTCAAATTTGTGTGAAATTTTTACTCAGAAGCAATTTATGCCTCTAGCTGTCACCATGGTTTCAGTATTAGTATGATTTGAATATAAAATATTTTCAGTAGGCTAATATATTTAAACAGTTGGTCTCCAGCTGGTGACTATGTTTTGTAAGATTATAGAATAATTAGGAATGTTTTTTTACAAACTTTTCCCATATAGTTCTACAATGAATATTAGCAACATATGCAATATGTCCAGAGTGGAAGGGAAAGGAAGCTCATGTCTAAGTGGATCAAGGAACTCCACATAACACCAGAGACACTGACACTAATAGAGGAGAAAGTGGGGCAAAGCTCGGAGAAGATACAGGCACAGGGGAAAAAATCCTGAACAGAACAGAAATGGCTTTTGCTGTAAGATCAAGTATTGAAAATTGGGACTTCATAAAATTGCAAAGCTTCTGTAAGGCAAAAGACACTGTTAATAAGACAAAATGGCCACCAACAGATTGGGAAATGATCTTTACCAATCCTAAATCAGACATGGGACTAAAATCCAATATATATATATATATATATATATATATATATATATATATATATATATATATATAAAGAATTCAAGGTGATCCAATCTGGTCACGGCCATCTTCTGCCTGAACCTGCCCGAGGCCACCAAGGGCAGTAGAGTACTCTCCACTCCACAGGACCTTGGGATCACCTTAGGATCAGGGGTGAGTGGAATGCAACATCAGCTCCAAAGAATCAAGGAGGGTCTTGAGACAGCAGAAACAGGGACAAAGGAATCCCAGTGACCAGAAGCTGGGATCCTTTCCAGTCAGGGCCAGCCCCGGCATCTTCCTCCTGAACCCCCTGGAGTTCACCAAGGGCCCTAAAGAACTCTCTACTCTGCAGGACCTCAGGATCACCTCGGGATCACAGGTGAGTGGAACACAGCATCAGCTCCAAAGAATGGAGGAGGGTATTGTGATAGCAGGAAAAGGGACAAAGGAACACTGCCCAACCAGAGGCTGGGATTCTTTCCAGTTGGGACCAGCCCAGGCATATTCTTCATGAACCCAGCCTAGGGCATGGGGGGCCCCAGAGGACACTCCACACCTCAGGACCCCTAGCCCACCCAGGACCTCCTGATCAACTGAAAGCACATGGGTGAAAGAAGCAACAGAGCTTCTTGGACAGGGTCCCATTGGGCCTTCATCCTCAGCCAAGAGGCAGAGCTGAGACCCAGACCCCTGGGCACCTTCCTTGCCAGAGGAGATTCGGCCTACAGGGAGGGCTCTGACCCCAGAACTCAGGAGGTAGATCAGAGCTCCAGATTCCTGGACAACTGACCTGTAAGAGGAGAGCTTGCCTGTAGAAAATGCTCTGACCACTGGGACCCAGATTAGAGTTGGACTCCCAGGAATACTGACAGAGGCTAACAGAATCACAGGAGGATCAAGCTCCAGCCAGAGAAAGCTTGAACATTAACAGAAGAGATTGCCAAATGGCAAAAAGCAAATGTAAGAATCTTACTAACAGAAAGAAAGAACACTGGGCATCATCAGAACCAAGTACATCCACCACAGTGAGTCCTGGATACCCCAACACACCCAAAAAGCAAGACTCAGATTTAAATTCATATCTCATGATGGTGGTAGAAGATTTTAAGAAGGGCATTAATAATTCACTTAAAGAAATACAGGAGAACACTGCTAAATAGGTAGAAGTCCTTAAAGAGTAAACACAAAAATCCCTCAAGGAAATACAGGAGAACACTGATAAACAGATAAAAGTCCTTAAACAACTACAGGCAAACACTGCTAAACAAGGAGAAGTCCTTAAAGAAGAAACACAAGAATCCCTTAAAGAATTATAGGAAAACACAACCAAACAGGGGATGGAATTGAACAAAATCATCCAAGATCAAAAAATGGAAGTAGAAAAATGAAGAAAACCCAAAGGGAGACAACCATGGGGATAGAAACCCTAGGAAAGAAATCAGGAACCATAGGTGCAAACATCAGCAACAGAATACAAGACATGGAAAAGAGAATCTCAGGTGCAGAATATTCCATAGGAAAAAAAATGGACACAACAATCAAAGAAAATGCAAAATGCAAAAAGATCCTAACTCAAAACATCCAAGAAATCCAGGAGACAACGAGAATCCCAAACCTATGGATAATAGAAGTACATGAGATTGAAGCTTATTAACTTAAAGTGCCAGGAAATATCTTCAACAAAATTATAGAAGAAAACTTCCCATACCTAAAGAAAGAGATGCCTACAAAACTCCAAATAGACTGGACCAGAAAACAGATTCCTCTTTTGACACATAATAATCAGAACAACAAATGAACAGAATATTAAAAGCAGTAAGGGAAAAAGGTCAAGTAACATATAAAGTTAGGCCTATTAGAATTACACCAGACTTTTGAACAGAGACTATGAAAGCCAGAAGATCCTGGACAGATGGTTTACAGACCCTAAGAGAACACAAATGCCAGCCCAGACTACTATACCCAGCTAAACTCTCCTCAATGATATCTTGGTCAAGGAAGAAATAATGAAAGAAATTAAAGACTTTTTAGAGTTTAATGAAAATGAGGTCAC
>NC_034613.1:106459421-106460596 GCF_900095145.1 Mus pahari | reverse complement strand
CCCAGAAATAAAACCACACATCTATGGTCACTTGATCTTTGACAANGGAGCTAAAACCATCCAGTGGAAAAAAGACAGCATTTTCAACAAATGGTGCTGGCACAACTGATCGTTATCATTTAGAAGAATGTGAATTGATCCATTCTTATCTCCTTGTAATAAGGTGAAGACTAAGTGAATCAAGGAACTCCAAATAAAACCTGAGACACTGAAACTTATAGAGGAGAAAGTGCAGAAAAGCCTCAAAGATATAGGCATAGGGGGAAAATTCCTTAAAAGAACAGAAATGGCTTGTGCTGTAAAATCAAGAATTGACAAATAGGACCTCATAAAACTGCAAAATTTCTGTAGGACAAAAGATATTGTCAATAAGACAAAAAGGCCACTAACAGATTGGGAAAGAATTTTTACAAATCCTAAATCTGATGGGGACAAATATCCAACATATACAATGAGCTTAAGAAGCTGAACTCCAGAAATTCAAATAACCCCATTAAAATGGGGTACAGAGCTAAACAAAGAATTTTCAGCTGAGGAATACTGAAGTGCGTAGAAGCACTTGAAAAAAAATATACAACATCATTAATCATCAGGGAAATGCAAATAAAAACAACCCTGAGATTTTACCTCACACCAGTCAGAATGCCTAGGATAAAAATTCAGGTGACAGAAGATGCTAGTAAGGATGTGGAGAAAGAGGAACACTCCTCCAATGCTGGTGGGATTGCAAGCTTGTACAACCACTCTGGAAATCAATCTGGCATTTCCTTAGATTACTGGACAAAGTAATACCAGCAGATCCAGCAATACAACTTCTGGGTATATACCCAGAAGATATTCTAACTGGTAATAAGGGCGCATGCTCCACTATGTTCATTGATGCCCAATCTATAATATCCAGAAGCTGGAAAGATCCCAGATGTCCCTCAAGAGAGGAATGGATACAGAAAATGTGGTACATTTATACAATGGAGCACTACTCAGCTATTAAAANCAATGAATTTTTGAAATTCTTGGGCAAATGGATGTATCTGGAGGATATCATCCTGAGAAAGGTAACCCAATCTCAAGGAAGTCACTTGATATGCACTCACTGATAAGTGTATATTAGCCCAGAAACCTAGAATACCCAAGACACAATCTTCTAAAACACAAGAAAATCATGAAGAGGGAAG
>NC_034613.1:106456684-106458511 GCF_900095145.1 Mus pahari | reverse complement strand
GTTCCTCAGAAAATTGGACATAGTACTACTGGAGGAACCAGCAATACCTCTCCTGGGCATATATCCAGAAGATGTTCCAACTGGTAATAATAACACATGCTCCACTATGTTCATAGTAGCCTTATTTATAATAGCCAGAAACTGGAAAGAACCCAGATGTCCCACGACAGAGGAATGGATACAGTAAATGTGGTACATTTACACAATGGAGTACTATTCAGCTATCAAAAACAGTGAATTTATGAAATTCCTCAGCACATGCACAGATCTGGAGGGTATCACCCTGAGTGAGGTAACCCAATTACAAAGGAACTCACATGATACGCACTTACTGATAAGTGGATATTAGCCCAGAGATTTAGAATACCCGAGATACAATTTGTAAAGCATGAAACTCAAGAAGAACAAAGACCTAAATGTGGATACTTTGCCCCTTTTTAGAATTTGGAAGAAAACACCCATGGAAGGAGTTACAGTGATAATGTTTGGAGCTGAGATGAAAGGATGGATCATCCAGAAACTGCCCCACCCAATGGTCCATCCTATAATCAGCCACCAATCACAGACACAACTGCACATGCCAGAAAGATTTTGCTGAAAGGGCCCTGATATAGATGTCTCTTGTGAGGCTATGCCAGTGCCTGGCAAACACAGAAGTGGGTGCTCACAGTCAGCTATCAGATGGAACGCAGGTCCCTGAAAAGAGGACCTAGAGAACGTACCAAAAATGCTGAAGGGGTCTGCAACCCTATAGGTGGAACAACAACATGAACTAACCAGTAACCCCAGAGCTCATGTCTCTAGCTTCATATGTAGCAGAAGCTGGCCTAGTCAGCCATAATTGGGAAGAGAGGCCTCTTGGTCTTGCAAACTTTATATGCCCCAATATAGGGGAACACCAGGGTCAAGAAGTGGGAGTGATTGGATAAGGGAGCAGTGGGGAAGGAGTGTATAGGGGACTTTGGGGATAGCATTTGAAATGTAAATGAAGTAAATACTGAATAAAAATTGGGAAAAAAGATGGAAAGATCACCCATGCTCATAATTTGGCAAGATTAATATAGTAAAAATGTCTATCTTGGGGAAAGCAATCTACAGATTCAATGCAACCCCCATCAAAATTCCAACTCAATTGTTCACCCATTTAGAAAGGGCAATTTGCAAATACATCTGGAATAAAAAAAAAACCTAGGATAGCAACAACTATTCTCAACAATAAAAGAACCTCTGGTAGAATCACCATGCCTGACCTCAAGCTTTACAACAGAACAATTGTGATAAAAACTGCATGGTACTGGTACAGCGACAGACAGGTAGATCAATGGAATAGAATTAATGACTCAGAATCGAAGCCACACACCTATTGTAGTGGCTATTCTTGGTTGTCAAATTGAGTATATTTGGAATGAACTACCATCCAGAATTGAAAGGCTCACCAGTGACCCTAATCTGGAGGCTGGGAGATAGAAGTTTCTGATCTGGATCTTGGTGTGGAGATCTTGAGACACAGTGACTATTGATTCTAGAAGATTAAGACAGGGAGATGTCCTGCTTGAGGTTATCTGGGATTAAAGGTGTGGTGGCACACACCTTTAATCTGGGCTACACCTTCTGCTGGAGACCATATAAGGACATTGGAAGAAGGGAGTCTGGTTCTCGCTCTTCTGCCTGCTTGCTATGTAGGACTAAGCAACTGCTATACCTTTGGACTTCCATTCACAGTTACTACTGAACCAATGTTGGTAATTGGACTGCAGACTGTAAATAATCAATAAATTCCTTTACTTTATAGAGACTAACCGTAAGTTCTGTGACTCTAGAGAACCC
>NC_034613.1:106454071-106455785 GCF_900095145.1 Mus pahari | reverse complement strand
GGAAAGAACCCAGATGTCCCTCAATAGAGGAATGGATACAGAAAATGTGGTACATTTACACAATGGAGTACTACTCAGCTATTAAAAACAATGAATTTATGAAATTGTTAGGTAAATGGATGGATCTGGAGGATTACATCCTGAGTGAGATAACCCAGTCACAAAAGATCACATATGATATTCGCTCACTGAAAAGTGGATATTAGCCCAGAAATTTAGATTACCCAAGATACAATTTGCAAAACATATGAAACTCAAGAAGAAGGAAGACCAAAATATGTATAATTCATTTCTTGTTAGAATGGGGAACAAAATACCCATGGAAGGAGTTACAGAGACAAAGTTCGGAGCTGAAACAGAAGGAAGGACTATTCAGAGACTGTGTCACCCTGTGATCCATCTCATAAACAACCACCAAACCCAGAAAATATTGCATAGGCCAGCAAGATTTTGCTGAAAGTTCCCTNATATAGCTGTCTCTTGTGAGGCTATGTCAGTGCCTGTCAAATACAGAAGTGGATGTTCATAGTCATCTATTGGATGGAACACAGGTCCCCCAATGAAGGAATTAGAGAATGTACCCAAGGATGCAAAGGGGTCTGCAAACCTACAGGAGGAACAACAATATGAACTACTCAGTACCCTCCAGACCTTGTGTCTCTAGTTGAATATATAGCAGAGGTTGACCTAGTAGGATATCAATGGGAGGAGAGGCCCTTCGTCTTGTGAAGTTTATGTGCCCCAATACAGGTAAATACCAGGACCAGGAAGTGGGAGTGGGTGGGTTGTGGACCATGGTTGGGGGAGGTTTTAGGGGACTTTTTGGATAGCATTTGAAATGTAAATGTAGTAAATAACTAATAAAAAATTGGAAAAGGGAAAAAATAGGGGAAAATGGATTAAAAATGCTGAAGGTAGATGAGATAAGCACAGTATAGCAAAAACTCCAAAATAGTTGAGCATTATATTTTATTGTGGAGATTACTTCCACCAGTGTTTCAATATTAATGTATTTTATAAAAGTTAAGCACTGTATTATATTAGGTAGATTACTTACACCTGTGTTTCACCATTAATGTATTTAAGTTCATAGAATAAAGAAAAGTCATTATCATGACATGAAAAATAGGTCTGTTTTTGTTTTTGTATTGATTTCAGAGAACAATATGTGAAGTTAATGAATTCCACTACTCATTTATACATATACAATTTGATGGCTATTCTTCATTGTCAACTTGACTACATCTGAAAATAAAGCACAAAACCAGAAGTTATGTATGTGAAGGAATTTTGCTTAATTTGAATTGTGAATATCTAATTCAAATCCAAATTTTTGAGATACCATGATACACCTTTTATGGAGATCTTATAACCTTGCAAAAGACATGAATTTAATCTAGATTTTGAGGAATGAAGAAACAGATTTAATCTAGATCTAATCTAAGACAACCCCTCTGCTAGAATCCTATATTAGAACATAGAACAAGGAAGATATTGCTCTTTGTTTGCTTATCCCAATATTGCTTACAAGTCCATTCCTTCACTGGCATTAGAGCATACTACTTCTGGATTCCAGCATATACCAATCAGCAACTGAAATATCCAGCCTTCTGGACTGAGCAGCTACCAGATTCTTGAACTTTCTGTTTGTAGCCGACCACTATCAGATTAGATGAACTGTAGCCTGTAATCATTTTAATAATTTGTATGTGTG
>NC_034613.1:106448067-106453864 GCF_900095145.1 Mus pahari | reverse complement strand
GAGAGAGAGAGAGAGAGAGAGAGAGAGAGAATGGGAGAGAGAGAGAGAGAGATGGGGAGAGAGAGGACAGGAAGGAGTGAGAAAGAGAATAAAGTTGTGTGTGAGAGATAGATTCTATATGTTCTGTCCTTTAGAGATCCCTGACTAATACAACTGTATTTATTGGTTATTTACCTTGACAAACCATAGTTAAAATTTAGATTCTATAACACAAAACTAGCAAGTTGGAATGATAAAAATGAACAAAAATCAAAACAAACAAACAGACAAAAACATGAAAAAAAAAACTAAAGCAAAAAATTCAACCAAAGATATAATAAACCAAATAATAAAGAATGCTTGATGTCATTTTTTCATTTTCTGTCATAGGATACCCAGGGCAGGGCTTTATGTCCTTAGAAAATCTAAGTTAGTATTTTAAAAATATCTCCCATTACATCTCTGTCTCGGTCCCCAAAACCATTTCCAAGAAGTTTTGATTTTCAAGGTTATGTATGCTGTAAATTTATTTTCAGACAATGGGAAACATTTTGATTTCCATTGAAGGACAGTAAGAAATAAAAATTATAGCACTTAATAAAAACAACATAGCAGATATGCATGCCATTCCCATGGATCTGCCTGCTCTTTGTGCATTTGGAAAAATTTGCAATTGGAAAGATGGCAGGAAAGTTACCCCTTCCTTGCTGGGCACAGAGAGGTAATTACATATAACAGCAAGAAAAATACAGGTGCTAGCAACAGCATTGAGAACAGCTGAAAGAACAAGTGGGTTGTAGTCATTATTCTTCTGCAGCTTCTCCGTGTATAACTGCTGTAGAGCAAAGACAGCACAACCTGTCCCAATCAGACCAATAACATTTGCAACCAGGAGCAGATGTTGAGATAACCAGATATCCAAAGGAACAAGGTTGTTATGGTAGGTGTAGTAATGGCAATCGCTCAGGTTGCTGGAGTTGTGGCTGTGGTGGCAGATGCAGGCCCCCCACATACCCACAAAAGCCAGACTTGGGTAGGAAAACATAGGGTTGTTCAAGTACCAAATTCGCCATTCCGGAAGGGCCATAGAGGTACTGCACATTATCCATGCTATAGTAGCCAAAGTGAAACCTCTTATTTGATGATTGGCAGATTTGTTGAGCAGGACCATGCTGGCATCGAATATGTGGAAACTGAAAAAGAAATGATGGGAGATATAAAGGTGCCCTATTTCAGCCTTTAGCAGTGCACTTTAGATTAGCAGTTCCAAAATGATAGGCTTGTGTTTTTTTTTTTTTTTAAATGTAGCCTTTTCTCACTAAGATATGCTGTTATGAGTATGGTTTGAGAAAAACAAAAACAAAGTGACTCTGTAACAGTATTTACTGAGAGCTTCACAATAATCAAAGATTAACAGATTCTAGTACATACACTTTTACTATTTGGTGTACATTACCTTAGAGCCAACCCATTCACTATCATCACACATCTAACTAGATGAAATTTGGCAATTAAGAACTGGGGGAATCTTTACCAGGAAACAAATCTTCAGTGAAGAGCAATTAAGTACATATTGCACTATAATTTTTATTTATTGTCTTTCACTTGTCATGAAACATGTTGGAAAAATACAAAACAATATACATTTGAATTCTGAGATGACTAGTGGTTTTTTTTAAATTTAGGTTAAAAGTCTAGTATGTGTGTGTGTGTGTGTGTGTGTGTGTGTGTGTGTGTGTGTGTGTGTATTTGAAATATTTTTGTTGGATAGACAATGAGCCATATGACTGAGACCTAGCTTAAATTGAAAGTTCATACTACACATAGTAATATGAAAATCCAGATGAAAACTGTGGATTCAAATGAATGAAGGATAAGGCAAGAGAAGAAATCAAATTCTGCTTGTGGAGGACACCAGGAAGCCTGCTGATTCTTAAAATGACTTCCCGTTGCCAGAGCAACACTAGTAGAGAACATATAAATAACTATTGTTCTCTTTGGTTACATGATCCTGCTAAATTATGGTCTGATATTGTAGGTTGAAGCTAAAATATTGTACATAGTACACAAGCTGTCTGCCATGGAACTCCCATCTCTCTTAAAAATAATTTGTTTTGAGACAGGTTCTTGGTAAGTTACTCAAACTGGTCTTGAAATTCATATGTATTCTAAGAAAGCATTTCCTGTAGTTTTTATTTGTTTGTTTTATTTGACTTAGTACCTCACTAGGTTCATCAGGGTAGCTGCAAACACTCTGTTTGGCCCAGAATAGTCTTTACTTAACATTATTTCTGCTTCTCCCATCAGAAAACATTGTACTCAAATCGTATGCATGGATTAAAAACAAAAAACAAAAAACAAAAAACAACCAAAACAAGCAAAAGACTTTTTAGTTCCCTACCCAGTCTTTCTAACACAATCCCTAAGAAATAACATTTGAGGAGATGTGTGTCTAGTCCAGTGGGTAAGAAGCATAAGGTAGTTAAGAAAGATCACAAGATTGCACTTATTAAGTCTAGGCGTGTGGTGAGGGAGATCATTGTAGTAGAAGGTTAAAGTGACAGGGAATTTCTACCTCATAATGAACAGGAATTGGGGACAGAGGAAAGCATTAGATAAGGTTGTAAATTTTCATGGGCACAGCCTCTTGTATCTGCTTTTTCTAGCTATGACCCACCTCCTTAAAAGTCTCCCAAAACTTCAAAACTATCAGCTTCTTAAAGACCAAGGACTCAATAACTGAACCTTTTTCAGTGGTAGGTACTGAACATACACAAACTATAAGTACATGGTAAATTAGGGGCTGGCTTTTCAAAAGGGACAATACTTTTCCTATTTATAATTTTGAGTGGTTGATAAATTCTCAAATAGTTGACATAATGAATGAAACTTGAGGATAATAAACAAAATGAACTAAGTTAGTCTCAGATAAAATGCCACTAGGGAACTCCCTGGCAGAATCAATTCTAGAGAGATATGAAATAGAATTGTGGCTGATGAAGGCTGTGGGACTCAGCAAGAGTATAACATTCAATAAGGACAGAATTTCAATTGGGAAAGATAGACAGTGGTGATGGTAACATAACACCTTGAAGGTACTTATTTCCATGGAACTGTATATACAATAGTCATTGTTAAATATTTATACCTATATTTAACCACATTAAGTAGAATATACAATAAAGAAGGCTAGGGTATATACTAACCAGCAACGCTATCTTCAAGTTAATCAGTGTCTAGTAAGAACATCTGATATCTGGTCCAATGGAGTCAGGAAAGGCAAAGGTGTCTCTCCTAGCTGTGTGCTCTTGGCTACACTGCTAAACTTGGTCCAAGCTCTGAGCCCTGTCTTGCATCACAAAATTCCAATCCTTTGTGACTTTACCATCCCTCTTTCTCCCTAACTCTCTCTGCCCCCTCTCTCCCCCTCATTACTTTTTTCTTGTATCTCCTTCTCTCTTCGTAGCTCTTTCGTCTTTGATCCCTCTCTCTTCCCCCTCTTTCCCTGTCTCCCCTTCATCTTACCCCTCTCCACTCTCTATTTTTATTCTTTTTTGCTTTCTCTCTTCCCCTCTCTCTTCTCTCCCCCATTTTTCACCCTCTTTACTCCATCCTTTCCTTTGTCACCTTTCTTCAACTGCTCTACCTCTCATCTTCCTCTCTTTTGTATCCCCTTCTCCACTCCTTTATATTCCCTCTCTTCTCTATTCTCTCTCTTCTCTTTCCCTACTTTCACCCTCTTCTCTCTATTTCCCTCTCTCACAGATCTCTCTCCTTTCTCTCACTTTCTTATTCCTTCACTACCTACTTTCACCTCTGTCCTTTTCTCCCTCCCTCACCCTAGCTTTCCCATCTCTCTTCTGTCTGTCTCTCATTCTTATACTCTCTCCTCTCCTCTCCTCCATCTCTCCCTTCTGCCTCATTTTTTTTATCCCAAATTTTCTTCCCATAATCTCCTCTCTGTCTCTGTCCCCTTCTGCTCTCCTGGTCCTCTGGTCTCTCCCCTCTCACCTCTCTACCTTCTCTTATCCTTCCCTTTTCTCCCTCTCTCTTATCTCTCCTTCCTTTTCTCACCATTTGTTTACCCACTCTTCCTCCTGTCTCTTACACTTATACCTTCTCTTCTTGTCTCTGATCTTCATTTTTCCTATTACTCTCCTCTTCATCTAAATCTTGCCCCCCATACCTGACTCTCTCCCTATCTGTCTGTAACACTCCTTTTTTCTTTCCCACCTCTCCTCCTCTTTATCCCTCATTTTTGTCTCTCCCCATTTATTGCTCTTTATTTACCACTTTCCCTTTCCTAAACTTACATCTATCATTCTCTAAACAGATGAAAATACCAGGAGAGAGGGAGAGAGAGGAGAATAAGGGAAGTAAGGGGAATGGAATAGAGGGTGAGAGAAGATGGTGTTGGAGAAAGAAAGAAATATATGGTGATGAAGAGAGGAGAGACAGAGAGGGATAGGGGAATGAATAGGAAAAGAGAAATGTGAGAATAAATAAGGAAAGTGAAAGAGAGTAGGGTGAAAAGAGAAGTGTGAAGGAGATAAGAGGAGAGAAAGACAGGGGAAGAAAGGGGCATGTGTGGGGCAGACAGGAGAGAGGAAGGGAGGGAGGGAGGGAGAGTTAGAAAAAACTTGGGTGAGAAAAACACTGAAAGAACGACAGATAAATAAATTGAGAGTGTATAGGAGAGAAAGAAAAAGAAAGTAAAACTAAGAGAGAGAAAAATGCAAAAGAAATAGGGGGGAAAGACCTTTAGAGAGGGACAAAGAGTAAGAGAGGAGTGGGGATTAGGGTAGAGAAATGAACACAAGGTGTAATGGAGAAGGTAGGATAGTTTAGCAAAAGAAGAAGTGTGAATATAATAAATAGAGTAAAGATAGGGAAAGAAAAGAGACAAAATTGGGGATAAATAAGACGGCAAGAGAAATAAGGAAGGGGAGAAGATAGAAAGGGAAAGAGACAGAAGAAAAGAGATGAGAAGAGGAAGATATATAGACGGTGAAACATAAAGAAGAAGAGACAGAGATGGAGGAAGACAGAGAAGAAGGGAAGAAGAGTGTCAGAGGAGAGAGGGTAAGGGTGAGAGGTAGATTGGGAAAGAAAGAGTTAAACAGGGAGTGAGGGGGTATGAGAGGGGAGTAGGTATGTAGACAAGAAGAGAGGGGGACAACATGAGGGAGATATGGTAAAAAAGAGACAGGGAGAAAGGAAGACAGAGACAAAGAAGAGAATTAGGACAGGGATAAAGGAGGAAAAGATATAATAAGACAGAAAAGATATAATAAGACAGGGGAGAAAAAGAAATGTGGGAGAGTGTCACATTGTCTTTCCCATTTTATTCCTTTGTTTAATCCTATCTCTACCATTTTTCACTCTTTCTCTCTCTCTTACTCTTTCTCTCTTGCACTTTGTTCTTTTTTCCCATTTTGTCTTTTTTGTTCCCTACTTCTCTGTTCTCCCATCCTCTCATTTTATAACCACTTTATATACCTCTCTAACTCTCACACACTCTCTTCCTCCCCATACTGTACTCTTTCTCTTCTCCCTATCTCTCTTCCTTATGCTGTCTTCTCCCCATTGTTTCCCTCACTCTGCCTTCACTCCCATTACCTCTCCACTCTCCATTTTATGTTCTTTTGTCCTCTCCATGTCAACCCTCACCTCATTTTATCTCCCCCTCTTCCCTGTCTTCCACTCTATGATTTTCTTTCTATCTTCTTTTTTTTATTTTTTTTATTTGTTTTTTATTATTATTTTCTTTATTTACATTTCAAATGCGATCACGAAAGTTTCCCATACCCCTCCCCCC
>NC_034613.1:106394067-106409067 GCF_900095145.1 Mus pahari | reverse complement strand
CCTACTCCAACAAGGCCACACCTTCTAATAGTCCCATTCCATATGGGCTATGCATTCACATGCAAGAAACTATGGGTGCTATATCTATTTAAACCACCACAGGAAATAAGAGAGAATGTATGTGGAAAACCTGCCAAGGAACCAACTAAATAAAACAATCAAACTACACTTGTATCTCTCTCTCTCTCTCTCTCTCTCTCTCTCTCTCTCTCTCCTGAGCAATCTTGGGATACACTAGAGTTTAAAATCCATTTCAGTCAAGTGTCCTTTCATTGCAGTAATTTCTTTTATAGAGTCAGATTAATACTATATGAAAAAAGTTGTTTATGAAGCAAATGTGAAGTGAATACTGAACAATATATAGGAAAATAATAATGATAATAAAATATTACTTTAATATTTTGTTATATAAGGAGTAGCAAATTGTATAAGGCAAGAGGATATTCTATGGTATAAAACATGGGGAAATGGAAACAAACACTTGCAGATGCTATGATTTTATCTATAGAACCACCCCCACTCCCAAAATTCAAATGTTGTGGTAGAATAAGATGCAGAAACTTGTTACATTGTATAATAAATATATACATAGAAATAATTCTTCTACAAAATAGCAGTGGTCTGTTAAGCTGTTAAACATTAAATTTGATCATTTTACTTTAATATTTGTACTAACAATAAAATTATATCATTTTGCTCAACTCATTTTTCACAAATTTTGTAGGAGGCATATATGAAAGAAGATACAAAATGAAAATATTTAGAATATACTCAATAATACTTTCCAGTATTTATGAAATACATAGCAGCATGCACTTGAAGAAAACATTGAACTCATTATTGGATTTATTATTTATCATTACAAATTCATTATTACAATTACTATTATCAGTGCAAGAGAGGGAGAGGAATAGAGATGTGTGTGAAGAAGTACATGAGAGTATATAGAAGTGACAAGAGAACTTTAAAAAGTAGGTTCTCTCCTTCTACTAGTATATGGATTTCAAGGATGGAACTCAGGTCATCAAGCTTGTATGACAAGCACTTTCCTAATTTAGTCACCTCACTAGTCTAATTAACTGATAAATTTTATAAAACAATGTTAATGATATGTATCACTCCTTGGATGAATTTATAGAGACAAACATTGAATTTGATAATTTTACTTTAATATTTGTGCTAATAATATAATTATATCATGTTGCACTCCTCATTTTCCCAAACCTTCTCAGGAGGCTTACTCCCTTCACTTTCTTTCCAATCTATGGCCTCCTAATTACATAAATACAACCTGCCATGTTCTTGTAATACTATTTTTACATATTTCTTTTCTGAGATGGCTACCTAGTGTTGGATATCCAGGTGATGTGCTCTATGCTGTGGAACATGATTTTTCCTGGCTTCATCATTCTTTAATTATCCGTAGTTATTTGTACAGACTTGAAGCCTTGGACTTCCCCCCTTCCACATTCAAGTATCTCTGTATGTCACCTTTGTTCTTGTCAAATATTCAGTACCTTCCCCCAACAAAATTCGAAAAATTGTAAATACTTTAATAGAATGAAGATGTAAATGGATGAAGAAACATGGAATATGGCATATACACATTAGCATAGGTATTGATTATATAATCATTTCCTGAACATTGAATATATGTCATCTAGAGCAACAGGCATGACTTTCCAAATCATTCAGGCCTAGAATGTGTGGCACAAGCTGTGTTGCTGGAACTGTTGGAACTCTATGAGAGTTTACCTTTAAGGCAAAAGCTGACCTTAGGGCAAATAGAATCTATATATGACATTAGAAAGTATCCTTTAAGAGAAAGGAAGTCCTCCTAGAAGAATTAGAAATAAATTTTATCTGAATCCTTGATATTAGTTAATACTTTCCTTTATTATTTGGCTAGTTTGAACTGTATTTGGTATTTCTAAATACTGCAAAGTACACATCAGTCAGAGAATATTAAATCATTACTGGTTAGATTATATCTTTGCCTTTATAACCCTGATTTTTTTGGTTTTAAGGCATTTATTGTAGAAAAGCAGAGAGAGGGAGAAGAGTAGAGAAGTAGAGGCCAGCCATGGCCACATGGAGAGCGGTGAGAAGGGATGGAGAGCAGGAGGGTGACAGAGGCAAGAGTAAGAGCTTTTCATTTGTTTTTAATGTTTAAATTTATTTATATATTATCATTGTATGTATATTTATACCTGCAAGCTATATGCATAATCAAACATGCCACAATGCATGTGTGATCAAAGGACCACTTTGTGAAGTAGTTCTCTTTTCACTAAAACAGTGGGGGATGAAATTCATTTACCAGACTTTCATGTCAAGTGCCTTCTTTATCCTCTAAGCCACATCATTGCTACAACTAAACTTTTTATACCTAGAAGGTTCTGAACACTGTGAACTAAAGTTATGAGCAAAATGGCTAACCCCCATTATAGATTCTACATAGCTGGTCAAATAGAATTTCTGTGGATATGTGCAATATAGATTCAAAGCCAAGATATCTTGCACTATCAGCAGGGTCCTTATTAGTCATTGAACTATCTGCTTGAAATAACATTCTTGTGATTATTTAGATACATCTTTTGTAAAGTACAAATAGATAGTAGAGAACAAGACCAAGTCAGCTCCCAGCACCAGCAACCACGTGGCTGTGACCAGGAGCCGGAAAGAGAGCTTGTCCACTTCTAGGAAGGAATGTAGCCCGGAGGAGTGCGCTTCATTTGAGCAGGCAGCTGAGCCCAGTGCCCCCAAAGAGCAGGCGTCTCCAGGTGAAGCAGACCCCCCAGAGCCCGGCAGCCATTGTGCAAGACTTGCTGGAGCTGTGCTTCAAGAGGCCTGCCCCTGGCGGCCACCGACTGTGCCTCACAGCTCCTGGGCATGGAGTGACTGCCTGCCCTGTCTCCATCAGCTCAGAGACAAAGCTAGCGGAGCACACCAAATGTACATTTCACAAGGCTTTCTCAGCATCCTCCAGTTGTCTGGAGAGAGGGAAGAGAGGGCAAGACAGAGACAAGCAAGCCTGTGGCCAACCAGCTAGTGTCATAGCCTTCCCAGTACACATGCACCCGGCCCCAGTGCAGCCTTCAGTGCCTTAACTACCTATGGGTCCTCCTGTGTCATTGTGGGTGTTCCCCCTCCAAAAAATAAAACGACGTTTTGACAAAACAAATATTTTAATGAATTTTTTCGGAGGACCTTTTCATTTAAGCATTAACATTACCATTTGTATTTGTGTGTTTGAGCTTGTTTTTGTGAATCTGTGACAGTACTGTTCTTGTTCTGTGAGCTGGAAGCATAAAACCTTCCCCTTGGATCCTGTAGCCAATAACTGGAAGAAAATGATGTGAATTTCATGTACATGACCCGAGGGAAAAAGAGTGTGAGGCTGATTTCTAAGCTAGACCCATATTCTCTGGTTCACATTGGGAAGGAGCCGAAACCTGGCCTCTGTCATTAGTGGATGCTGTTGATGCAGGGTTCCTGTGTGATGTGAGCCAAAGCCAGGAAAGAGTCTAGCTTCAACCTCACCCCTGTTTCTACTCTCTCCATGTTAGAAATGGTTAGTGTTCAAATTCTTAATTTACAGAGAAAGGTGACCTCCCCAGCACCATAGCCTATGGAGGACACAGCTGGAGGTCATATATCGACTTTCCCTTCTTCCCATTCGGTATATGTTATTAATATTAATATTAATATTATTTTTATTTTTTACTTCATCAGTTCGCTGGGCTCTGCATTCAGCAGAAACAAATGGGCAATATTTGTCTTGGGTGATCTGTACTGCTCCCTGGTCCCTGATTACTGTGTGCCTGAAGCTTCTGGTGGCATGCCAGTGATGGCTCTTCTACTGTACTCAGACAAACTTTTCTTCCATGACTGTAGAATCCAGCAGGGGCCAGGAGTGGTCCTCCAAGCGTGGCCAAGGAGTGGCTCAGAGGGGAGAGCGAGGATGCACAAGTGGTGGGAAGCAGGCATCCGAGACACCAGGCCATACCTGGGCCACCCCAGTCTTCCTGCTAAGCTGGGTCAGGCTTTCCCCCAGCCATGCTACTACTGTCATTTGAGAAGTATTGAGATACTACTGCCAGTGATGAACTGAAGCGCATGCACAAGGTCTAGATGCAAGGGTTGTCTTCACCTTCCTGCAGTGTGGGGTTGCTGCTTGGAGAGAGGAGTGGTTTTAAATCCCTAACTGGCCCAAGCCCCTGGTGCACAGACAGGGTTCCTTTAGTTTCCAGGTGTTCTGTACAAACAGTAGACCTCGCTCATTAGCAAAAAGAAACTGTTCCTATTGTAGCTGAGCTCAGTTCAGCACCCTATCCTTTAGCCAAGACCTGAGGATGCCTGAGCCACACTGCTACTAGAGCCCTGTTTGTCCCTTACCTGCAGGGCCTCAAGACTTCCCTAGAAGAGGCCTTCCACTGCTCTACTTCTTCCCTTATCCTGTGGCTCTATATGTTCCTCCACTAAGATGGGCAACCCGAGATGTGTGTATCCATTTGTCCACCAGTATCTAGTGGTTAAAATTCAACCACCCTGACTTCAATGGAAGATAGATATTCTAGAGATAATGAAAAGTGATATATGTATGAAAAAAAAATGAGGTATATATGATTTTTAACTGTATTAGGGATGTGTGGACCCATTTAAAATTGAGATTTTATTTACTGTAGAGAGAGAAATCAGAACCATTGATCCCATGGTCTTCTAAGTTAAACCCAGCTCCTACATCCCTTAGGTATTTTTTATTATTATTATTATGATTGTTATTGTTTTCATTGTTGTTATTTGGGGTTTCTTGTGTTTTGGTTTTCTTTGCAACTCTCCACACTAAACTCATGATACTGTGGGGAAAAGCCATGACTGAGCTCTACGCTGCGGTAAGATGTAGCAAGGGTTGCTCCCAGCAGCGGCCTTAGCAAGGGCTGCAACTGGCAATAATAACTATTGATTTAAAGCTTTATTTAGTCTCATCTGTTCCTTCATAGTTAATAAGGTCTTGCCACATTTTATTAGTGACATTGAGAGATGAATTATTTGTCTGTTGTCCTGCCCGCCTTCCTCCCCCAATATTAAACTGTGAAGTTTGTAATTTTGTTTAAACGCTGGGTGAATCATAGTGTTAGTCTGCATGTCCAGCTAATTTGTTTCTATGTATTTTGTTTGATTCTCTTTCTCCTCAGGGCTTTTACAAATATATATATATATCTTCTGAAAAAAAATGAGGTGCAAATTTTCTCTTTTTTTGTTGTTGTTTTGTTTTTGTTTTTGTTTTCTCTTTAATGGACACAATGCTGATATTCAATCACTACATAAAATACCTGACTGTAAAACAAACCAGAGAGGCCCCACGGGGCGTTATCCAAGCAGTTCTTTTGAAGCTCCGTGAATTGGATACCGGTTTCAGACAGATCATCCTGCATTGTCTCTTTCCTGTCTTCTCTTTCTTCAAGAAAAAACAAGTTGATCCTAATGATTTCAGCCCATGCATAAAACAGAAAACAATAATAACTGTAGAATTCATATTTTTTCTAAAGGGAACTTAAAAACTGCTGCTACATGTATGTACAAAACTGGTCTATTCCACATGAACAGAATCACAGGTTTGGTTTTGGTACTTTTGTTTCTCTTTGTACTCAGTTGTGTAGAACTTCCAAGTTCAGAATGAAAAGAAAGCTGTTCTGTATCAAACCATCTAAGCAATAAATGTTTTATTTAAAAAACCAAAAAAAAAAAAAAAAGCCAAATAGATAGTAACCTAAATGCCAAAAGCTTTGTCAAACATCTAAAGCCTGTAATAGAAATTTTCACATTTTATATTAGCTGGCCTACCTATGTTTCCCACCAATATAGTCTATAAGTGACATAATTTGCTATATTTCTGCCACTTCTTTCACAATGAAAGTGTGTAAGTGCCAGAGGAACATGGAATTTTCTGTGAGAAAATAGCTCCTGGCGACTTCAGAGGCTACAACCATAAGAACAGACTACACATGAGCTGAAAAAGGATGACAGCAATAGACATTCTAATTGTGGACAGGGATGGGGGTGAGAGGGGAACTAACAAAATGCATAAAGTACATATACAAATTAATAATACAGGTAACTACCAAATGCTGAGCATTGTTGGAGAAAGTGTCTTCTCTATGGAAGAGTACAACAATTGATTATATGATACCAAGTGATGATACTGAAGACATACAGACAAGTAACATTATAAAGACAAGGTAGACTGTACTATATTTAGGAATTAATGAAAACAGGCCTATGATTTTACTTGAAAGAGCAATGAAAATCATAGAGTAGGAATAGTAGGGGAAATGAAAAGGAAAATTAAAGATTTTACTCTCCAAAAATAAATGTGAACTGCCTTTGTCTTCCTTTAGTTCTGTTATGAAAATGTCATCACACTGGAAAGCAGTAGGGGGGCAATTTGAAACTGTTTCTGGAATTTGGTCATTAATGTTTGGTTTCGGCATAAGTTCTTATTCTTGAGGTAATAGCGGCATTTTTTGAGATGACCGTGAGTAATTGCAGTTTAGTAAAGTTATTATGAGAGTCAATATTGCCTTTGAAACAGAGTACTAAAAGCAAATAGAGGCAAAACCTAAATATGTTCTTCCATAAGTCATTCAAGTAGTGAGAGAATGTTAGAAAGTAATGATACAAGTATTTTGTCTTCTTTACAACCATTAAAATAATATTAAATTATTAATTTTAAGGTCACTTAGCATTCTCATTAAGATGAATGTAGGTAAGTACATTTTAAAGAGAAATTATATGTGACTGGAATAATAAAGAGTATAATTTTATGAATATCTGCATATGTGCTTGTACAGATTCTCACTGTGTCATCCAACCTGACCTGGACTCACCATGTTCACTCTACCCCACTCTGGCCTACAATATGGGAACTCTTCTGCATTAGCCAGCAAATTGCTGTGGTTATAGGCATCAGCTACCATGTTGAGGTTTGTTTTCATGTTCTCATAGGTAACTTATAAAAATGGAAAAAGAGAACACTGGACAAAGGTACAATGTGATAAGTTTTTCTTCCTTCAATATTTTTACATGAATTGTAAAGGTTGTTTTAGACACCAATATGCATATATGTATACTGAAAAATTTACCTATAGCCCAATTAATTTCTGTCAGAAAAGTTTTTGAAAAGAACATTCTTGATGAAGAAAATTTATTAAAATAAAATTGTTTGTAGGCATTAGCTTGAATTTCATTAGGCTACACTTTTTTCCTTTAACTCTTACATAAGTGTCCCTGACCTCCATCCTATGTTTGACGGTGGGTATCTGCTTCTGTTTCAGTCCACAGCTAAGTCAAGCTTCTCAGAGAAAAGTTATGCTATACTCCTGTCTGGAAACATAACAAAGTATCATTGATAATGTTAGGGATTTGTGCTTGTCCATAACATGGATTTTGCATTGTGGAGGTTATTGGTTGGCTTTTCCTTCAGTCTCTGTTTCATTCTTTCATATGTTTTATACAGGAAAAATTGGGGGTCAAAAGTTTTGAGGATGAGTTGATGTATGTATCCCTCCACTTGGAGTCCTGCCTGACTCCAGAAGATGATGTATTTAGGTTCTATGTCCACGCTGTTAGGCATCTTAGCCAAGGTCACCTGCACTAACACTAACTCCTGGGAGCCTCCCTTATCTCTGGTCTCTGGCACTTCCTAGAGATTCTTCCCTCCTTCCCACTGCTGGCAGTTGCAATCTCAAATGACCAAAAAGAACCTGAAGAAATGATCAACATCCTTAGTCATATAGTGAAGTGCAAATTAAAATAAACCTGAGATATCACCTTATACCCATCAGAATGGCTAACATAAAAAAAAAAAAAAAAAAAAAAAAAAAAAAAAAAAAAACTCATGGGATAGCAGATGCTGGCAAGGAGGTGGAGAAAGAGGAACACTCCTCCATTGCTCGAGAAAGTGATAGCAAACTTTTAGAACCACTGTGGAAATCAATCTGGCAGTTCGTCAGAACTCTAATTTCCTGATTGCTAAGCCACCCCCTGATAATTGAGAAAATAGATGTGAGAAGTTTATTAACACCCTTAACACTATATATACACTAACACATTTGAGTTTCGAAATTTTATACATATTTTCTTTTTCACATGCTTCTCTTCAGTCTTCTGTCTGCTGTCCTCTTATTTACCTATGTGATCCAAAATGCATATGTCACAATTCATATATTTCTATATTTTCCCTTTAACTCCATGTTCCCTGAACACTTTAAAGACTATCTTTGTATTATAATTTTTTTCTAAACTACAAACTTGAATTTCTATATTACAAATTGATCTCTCTTTTTTAGATATTTATTAGGCAATTTAAACCTAATTTTCTAAAGTAAGATTACTGATGGAAATCTTTATAATAGAGTTCTGAGCAGTCTTCTTAGCTCTGTCCTTGGCTTTTCCACATTTACAAAGGTTTGGGTAATCTAATTAAAATACAGGGCATATAGTGACCTACATGATCTTTCTCCCTGTCCCTTCTGTGAATTTCTCTCCACATTAGGCTCTTTGTTATTCATTAGGAATGCCAACCAGGCCTAGGAGCTATTGCATTTGGTGTGGCTGCTGCCTAAGTTGTTCTTTCCTAAATATGCAGTTTGTAATTTCATTTCCCTGAACTATTTATTCAAATGTCACCACACTAAAAATGATTTCTCTAATCACCTTATGAAATATACTTACAATAGACATCTCCCACTGCTTTTACTTTTCACTAGTATTATTTTTATTTCTGCAGCAGTCATTACCATACAGTAATTTTTGCAATTCTTAGTATTTACTGCCCTTTATTTAAAAAATAATAGAAATTTCATGAGGTTAAAGCTCAGTGACAACAATTAATACTGAAAGACCCACAAAGTGAGGACTCACCCACATTCCAACTCAGGAGAGGTGACACCCCAAATCACTCCCAAGAAACGGTCTTGATGCAAACAGCAAGAGGACTTTTATTCCAAGAGAGCTCTGGGGCCCACAGTCATACATCATGCAGGGATAGAGGACCTAGTGCAATGAGTAGCTGGATAAGGGTGTATTTAAAGGAAGAAACCACAACTCAAGGGGGTGTGGAGGCCATTGTTGGAAAATACCAAAAATACCAGTTAAGAGTCACAAGGAAGTGGGAGTCAAGAGAGTTTCTGTGAGTCTCCAACAATAGTACATTTGCATAGCTGATTCCAGGAGTGGTCAGGGTAAGTCAGGGTGACTTTATTTGAAGGAACACTTCCCGAATCCAGGAAGTGGGTGGGTGTAGGAATGTTGCTATCTGTTTCATGATTAGCATGCCTTGCAGCATCAAGTCCCAAAGGTCAAATTCTCAAGCCTGGGCATAAAGGCCTAGTTTTTTGTTTTTATATTAAACTTTTTCAATAGGAACATAAAAGGAGCTCTATGAGGGAATGTCAGGTAGCTCAAACATCTAGAAATCTTTTTCTAGGAATGTTTCTACTTGTAAAAACATGTGTTTATCTTTGAAGATATTATAAACTTCAGGAACTTCCTGTACCTTCTAAGTTTTGATTGATTGTTTGTTTATTTATGTGTTTTCTGAATCTTACAAACTTTCTTCCTTACTCCAGTAGGGAACAAATGTTTCACTTAACAGTAAATGACTACAAAACACTTTATTCTTTTCCCAGGCTCTTAAATCACTTCTGCTCCACCCTTGAGCATTGAAATTGTGATTTTATATTTGATAGTTTTCTTACTTTTATTTTTGAGAATATGACCACTAAATTACACATACCATAATTTATTTTCAGGAACTTGATATGTGCTAAAGCTTTATAGTAGATACCACCCATGCAGGACAAAACTGAGGTTTTCTTCTAAGACCAAGGAATACAGCAACAATGATCTACAGGTAGAAATGTTGTAGAAGACACTCGTATAGAATATTAAACCCTTTTAACAAACAGGATTCCCCAGTTGTTTATATCAACCATCAGACTACAAGCCTTTGTACTGTCTTGTAGGAATAGATGTGAGTTTACTATAGTGGACTGAGATTTAAATTAAATTAGAAAATATTTATTGTATCTTATGAATTCATGCCATTATTTCACCAGCCATAATATATTGCCTTTTATGTTGTGTAGCTTGAAGAGATGAAATCTATCAGTGAAGTTGATGACAATTCTCTTTTAGTGAATTTGATGATAGTTACTAGTACTATGAGAGCCAGCGACAAAAGTGGAAACATCTAGCTCATCCCCTGACTGATATTTTCATGTCCTGCTGCCAAATAATGTGTGTCTTGATCACTGGAGAATCACCTATTTCTTCAATGTAACTAACAACAATAATAGTAAGCTATAGGGTAGCAGTTGGGCATCAGTGAATAGCAACATTTTTTGGTATTGAATGACACATTCATAAGGATCACCTAAAATGAAGTGAAACATAGGTATTTGAATTATTATTTATAAACTACTAGAAAAAAATTAAAATTTTGAATTAGTAACAAAAATTTCACAGTTTGTGATCATTATACATAAAGAAATATATTAAGGGTTCATCACATCATTAGGATGTTTGAGAAACCCTACTATAGAGTTTCTATTCCCATTAAAGCCATCCTAAACAACAACTTATATTTAAATAATCTACCATTTGGACTGGGATATTTTCCCCAAGACTTTGTGGTTCCTATGGTGATGACCTTATATAACTATAAGATAAGTATGCTTGCTATGTTTTTCTTTTTACTATTCTTCCAGATGTAAATTTTCTTCCAAATGTATAAGATATCTTGTGGGCCTGTGATAGATAATTTTTTTTTTCAGAAAATAGACAGGATCTTTTAAGGCTCATCATTATTAACTCTAAGTAATTATTATTTCACCTTGAGTACGTAAAGAAGTGCTAAAAATAAATGTTAATAAAACCTAATACAGTGTGAAATTATCTCACTAATGCATCAGTTGTTTTTATCAAAACAGTAATGTGAGGCAAATTAGAATGAATAGGAGATAGTATACAATCTTGCCCTTCAGATTCAAGTAATTTTTTTCTGACCATTTGCCTTCTAGGTATGTAGATGCCTGCATATGTATAGAAACAAGAGATAATTTCCTCAATCATTTTCCAACTTATTAATTGAGGCAGGGTATCTCACTGAACCTAAAACATGCTAATTTGGATAGAATGGTTTTCTGGGAATCCTCAAGGATCTTACTATCTTACCCTTCCCAGTATTAAGATAACAGGCACATGGTAATAGACCCAGTATGTGTATGAGTGCTGAAAATCTGAAATCTAATAGTTTTTGTTTGTATGTCAAACGTTTTACCAGCTGATCCTTCTTTGTAGTTCTGTATAATTTGCTCACTTTATTGTATTGTTGCTTGCCTGGGTTCAGATGCATATTTCTCTACCTCTAATTTTCTCTACAAGATAGCTTCTACTGTTTTGCCTGGCTCATATCAATGTATGAGCATGGGAATACTCTGCGTTCTTGTGATATTTGATGAAACCAACTTTCATATGCTGACAAGGTCTAATCCATAACTATTATTCTTTAATCGTCTCAACCATACATGGCTGGTAGAAGGATACTTATATCTTATTTAAGCTTTCTACTGTTGTGATAAAATGCCTTGACAAAACAACTTGGAGGAGAAAGGGTTTATTTTGTCTCAGAGTTCTGTAATACAATTCATCATAGCAGGGAAATCATGGCTATAGGAGTATGAGGAAGCTGGTGACAAAGCAGTCACAATTAGAAAGCAAAAGGAAATAAATGTTTGTGCTTATCTCACTTCATCTTTTTTTATATATTTTTTTTTCAGAATTTTATTAGGAAATAGGCCAACCTCAGCTTGGGTATGAATGCATGTTCTGAAGCCCATCTCCTTTTTGTTATTATATTAACTTGATGTTGTCAAGTTAATATTGCATGTTAGTCACCATAACTCTAATGTTTTTCTTTTCTTTGTTTTTCTTTTTCTTTTTCTTTTTGTTTTTTTTTTGAGACAGGGTTTCTCTGTATAGCCCTGGCTGTTCTGGAACTCACTTTGTAGACCAGGCTGGCCTCAGAAATCCACCTGTCTCTGCCTCCCAAGTTCTGGGATTAAAGGAGTGTGTCACCACGCCCGGCTTCTAATGTTTTTCAACTTGATTCCAAAACAAAATACATTAAATCATAATTTAATTCTCCTACTATGAAGTCTAAAATTATTCACAAAATGCAAAATACAATGCAATGTCAAGGGTCTCCTTACTCTTTAATAATTCTAAATAGAGTGCAAAGCTGTATTATCTGTAACTCAAGTAAATATTTTTCTGTGATTTTTTTAAAATCAAAAATAAGTTACATGCTCTAAATGTAAAATTACTCTCTATAAACATATCCATTTTAAAGAAATGAAAAGGGAGACATAACAACAGAAACTGAGGAAAAATAAATAGGAAAATCTAAATGAAATGGATGACTTTTTAGACAGATATGACAAAACATAAGATAAGTTAAATCACAGCCAGTTAAACTATCTAAAAATTTCCATATTCCTTAAGGAAATTAAAGTCATTAAAACTTCCCAACCAAAAGAGAGAGAGAGAGAGAGAGAGAGAGAGAGAGAGAGAGAGAGAGAGAGATGACATTAGTGCAGAATTCAAAGAAGAGCTAATACCAACACTCCTCAAACTATTCCTTAAAATAGAAACAGAAGGAACAGTACCCAATTAATTCTATGAAGCCACAGTTACTCTGATACCTAAAACACAAAGGCCCAACAAAAAGAACAATTTTGTTTGTGAATATTGATGCAAAAATATTCAAGAAAATTCTAGCAAATTGAATCCAAGAGCATGTCAAAATCATCATTCGCAACTATCAAGTAGTCTTAATACATGAGATGTAGGGATGGTTCAATATACAAAATTCCATTAATGTAATCCACTATAAAAACAAACTCAAGGAAAAAAATTATATGATCATCTCATTGGATGCTGAAAAATCATTTGACAAAAACACCATTTCATGTTAAAAGTATTAGAGAGATCAGGAATTCAAGGCACTTACCTACATATAATAAAAGCAATGCACACAAATCAAATAGCCAATATCAAATTAAATGGAGAGATAATTGAAGCAATCCCCACTAAAATCGGGGACAAGACAAGGATGACTACTCTCCCTATATCTATTTAATATATTCCTCGGAGTTCTACCTATAGCAATAAGACAACAAAACGAGACCAAGGGGGGAAATTGGCAAAGGAGAAGTCAAGGTATCATTATTGGCAGATTATATGACAGTATAAACAAGCAACCCCAAAAATTCAATCAGAGATCTTCTAGAACTGAAAAACAAATTTAGCACAGTGACTGGATATAAGATTAACTCAAAAAAATCAGTAGTCTTCCTTTCTACAAATGATAAACAGCCTGAGAAAGAAATTAGAGAAACAACACCCATTACAATAGTCACAAATAATATAGAATATCTTGGGTTAACTCTGACCAAACAAGTGAAAAATCTGTATGACAATAACTTCAAGTCTCTCACAGAAGAACTCAAAGACAACCTCAGAAAATGTAGAGATGTCACATGCTTATGGATTGGTAGAACTGACATAGTAAAAGTGGCTACCATACCAAAAACAATGTACAGATTCAATGTAATCCCCATCAAAATTCCAACACAATCCTTCAAATCATAGAAAGAATAACTCTCAATTTTATATGGAAAAACTAAAAATAAAAATAAAACAAAACAAAAACAAAAACAAAATATAACAAAACAAAACTCCTTGGCCAAAACCTTTCTTAAAAATTAAAGAACATCTGGGTTAATCACTATCTCTGACCTCAAGCTGTACTACAGGGCAATAGTGATGACAATTATATGGTACTGGTACAGAGACAAACATGTTGAATGATGGAATAGAATTGAAGACCCAGAAATAAACCCATACATTATAAACACTTGATCTTTGACAAAGAAGCTAAAAAAGTACAATGTAAAACAAACAAATGATGCTGGTCTAATTGTCAGGTGATATGTTGAAAATGAAAATAGATTCATATTTGGCACTTTGCAAAAAGCTCAAGTCCATGTGGATCAAGGACATCAATATAAAACTGGATACACTGAATCTAATAGAAGGGAAAGTTGGAAAGAGTCACAAACTCATTTTCACAGGGGAAAATTCATAAATAGAACTCCAGTGGCTCAGATTCTAAGATCAAGAATTGATAAATGGGACCTCATGAAACTGAAAAGATTCTGTAAAGCAAAGGACACTGTCAATAGGAAACAGACTAGGAAAAATTCTTCACTAACCCGACATCTGATAGAGGGCTAATATCCAAAATATATAAAGAAATCAATAAGCTAACCTCCAAACAACCAAATGACCCAATCAAAAAATAGGTTATAGAACTAAACTGGGAATTCACAACTGAGGAATCTCAAATGGATGAAAAGCACTTAATGATGTGTTGAAAGTCCTTAGTCATCAGGGAAATGCAAATCAAAGGACCCTGAGATACTACCTTAGACTAATCAAAATGACTAAGATAAGAAACTCAGGTGACAGCAGATGCCGGCAAGAATGTACTGAAGGAAGAACACTCTTCATTTGCTGGTAGGATTGCAAACTGACATGATCACTCTGCAATTCAATTTTGTAATTGTACAGAAAACTGGAAAAACTCCTACCACTCTTGGGCAAATACCCAAAAGATGTCCCACCATATCAGAGGGACATGTGCTCCATGATGTTCTTAGTGGTCTTGTTTGTAATAGCCAGAAACTGGAAACAACCCAGAAGCCCCACAAGTGAAGCATAGATCCAGAAAAGGTGCTACACTTACACAACAGAACACGGTTCAGCTACTAAAAATGACTTCATGAGCCAGGCATGGTGGCGCACACCTTTAATCCCAGCACTCGGGAGGCAGAGGCAGGCAGATTTCTGAGTTCGAGGCCAGCCTGGTCTACA
>NC_034613.1:106367651-106393987 GCF_900095145.1 Mus pahari | reverse complement strand
TGTCTCAAAAACCATAAAAAAAGAAAGAAAATGACTTCGTGACATTTGCAGGAAAACGGAAGGAACTAGAAAATATCATCCTGAGTGAGGTAACTGACAGAAAAGTTCATAGATGGTAGGTATGCACTGATAAGTGGATATTAGCTAAAATGTACAAAATACCTTAGATATAGCCCACAGAATTTAAGAACTTTAACAAACAGAAAGGCCAAATGAAATTTCTTAAATCCCACCTAGAAGGGGGAAGAAAAAATCGCAGGAGGCATAGGAAGGGAGGGACTTGAGCATGAGAGAAAATGAAGAGTGGAAAAGGGGAACAGGGTATGATAATAGGTGGGGTTGGGGACAGAAAGAAGCTCAGAAGTCCAGCTGAATGAATGAAAATATGCAGCCACAGAAGGTGGGAGGTATGGGATCCTCTAGAAATTACTGGAGACCTGATAGGTGACATCCAGGACTCAATAGAAGTGATCTTAGATGATGTGGAAAACATGGGGTAGAGAGAACTTCAAGAGTCCACCTCTATTAGAAAGAAAATGCCTCAAGAGGAGGGATGGTGTTACAACCCACAGTCAAAATTTTTGACTCAGAAATATTCCTATCTAAAAGAACTGCAGGAACAAAAATGGACAGGAGACTGTCCATTGTATCTTGGGTATTCTGAGCTTCTTGGATAATATCCACTTATCAGTGAGTGCATATCAAGTAACTTCTTTTGTGATTTGGTTACCTAACTCAGGATGATATCCTCCAGATCNATCCATTTGCCTAAGTATTTCATAAATTCATTGTTTTTAATAGCTGTAGAGTACTCCATTGTGTAAATATACCACATTTTCTGTATCCATTCCTCTGTTGAAGGACATCTGGGTTCTTTCCAGCTTCTGGCGATTATAAATAGGGCAGTTATGAACATAGAGGAGCATGTGTCCTTATTACCAGTTGGAACATGTTCTGGGGATACACTGAGAAGAGGTATTGCTGGATCTGCCAGTAGTACTATGTCCAGTTTTCTGAGGAACCTCCAGACAGACTTCCAGAGTGGTTGTTCAAGCTTGCAATCCCACCAGCAATGGAGNAGTGTTCCTCTTTCTCCACATCCTCTCCAGCATCTGCTGTCACTTGAATTTTTGATCTTAGCCATTCTGACTGGTGTGAGGTGGAATCTCAGGGTTGTTTTGATTTGCATTTCCCTGATGATTAAGGATGTTGAACATTTTTTCAGGTGCTTCTCAGTCATTTGGTATTCCTCAATAGAGAAATTTTTTTTGTTTAGCTCTGTACCACATTTTTAATAGTGTTGTTTGGTTTTCTGGAGTCTGTCTTCTTGAGTTCTTTATATATAATGGATATTAGGCCCCTATCAGATTTAGGATTGGTAAAGATCTTTTCCCATTCTGTTGGTTGCCTTTTTCTCCTATTAACAGTGTCCTTTGCCTTACAGTAGCTTTACAATTTTATAAGGTTGCATTTGTCTATTGTCGATTTTAGAGCATAAGCCATTGGTGTTTTTCAGGAAACTTTCTCCTGTGCCCATGTACTTGATGCTCTTCCCTACTTTCTTTCCTATCAGTTTCAGTGTATCTGGTTTTATGTGGAGGTCCTTGACCCATTTGGACTTGAGCTTTATACAGGTGACAAGAATGGGTCAATTTGCATTCTTCTAAATGCTAATAGCCATTTGAGCCAGCGCAGTTTATTGAAAATGCTGTCTTTTTTTTCCACTGGTTTGTTTTAGCTTCCTTGTTAAAGATCAAGTAACCATAGGAGTGTGGGTTCATTTCTGCGTCTTCAATTCAAATCCATTGTTCTACCTGCCTGTCCCTGTAACAATACCATGCTGTTTTTATCTCAATTGCTATATAGTACAGCTTGAGGTCAGGGATGGTGATTCTACAAGTTCTTTTATTGTGAACAATTGTTTTCTCTATCCTAGGTTAGCTGTTATTCCATATGAATTTACAAATGGATCTTTCTAACTCTGTGAAGAAATGAGTTGGACTTTTGATGGGGATTGCATTGAATCTGTACATTACTTTTGGCAATATGGCCATTTTTACTATATTAATCCTGCCAACCCATTAGCATGGGAGATCTTTCCATCTTCTGAGATCTTCTTCAATCACTTTCTTCAGAAACTCAAAATTCTTATTATACAAATCTTTCACTTGCATAGCTGGAATCACACCAAGGAATTTTATATTATTTGTGACTATTGTGAAGTGTGATATTTCCTAATTTCTTTCTCAGCCTGCTTATCCTTTGTGTAGAGGAAGGCCACTGATTTGTTTGAATTCATTTCATATCCAGCTACTTTGCTGAAGTTGTTTATCAGGCTTAGGATTTCTCTGGTGAGGATATTGGCATCACTTAAGTATAGTATCATATCATCTGCAAATAGTAATATTTTGACTTCTTCCTTATTGATTTGTATCCCTTTGATCTCCTTTTGTTGTCTAAGTGCTCTGGCTAGGACTTCAAGTACTATATTGAATAGGTAGGGAGAGAGTGGGCACCCTTGTCTAGTTCCTGATTTTAGTGGAATTGATTCGAGTTTCTCTCCATTTATTTTGATGTTGGCTACTGGTTTGCTGTATATTGCTTTTATTATGTTTAGGTATGTGCCTTGAATTACTGATCTTTCCAAGACTTATCTCATTAAAGGGTGTTAGATTTTGTCAAATGCTTTCTCAGCATCTAATGAGATGATCACATGTTTTCTTTCCCCTTAGGGTTTGCTTATATAGTGAGCTATGTTGATGGATTTACATATATTAAAGCATCCCTACATTCTTGGGATGAAGCCTACTTGATCATGATGGATGATTGTTTTGATGTGTTCTTGTATTTGGTTTGTGAGAATGTTATTGAGAATTTTTCTATTGATATTAATAAGGGAGATTGTTCTGAAGTTTTCTTTGTGGGTCTCTGTTTGCTATAGGCATCAGAATAATTGTGGCTTCATAGAATGAATTGGGTAGAGTGCCTTCTGTTTCTATTTTGCAGTATAGTTTGAAGAGTATTGGTATTTGGTTTTCTTTGAAGGTCTGATAGAACTCTACACTACAACTATCTGGTCCTGGGCTTCTTTTTTAGTTGGGAAACTATTAAAGATGAAAGTGTGGATACTCAAATTTCTAAGACCCCTGGGAGCGCCCAAACTGTGTCACTAACTAGGAAGTATACAGAAGGTGGACAGAAGCCTCTAATACATATATAGCAGAGGACTCCCTGTTCTAGCCTCTGTGGGAGAAAATGCGCCCAGAGAATCCTCTAGAGAGAGAGGTCCCTGGTAGAGGGTAATCCTGGTGTTGGATGAGCATCCTCTTTGGGACAGAGGTGAGGATTTTTGGGAGGGGGGGCACAGAGGGTAGCAAAGTCTAGATTGTAAATTAATGCATAAATAAATTTAAGAAACATAACCAATTATACAAAACAAATGGAGGAATTTGACTCACAAGAAATGATCAGATTAAAGGAAATGTGAAGCCATGTGTCCAGAAAATGGGTATTTTGAAAGCAGAAACCATGTCCAATCATCTCTCTCGGCAACCAGATGTAATTATAAAAGCATGGAGTTTAAAGGAATCAGTTTTAACAGAAGCTAAGTGGTTAACTAGAGGGAATTCCCATAAACAGGCAATTTAAGATAAGATAAGTTATGTAGGATATGTTGACCTTTAGTTTTGTTTTACTTTGTCACATTCCCCCACCCCTTCTATGGGTGTAAGTCAAATCACTGACTCATCTTGGTCAAGGAGTGAATAGTTAGTCATGAAGGTGAGGATGCACAATGCCACAGTTAACAAGATCAGAATAAAAAAATGGTCCAGCTAATGATTACAGCTTTGAGGACCTGGTAAAAAAATAGACTGATACCAACCATCTGATACATGTCACTGTCCTTCCTTCCTTCCTTCCTTCCTTCCTTCCTTCCTTCCTTCCTTCCTTCCTTCCTTCCTTCTTCCCTTTCTTTCTTTTCTCTCTCACAGTTATATTCTTTTCTCTTTCACTCCATATCAACAATTCTTTTCTTCCATTTTTCTTCATCTTCTGTTGTTCTTCTCTATTTTTTCCCTCTCTTTCTCTATTCCACTTTCTTTCATTTATACTTCATGGCTTTCGTTCTTTCCTTCTTTAAAGCAGTTGGCAATGTCTGTACTCCAATGTCTGAACTGTCAGACAGCATGTATAAGTTTTCCCTCACCCTTCCTTAGAGCAATGGGATACAGAACTTCCAGGATACCTGCTGGAAACTAGACTAGGATCAGGTACTGGAATACCACCTCAGTTCCTGTTTATAGAAGTAATAGGCCTCCGTGGGAAGTTCCAGAGCCCTGCATACTCATCCAGCAATGGCCTACTTCTTGCAGCTCTCTTGCTGAAAAACTGGGCCATTCAATACCAAAATAAAGGTATTAGAAATATATTAAACTTTTAAAAAGCTCCTTCAATTCAGATTCTAGAAACTAGGATCATTCTCAATAATCAATGCTAAGGCCATTGCATGGCTATGGCAGTTGCAGTGACTATACCTGCCCTTAATTAGATCAAGAATAAAATTAACCTTTATTAACAATGACTCTTGGTTAGTATAGTTTCTTGCCCATGTCTAATATGGGTATGTACCTAGAGGATAACATAGATCATTTTACATAGAATTTCTTTTTGTGGGGTAGGTTTTGCGATGATATGATTAATATCTTGCGTAATCTGAAAACTTCTAATAGTTGCTATGGTTTTCTTTTCTATTTTTGATTATTTTTCCTGCTGACTTTAGCAATCTTCTTTCCCTGTGTAGAACTCTGTGGACATGGGCCACAGTTAAAGGAAAGCATTTGGGTATCTGCATATATGGTAATAGTTTTGTCTATTCTCCAGTGCATCAATACAGCTTTATTTCTTCAGATGAAGTAATGAAATGAGAGTTGTAACCAATGTATGCTAATACACGGTTTGGGCTGAGACAAGAACATTTCTTTTTCTGTTCCAACTATCTCTAGGCCTATGCCTAGAAGCTTCTAGCTTCCTCACATCTATTATTCAAAGCTGACTGATTCAATAGAGCTTCTCCCAGCTTTTGACTGAATTGTTCTGCATGATCTCATACTAACATTAGCAATATATTCTAATCTTCAGGCTACTTTTTATTCTCTGGCTCATTCTGTCTTCACCCGTGTCTATCTTATTATCTCTGCAGTGTATCTCATTAAAACTGTTTCAGTAAAACCATTGTATATGCATACTATGTAGCTCACACCAACCACCAAACCAAACTCCAAATACCACATATGACACACACATCAACACTCTCTGTGTTTTTAAGTAGACTCACTTTAGCATTTTGTTCTGAAAGTTGGGGATATTCTATCTCTGATTTATTCTATCAAATCTTTCTCTGATTTATTTAACTGCCCCTCAATTAGATGTCATTTTCAAATGTGGCTACTTTATTCTTCAAACTAATCTTATCTTCATTATTAGAAATTAAAGATGTGTAATATGGTTGTGTCTGTATTCCAGCCAGATCATACTATGCTCTACATGGTATTTTCATTGTGGCCAGATCATACAGACCTAGAAGGTCTATGGTAGTGACCCCTTATCAGAGCAGTCATACTCCAGGATTAAGATTTCTCTGCACAGTGGAATGCTTTGGTCAAAGATAAAGGTTCAGTTCAGTGAGCTGAGGTTCCCCTGCTTAAAGATTGTGCTCAGTTATACTTACCTTGGGCCAGTCCTGTTGCTGAAATAAACTTGATCTCATCTTGGGTAAAACTACTCTCATATGTGAGTAATAATTCATCTGGTATTGTGAGTGGCAAGTCAGTAAGATCAGGCCTGATAAATTAGACCAGATCATGCACGGGACCAACAAAGTCATTGTCAGTGAGGGGACTGGCAGGATTTAGGTTTGAGATCTTGTGGACCCAAATCCAAAGTTTATCAAGAAGCAGGACTTGGTATTGAGTCACATGAGTGTTAGACAATTATGTGTTGGGTCATCTGCTCAATAGAGTAGCAACAGACTGTGAGGCTGTCAGGAATACTTCATGCTCTAATGTTAATTTTTAAGCTTCTTTTACTAGCTACAGTTATGACCGTATATATGTTAGCAATCTGACTGTGACTAGGTCATGTCTCTGAACATACTTGACACTTGTCTCTTCCCATGTTCCAGAGATTGTATGAGGAAATTTTAGGCAATGATTTCTGGCCTTATATTTATACAAGTGGCTTAGTAATATCTGTAAGAACCAGGACCAGGACAGAAACCTAGGAATTTTTCAAGGTGTTTAGTACTTATCTTCAGTCTCATTTCATTCTAAAGGCCACATATCACAAATGTTGGCATAAAGTTGCTTGACTATCTTGACAAATCATGTTATTCATAGCTAGCAATATTCAACTACTCACAGGTTGATGTGAGTAGTTGAATATTCAACTATCACAGGTTGATGGCAGGGTATCTGAAATACAGTGGTGAAAAGTTGTTTTCATAATCTTGGTTGTAACCTAGGTGTTTGTCTTAAAGAACATACAGCAGAGATATTTTGGTTAAGACTTCAAACCCTAGAGCTTAGCCTATAAAGAGAAATTCTGGTAGTTGTAAACTCTTAAGACCTCCCAGGTGTCCCAAGGCGTCTATGTGTTAGACTCATTCTCCAGGATTTCAGTGGGACGTCTAAAATATATTTGTAGACCATCAAAAATGACCATTCAGATACAATTTATAGCCATTTGAAGACTTCATTCCAGCTAGCTGCAACTACAACAGGCACCCGAGAACCTAAGTGTGACCCTCAGTGTCTAGAACACAAAGTTTTTAAATGCAGAAATCATGGTCTGATATCACTCTCAGCAGTCACACTGGACTTTATAAAAGCAAGCAGTTTTAATATAAGCTAAGATAAGCAATTAGGTGGAAGGGGGTCCATACAAACAGGTGAAAGGGGCTCCACACAAACAGGTAGTTCAGCAGAACATAAGTTAGCAAAGGTAACCTGACCTTTGGTTTATAGAATAGGGATGGGTAATTTTCTTTAGGAATTTCCATTCTAGTTCAATCTAAATGGGAAGGATACAAGATGGAAATACTTTTGCTATATTTTGCCCCATCACACAGCTTTACAAAAATGCTCTTTCAGAAATATCTTGCAGTGACTCCAAACATGTTACATGTTCTTAGATTCTGCTGAATCTGTGCTCCGCTTCATGTTCCTCATGATCATATTGTAGTAGAAAAATGTGTTTAATCCAAATTTAAACTCACCAAACCACCTCAAATATCAAAAGTCTCTTCCGATACTCAAGGCACTCTGTTAATTGTAACTGACTGTAAAGTCAAAAAGCAAATTATATATTCCAACATATAATTGCCCAGGATATTGATTACTAACCCCAAAGGGAAGAATAGAGACATAGTAAGGAAATAAATGCTGAACCAAAGTAAAACTGTAACCATTAGAGACATCACAGGATTCTGTAGATCTATGTATAATTTCAAATGTCTTTGACCTCTCCCTTGGCCTGACACCATTCCCTTATTTTATCTCACACTGTAAGATATCTATGGCTCTGTCACCTCCACCATCTGGGGTTTCTAATAGTAATGCAGGCTTTACTTTCATTGATTTATTTAATGACTTTCAGGGACTTCTTTGTGCTTTCTTGCAGGTACTCTCACTGCCACAAATGTGTGAGGGCTAAAGTTTTGATTTAAGTTTTAATTTCTGTGCTTAAGATATCTATAAAACAAAAATGTTTCTAACATGTAAAACCCACTTGTCCAAGGAGAAACAAATTCCAGGAATGCCACCTTCGAGGGAAATAACAAGCAATATATTTTCACTTCTGTAAAGAAGTCTGGTTGTCCTAACTGCACAAGATGTGCTAAATCCCACATAGACAAGAGGTAAGTAGGCAGGATATGAGTCAGGATGTATGCTATCTCTCCATTGGATGAAGACAGGAAGTATGAGGCTTGAAGCCTTGAAGCCTTGGGGAATTTTTCCATTATAAACACCAGATTGACATAATTATTATTATTGTTATTATTTTTGGTAACCCCAGCTTTGAACCTGGCTAGTATTTAATAAAACTCACTTCAAGTTTGGCTCAAACTTTGGGTTACTGGTGTTTTTCTTGCCTGGGGGATTAAAAATGGTTGGTTTTAATGCTACTGTAATGATGGAGGAAGAACCCATGACCTCTTGATTCTTGTATTCATGGATTTAAGTATAGAAGCTCTTTGTTTGTAATGTGATCTCATTGATTGCCAGTGACATGATTTTTTTTTAATTCAGTTGCTTTCTAGGAGCAAAAATCTTCTGATCTCTTTTGCAAGTTGGCAGTTTAGTGTAGTCTTTTCTTTCCTTTTCCCATTGTTCTGGTATAAAACAAAGCCCTCTTTTTACTGGAGGTAATCTTAACATTTAAAACCACTTTCCTAACATTTTCTGGGCTACAATATTGAGCTTCTCACTGTTTATTTCTCTTTAAACTGTAAATTTTTACATCTTTCTTCACCACTAACTATTTTTATTCTAAATATGCATAAGCATCATCAGTCACAAACATGCCACAGATTCAGCAATATGTTTTCTTGAAACTTTCTTTTTGCCAAAGAAATCAGCTCAGTTCTTTTTTACTTAGCACTTGGAATATTCTTAGAATAAGAGGAGGAAACCTCAAATACTTTGGCAAAATATCACAAGAATGACTGGGAGCACAGTTATTGTCCAAGTCTTTGTTTTTTCTCTATAATTTGCTTTGCTGTCAGAATTTACTGCCTTCCAGTCTCCTCCTAGAAAAGACTTTTATGCTCTGCTTGCATCATTCAACTACTTTTCTAGTCCAAAGTTCCAAATACTCCATTTCTACGAAAAAAACAAACAAAAAACTGAAAACAAAACAAAACAAAACAAAACCAAAAACCATGGTAATGTTTTTCACAAAAATACCCCCTTAACCAGTGAAATTTTCTGTATTATATAGTTCATTATATAATACGCTATTATCAAAAGTACTTTATTGAAGAAATTTTAGGTGGGCTTATGATCTGAGACATATCAGAACATGTTATGATAGGCCAACCTGACTTTATCTTATGATCAGAAGCCATTTTCTTACAAGCTCAAATGAGTTCATTTTCTTTTTAATTAACTAATTTATTTACTATACATCCCAAATGAAGGTTTTCACATCTCCTTTTCTTCAAGTCACTCATGTTCACCTCCCCTGTCCCCATCCTACTTCTCTTTTTCCTTAGAGAAGGAGAAGACTCCCATGGATATCAATCCACCTTGGTGTTTCATTACTGTAATAGGACTAGGGCCATCTTCTCTGTCTGAGCCTATACAAGACATCCCAGTTAGGAGAAAGGAGTATGAAGTCAGGCAACAGAGTCAGAAACAGCACCAGCTATGGTTATTAGGTGTCTCACATGAAGACCATGCTGCACATCTCTCTTTTTTTCCTCTCTCAGTGTGTGTGTGTGTGTGTGTGTGTGTGTGTGTGTGTGTGTGTGTGTGTGTCTGCATCTGTATGTGTGTAGGAGGCTTATATCAATCCCATGCATACTCTTTGGTTGGTGGTTCAGTATCTGTGATTCCCTATAGATGTAGGTTAGTTGATTTTGTAAGTTTTCTTTTGGTGTACTTGATCCCTCTGGCTTCTTCAATTTTTCCTCCCCATCTTCCATAAGAGTCTTATAGTTCTAACTAATTCTTTATGAAGCCTACCAGAGGACAGAGGACAGTTAGCCCAGGTTCTTGTCTGTAAATATAGGAGAATATAATTAATAGTGTCTGGGATGGTCTCTCTCTCTCACACGGCATGGGTCTCAATTTAGGCCAGTCATTGTTTGGTCATTCCCTTAATTTGTGCTATAAAATGGAAATTTCTGGTTTCTTTTGAGAGGAGACTCATGTTAAGTTATAATGTTATGTTTTGCTAAAACATACACATGAAAGAATATTTTGCTGAGGCAGACATGGGTGAAAAAATATCTTCCTATCGCAAACATATGAAAAGATGCATTATGTTTAGAAAGAATATAAATATGACCCCACAAACAGCCAGAGCTCAAACATTGGTTCATTTTGCTCTACCTTGCTAGTTTTACAGATATCAGGAACATACTGGCCCAACTTACATTGAGTTGCTGAGCTTTGCTTATGGTCACTTTATAGAGAGAAACTTGGAAAATAATGTCTTTTGTGACTTTTGTGGCTTCTTGCTGCTTCTGCAGACTCTAACCTATTGGTGAGCCTCAAGGATTCTTCTAGATGAAACTGTTCCTGCTGATTCATGTATTGTGTCTGCCTAGTATACTGGACTAACAACAACAAAGTTTTGTATAGTCTCAAAGAACTATTTCTAAACAGATCCTCTTCCCCATTATCCCAATAACCATTATTTCCCACTACCTTTGTTGGGTGGTGGGCTAGAGGGGACCTTAAACACTTATTAAAGTACATTATATATGCCTACTGTTCTCCATCTTTATCTCTGCACATCCTCTAGGCAGGAAAAATTGTTAGTCAAAATTTTCATGTTTGTGTTGTCCCTATTCCTCCATTGTAACTCTTGCCTGACTATAGGAGGTGACCATTGTAGATATTATACTCCCAATTTGCTAGTAATCTTAGTTAGGTTCACCTTCACAATTTCTTAGGAGTTTTTCTTTTGCTAGTTTTCTAGTTCATCCCAGAGATACCCTACCCAATCTCTGAGTTCTATCTTCCAGTTCTCTCTCCTTCTGACCTCTCCATACTTGTTCCCTCCTGTTGCACTCCCAACCCCTTATCTCTCCCAGTTCTCTCTCTATCCATCCCAAATGTCTATTTTATTTCCCATTCTTAGTGATATTTTAACATGCATTCTTAGATACTTAGTTTTTAAGTAGCTTCTTTGGAATTGTGGATTGTAGCATGGTTATCCTGTACTTTATGGCTAATAGTTACTTATAAGTGAGTATATACCGTGTTTGTGTTTCTAGATCTGCTTTACATCACTCAGGATGACCTTTTCTAGTTCTATGCATCTGACTGCAAATTTCAAGATGTCCTTGTTTTTAGTAGCTGAGTAGTATTTCATTCTGTAACTATAACACATTTGCTTTATCTTTATTCCTTTATCCTTAGCTTTAACTTTATTTTTTGTAAAGGGACATCTAGATTGTTTTCAGTTTTTGTCTATTATGAATAAAGCTGCCATGAATGTATCCTTTGGATATATAACCAGGGCAATATAGCTGAGCCTTGAGGTAGAATTATTCCCAATTTTCTGGGAAATGACCAAATTGATTTACAAAGTGGTTGTATAAGTTTGCATTTCCTCAAGCAATGGAGGAATATTCCTATGGTCTATGTCATTGCCATCATGAGCCGTCACTTCTGTTATTGATTTTTAGCCACTTTGACAAGTGAAAGAAACCCAGAGTCATTTGAATTTGCATTTCTATGATAACTCAGGATGTTAAATATTTCTTGAAGAACCTCTCAGTCATGAGAGATTCCTATGTTGAGATTCTGTTTAGCTCTGTACCTCTCTTTAAATTGTTATTTGTTTTTTTTATTATCTAATTTCTTGAGATTTTTATGCATTTTGGCTATCAGCCCTCTGTTAGATGAAGGCTTGATGAAGATCTTTACCCAATCTGTAGGCTACTATTTTGTCTTATTGGTAATGAGGTTCTAATTATTGATAGCAATCTAATTCCCCAATTCTTGGAAAACCTCTACCCTTTTAGTTTGGGGATTTTAATGACTTACAGCTCCTATTTTCAGGGATCTTCTTTCAAATCCCACTTTAGGGAGAGAGCCATGTTTGAAATAAAATAAATTTGCTTTATTTGAAAAGAAAAATGTTTGTGTTGATGGCCTTATACTCCTTCAGTGGGATAACCAATCATTATTACAGTAAGAGAATGGCCTTAAGCATATTAATAGAATGAGACAGCTGAGAGACCACATCCTCAAGTGCAAGTATAAATAGACAATGAACTGAATATTTTCTGAGATATTAAGCTATCAAACTCTGCTCCCAGTGACTTATTTCCTCCAGATATACTGCTGAGACATTCCCAGCAGTGTCAACAACTTGCGCCCAAGTGTTCCACTATCTAAGCCTATAAGAGTATATTCTCATTTAAAACAAAACTAAGAAGTAGGAATATATGATATCCCAAGTCCTGATTCTTATAATACTGAGACTGAAATACTTGTATCTGTAAAAGATACTGCCATATTCATTTTCTAGCTTGAGACCTGTCTTGTCCCACTCGCACCATATGTATAACAGCTTCTGTGTGATGGTATTGAAGAAACTCCACTATCCAATTATTTCTGAGAAACAGGAAACCCATTACGTTTATCCTTACTTTCTTCAAATATATTTGATTCAGGCTTCTGATGGGAGGAATTTTTCTATCAGGACATCATACATGTTGGCACAGTGCAAGGTTGAGAGTTTCTCTTTAGTTTTGCTAATCTCTGTAACAATTAAAGATGATTTCTCAGCACCACCTTCAATATTTTCTTATCTTAAAATTTCCTCTGCCAAATAAATAATTTTGTTTCCTTACACTATACTTTATTCAAGTTTTCAGGGAATAAGCACATTAAAACCAGAATCTTGTTCAATATATCACAAGGTCGTTAATCACCCTTATAATAGAGTGCTTGTTCCCTTCTGAAACATTATGAGAGACAAATGTCCTACCTAGTTTTTGTCAACCTGATAGAAGTTAGAGTTTGTTGGAGACCAGGTTGAGAAAACCCAGGCATCTTACATCCCAGGCATCTCACAGCCCAGGCATTTTTACAGTATGCAGCTAAAAGCCAAATAGTTCTTTGTTTAGAGCCAGTTGCCTCCTCTCTCTGCAAGGCCATTTGATGGGAACCAGCAGGATTCTGGCCCTAAGCAAACATCAAGGACTGAGGGAGTCTTCTCACATTCAGGAGCTGCCCAGAGCTGTCACCTTGGGCTGTTAGAAGAAACCGGACTTTGAAACCAGCTGATGTTCCATTCCAGAGCAGTGATGCCAAGGAACTGAGATAAATCACAAAAGTTTCACACTCCCATTTAGCCCCTCCCCGCACTAAGCTTCCTTGCTGTATTGTATATAACCTGAGTATTTCCCCTTTTTAAAGGAGACTATGACAAACATGCCTGGTCTCCATCTCTTTCTTTATTCCCATTTCTCTCTAGGTTTGTGATCCCCCTCAAGGACCGTGGAATAAAGTGTCCCGCGGGCCGGGACAAGAGTTATTTGGAAGAGGAACCTCAACTGAGAAATTAATTTGATCAGATTGATTTAGATGAGTCTACACTGGCATTTTCTTTGCTAATTGATGTGCAAGTGTCAGACCTGCTGAAGGCAGTGCTACTCCTGAAATGTGGTCCTAGAAAATAGAAAAAGCAGTGAGAAGCTAGTCTTGAAATGAAAGGAAGAAAGGTAGTAAGTAGTAGTCTTTTATGTGTCTTCTGCTTCAGTTGCCTATTCAAGGTTCTGGCTTTAAGTTTCTCTTTGACTCCATTCAGTATATCGAGTGTTATTTGAGAATTGTAAGATGAAATAAACTATTCTTCTCCAAGTTGATTTTGGTCATAGCATTTTATCATGGCAATAGACACCAGGATTCCATTTTCTACATTTCCCTTAGCACTCATTATTGTCCATGTTCTACCTGATCTGACCATTAAGCTCTGCTTAGATCTTTTGGTATGTTCTTTAGGCAAAAGTTGCAAACTCTTCTACATTCCTCTTATAAACCATTTCCAAATATTGTAGAGCTACTACAAGGTCAGTTTTGTCACAGCAACAACCTTATTTATAGAAACCAAGTATCTATTCTTGCCTCTTTTCCTATTATTTTAATAGATTAATCCAAAAAAGAAAAAAATATGATAAAGCTTATTTCACTCACAGTTGCAGGGTATAGTCCCATCTTGGTAGGGGAGACCAGCAAGTAAGAACTTCAATTAGCTTGTCAAATTGACCCTGCTGTCATGCAGCAGAAGGAGATAAATGCTTGTCAACAGTTCACTTTGTCCTTTTTATACAGCTTAGGATTTTATTCCAATAATGGTGCTATCTATTATGAAAATTTTTTATACCTCAATTAACATAATAAAGACAATTCCTTATTGCTATGGTTAGAAGTTTATCTTCTAACTGACTCTAGATCTCAAGTTGTATTAACAATCTCCCTTCCAGTTATACTTTTATTTTCTGGAGAGAAATGTAATCTAGATTTGTGGTGAATAAGTAGACACTTCTATATCAAGCATACTATTTTCAACTGTTCTAATTTAAAAATTTTTATTTCTGTCAATTGTTACTTCAATTTTTATCTTTCAAAGAACTTACTAGCACAATATTTAATTTTCTATCAATATTGTTTTCCCTAAGAACTCTAGCTTGGCACAAATATTGACACATTTGCTTTTGAATATCCTAGACAGATACTATGTGTGCTTCATCCTACCCTCATTCCTTCTTTACTCTGTTAGGCTTTCACACATGCAAATTTGTTAACCTATGTTATTTAGATCTAATGGACTCTACTAGCTAAAAAACATATCTCACCACTACATTACAGAACTCCATGAAGGTAATAAAGCATCATGCCCATAATAGGTCCCTGCTGAATCAGTCTTATTTTTCACTTACCAATAATCATTCTTCTCTCTAAACCAGTGTCCTAAACGTCTAAAACTATATCTTTTCTTATTAGTTCCTCCAGAAATGACTGTTTTTCTTCTATTGTTTTTCACTTACTGATATTTGTGGAATCTACATCTGGTAATAATAAAGGACTTCCATTTTATTTTATTTTTTACTGAATGTATTTTCAATGTGCATGCCTGTCTGTGTACATGATTCCATGAGTGTATACAACAACATGTGTATATGTGTGAGTGACTGAGGATGCTAGACTTTGATGATATATGACTTATTCAATTATTCTACACTTTATTTCTAAAAGCAGGATTGTTGTGTTTTTTAAAATGGTAGCAGTGAAGTGGCAGAAAGAAGCATCTGGGCAGGCCCATGTAAAAGTATTCCCTCTGAGAAATTAAGCCATTTGGCAGACCTAATATAAACACAGTTTATTGGTGAGAAGGAAAATGATGTGGGAGGGGTAGAAAAGGAGGGAGGGAAGAAGGGGGCGAGAAAGGAAAAAGGAAACAGGCTAGTTTGTTTCAAAAGGGGAATAGAGAGAGAGAGAGAGATAAAACAGAAACAGAGCTAGAGAGAGATACAAACAGAGAGACAGACAGAGAAAGAGACAGAGAGACAGACAGAGAAGATGGAGAGTCCTTTTTTTTTTCTATTTTATCCATGACCAGGCTTATACCTGGTTGTTGCTAGATAATTGTTTGGCATTCAGCAAAACCTATAGGAAATACTAACTTTCCTCAATTTTCTGAATTTTCCTCATATTTTCTGAATGAATGGCTTAAGGAATATTACAGAAGAAATAGCGGTAAGAATGTAAGTTCAGACTACCAAGGTGTTTGTTGTGAGAGACTCCCTTGTAGAATTGGTTACATAGACAAGACCTGACTATTGGTAGTATCTGTAGACATAAAAACACAGAAGGAAAAAGAACTTATCAGGTCCCACCCTAGACAAAGAAATACAGACAGTTACTGATTACAATGAAGGAAAATTAGTGTCTCCCTGGTATGTTACTGGTGATGAGCTTTGAGGTTTCACAAGCCTATGCCATTCCAGTTGTTGTCTCCACGTGTAAATTTTCAGTTCTAGTTCTAGTACCAATTCCAGTGCCATACTTGCCTGCCTGACTCAATGCTCAGGCATCCTTGACATGATGTTCATGGACTAACCTTCTGAAACTCTCAGCCCCAATAACTCATTTTTGTATAAGCTGCCTTTTTAGAGCAATAGAAGATAGTAACTAATACAGTGGTTCATATATGAAATAGTGTACTACAGTGATAGGCCTGACATTGCTGAGATTTGAAGAAATCCAGAATTTTTCGGTCATTAGAATAGAAAAGTGGTTGAATTCTTTAAGCAGAACTTAATGGATCATTTTAATAGGAGTTTGAAGGATGGTAGTTCTGAGAGCAAAGTGGAGTATTAAGGCCAAGATCAAGATGTTTAAAAGGGAAACAACATTAGCAAGTGGCTTAGATACCATGCTTGTGATATTTTGGCAAAGATTGTGGATGTCTTTTGCCTGTGTCCTAAGAGTCTGCCTAAGGCTAAATTTTAGAGTTTCAGACTAAATTCTTTTGCAGATAATATTTCAAGGCTGCCTCATATGGATTGTTTTGCATACTTATTCGTGATAACTCTTGAACATATCACAATGAAAAAGAGAAAGCAGGGCAAAAAGAAGTGCAAAATGTACAAATTGAAGAGAAAAGGAACAACAGGATATATAAAATTGAAGCTTATAAATTTTGTATAAAATTGTACACAAAGATATGAGAAGCTTAAGAAAATGTCGGATTGAAAATGAAGATGTGCCTTCCAGTTTCCATCTACGTCCAGAGCTGATCCTGCGCCATAGTGCCTAGAACTTAACCTATGCCACAGTGCTCCATACCCAAATATCACTGGGAGAGAGATGGACTCCAAGGAGTGCTGGCACAACTGTGAGCACAGGTAAGACTACTACTTCTATTCTGAGGGACCCAACTGGAGACATCAGGACACAGGAACCAAGGAACAGCCTGGGGAAGGATCCTCAGTTTCCAACTGATCCCTGGAGCTGATCCTGTGCCAGAGCACTACATAACCAAATTCCTTCCAGAGACAATTGGTCTCCCACAAGTACACACAGGCTTGAAGAAGGAATAAGCCAGAGTCAGAGACAGCAAGACTAGCTAACACCAGAGATATCCAGATGGTAAGAGGCAAGGGCAAAAATATAAGCAAAAGAAACCAAGGCTACTTGGCATAATCGAAACCCAGTTCTCCCAGCACAGTGAGCCCTGGATACCTAAACACACTAGAGAAGCAAGACCTGATATAAAGTCACACATCATGATGATGATAGAGGACTTTAAGAAGAACATAAATAACTTCCTTAAATAAATACAGGAGAGAGACTCTTTGTTGGTTTGCCACAAATCCATCCTAGAGGATCCACTGCATTCAGAACAGTGGGACCCACTTTACTCAGAGCAGTTGAGCAGTAAAGGCCCCTCTACACTCAGAGCAGTTGAGGGTTAGCTGCACTCAGTGCAGTTGGACAACTGCTTGACTGTTGCACTGAAGATCCAACATTCTGAAGGCCTCCCATGAGAACTACTGTAGCCAGGACAAAAGATCAGCAGCTTCTCTGACCCTGTGAAGATCCCTACAAGTGGTCTGACACAACCAGGACCACAAGCCTGCCAGGAGACCTGAAGAAACCCAGGGAAAAAAGAGGCATTCTCCATACAATCACCCAGACCAACAAATACCAGGGATATACAGTTGGTGAAAGGCAAGCGCAAGATCATAAGCAAAAGAAAGCCAAAATATGTGGGCATCATCAGAACTCAGTTCTCCTACCACAGAAAGCCCTAAATACACCAATGCCACAGACCGGCCTCAGTTGACCCCCTTCAATCCGTGGAAGAAATCAGGGTTCCCATCAAGTGGGCAAGAGTCTGTAAGAAATGACAAATACAGACACAAGGGAGTATGCTGTATTTGAATGTAATTTTCTCAAAGCAAGCATCAGAGTTTTAATGCAGAAGAAAATAGGGAAGTTAGGTGACCCATCAGCCGTGGTATGATGAGATTACTGGACACTTAATGACTCTTACACAAAACAGATGAATGCAAACATAAAGACTGGCAGGAACTGGGCAATAAAACAACTGACACAAAGACAGCTCTATCTAAGGTTACTATACAAGTGTTGGTCAGCATTATAATATAATTGGCATGACTCCTCCATTGGGGATATGACGCCAGTTATATCACTCTTGTGATTTTGGTACATTACAACTGACTAGGAGTATTGATAAACTTTTTTCTTGGAAAATTTGCATCACAACTGCCTACACTATGAGACCCCTCAGAGAGAAGAGTTCCAAGTCAGAAACAATTTGATCATTCCAAGTCCTTAGACCAAAGTATGTAGTATCTTCAGTAATATGATTTTTGCCTTCAAGTTCTTCCAGGTAACCAACAGGAACAACTATTAATCTGTATTGTTTGTTTTGGGGGGAAGGGATAGTTCTTAGAAATGACTCAAAGTACGTTATCTTCTTTTCTGTACTTGAATTTTTGTTAAATAATCTGGCTTCTGTTGATAAAAGTATTTCAGAATAGGTGATAAATATAACTGTATCTGTATCTGTGTCTGTGTCTCTCTATATCTATCTAATATATATATATATATACATATATATATGTATATATATAATATATGTACATATATGTATATATACATCTTTTTTATAAAATGTTTATTCATTGGAAAAGTTTATACTGATAGTGTTAAATGAGTTAAACAATGAAAAAGAATATATAGAGTTGAACGCTGAAAGAAATACAAAATGTACAACTTATAGGAAAAAGCATCTCATTTTTACCCTCAAAAGTATGAGCCAAAAGAGAGGATGTAATTTCTAAGCAGATTAACATAGTAATGGTGAGGAGGCCAATTTCTCAGCACTGAAACAATGAGGAAGGTGTCCTCAATGTAAGAATCCAACCTAGCTAAGAGTTCAGTTTGTGAAATGAGAAACCCTAAAGGATGCTGCTTCTCCGAGATAGCAGGCATCAGCTCCTGATATCCTGCTTCTCCATCATACTCTCCAAGTGGTTCAGGGTTCATCCTAATCTCTCAGTCAAACTTACCAGGGTTATCAATATGGTGTTGGCTTTGGAGGAACATAAGGTAAAAGACTGAGGGATTCTAAGATTCTTTTTTTTTCACCTCTTAGTGCTTCTGAAGTGTGACAAATTGTAGCAGGGATATTTCCTGTAAATATGCTATAAAAGACAATTCCAGAAAGTGGTGAAAGTAAAGCCTGTGTTGCAGCAAGTCCCCAATATAATGGAAACACCAGAACTGTGAGGATATTTACAAAAGAGTCTTGCATGTAGCTACTTGTATTAGCCAAAGGAGATAAGTATGTCTCAATCAGCAAGTCTGTAGCATTTGCCATATTTAGTTCCATTCTTTATTTGGCCAAAATGTTCCTCATTGTGTCTCCATTCTAACCTCTTTGCAATAAAATATATATATATACACACACATACACANATATATATATACACATACACAGATGCATATATATATATATTCAAATGTATATTACATGTATAAACAATGTAGTTTTAACATTTTTATATGATTTTTATAAAACATTTTTTCATACAATATATTCTGATCATGTTTTTTCTTTATCCAGACTCTTCCTAGATGCTTCTCACCACCTCATCCACTAAACTCCATGCTGGTTCTTTCTCTCTTTTATCAGAAAGCACACAAACAGGAAAACAAAAAAGCACAGAATTTTAAAAAAGAAAAAAAAACCACAAGAAACATATACACATTCTTTATCGTCTAGAAAAAAAACCTTAAATGGCGATAGTTTTGGTTTGTTTGGTTTTTTTTCTTCAAAAACAATTCTTGATATGTTCTTCATTTACATTTCAAATGTTATACCAAAAGTCTCCTATACCCTCCCCATGCCCTACTCTGCAACTCACCCACACCTCCTGGCCCTGGAATTCCACTGTACAGGGGCATATGATCTTCACAAATCCAAGGGTCTCTCTTCCCATTTATGGCCTACTAGGCCATCCTCTGCTAAAAATGCAACTAAAGACACAAGCTCTGGGGGTACAAGTTAGTTCATATTGTTGTTCCTCCTACAGGGTTGCAGACCCCTTTCGCTCCTTGGGTATTTTCTCTAGCTCCTTCACTAGGGGCCCTGTGTCCCATCCAATAGATGACTATAAGCATCCACTTCTGTATTTGCCAGGCACTGGAATAGCCTCACAGGAGACAGCTATATCAGCGTCCTGTCAGTAAAATCTTGTTGGCATATACAATAGTGACTGCTTGGTGGCTGATTATGGGATGGATCCCCCGGGTGCAGAAGTCTGTGGATGGACATTCCTTCCCTCTTGGCTCCCACTTTGTCTCTAAATCCTTCCACAGGCATTTAGTTCCCCTAAGAAGGAGTGAAGTATCCCAAATTTGGTCTTAGTTCTTCTTGAGTTTCATGTGTTTTACAAATTGTGTCTTGGGTATTCTAAGTTTCTGGGCTAATATCCATTTATCAGTTAGTGCATATCACGTGTGTTCTTTTGTGATTAGGTCATGTCACTCAGGATAATATTCTCCAGATTTATCCATTTGTCTAAGAATTTCATAAATTCATTGTTTTTAATAGCTGAGTAGTTCTCCATTGTGTAAATGTACCATATTTTCTATATCCATTCCTCTGTGGAGGGACATCTAGGTTCTTTCCAGATTCTGGCTATTATAAATAAGGCTGCTAAGAAGATACTGGAACATGTGTCCCTATTAAAAGTTGGGACATCTTCTGGGTATATGTCCAGGAGAGGTATTGCTGGGTCTTCTGGAAGAAATATGACCAATTTTCTCAGGAACCGCCAGATGGATTTTCATGCAATACCACCAGCAATGGAGAAGTGTTCCTCTTTCTCCAAATCCTTGCAAGTATCTGCTGTCACCTAAATTTTTGATCTTAGTCATTTTGACTGGTGTGTGGTGGAATCTCAGCCATTTGGTGTTTCTCAGTTGAGAATTCTTTGTTCAGCTCTGTATCCCATTTTTAATGAGGTCAATTAATTTTCTGGAGTCTAGCTTCTTGAGTTCTTTGTATATATTGGATATTAGTCCTCTATAAGATTTAGGATTGGCAAAGGTAATTTCTCAATTTGTTGGTGGCCTTCAGTCTTATTGACAGTGCCTAGCCTTATAGAAGCCATGCAATTTTATAAAGTCCCATTTTTCAATTCTTGATCTTGTTCTGTTTGGGAATTTTTCTCCTCTGCCCATATCTTCAAGTCTTTTCCCCACTTTCTCCTCTATAAGATTCAGTATCTCTGGTTTAATGTGGAGTTCCTTGATCCACTTAGACGTGAGCTTTGTGCAAGGAGGTAAGAATGGATCAGTGCTCATTGTTTTACATGATAACCACAGTAATGCCAGCACCATTTGTTGAAAATGCTGTCTTTTTTCCCCACCAGTTGGTTTTAGCTCCCTTTTCAAAGATCAAGTGACCATAGGTGTGTGGGTTCATTTCTGAGTCTTCAATTCTACTCCTTTGATCTACCTGTCTGTTGCTGTACCAAATACCATGCAGTTTTTATCAAAATTGTTCTGTAGTACAGCTTGAGTTCAGGCATGATGATTCTACCAGAGATTCTTTTATTGTTGAGAATGTTTTTTGCTATCCTAGGATTTTTGTTATTCCAGATGAATTTGCAAATTGCCCTCTCTAACATGGTGAATAATTGAGTTGGAATTCTGATGGAGATTATATTGAATCATGTAGATTTCTTTTGGCAAGATTGACATTTTTTACAATATTAATCCTGCAAATCCATGAGCATGGGAGATCTTTCCATCTTCTGAGATCCTCTTCAATTTCTTTCTTCAGAGACTTGAAGTTCTTATTATACAGGTCTTTCATTTCCATAGTTAGAGTCACACCCAGGTACTTTATATTATTTGTGACTATTGTGAAGGGTGTTGTTTNCCTAATTTCTTTCTCAGCCTGTTTATCCTTTTTGTAGAGCAAGGCAACTGATTTGTTTGAGTTAATTTTATATCCAGCTACTGCACTGAAGCTGTTTATCAGGTTTAGGAGTTCTCTGGTGGAATTTTTAGGGATATATATATATATATATATATATATATATATATATATATATAATCATATCATCTGCAAACAGTGATATTTTGACTTCATCCTTTATATTTTGTATCCCCTTGATCTCCATTTGTTGTTTAATTGCTCTGGCTAGGATTTCAAGTACTATGTTGAATAGATAGGGAGAAAGTGAGTAATCTTTCTATTCCCTGATTTTAGTGGGATTGCTTCAAGCTTCTCTCCATTTAGCTTGATGTTAGCTACTGATTTGCTGTATATTGCTTTTATTATGTTTATGTATGGACCTTGAATTCCTGAACATTCCAAGAATTTTATCATGAATGGGTGCTGGATTTTGTCAAATGCTTTCTCAGCATCTACTGAGATGATCATGTGGTGTTTATATTTGAGTTTGTTTATATAGTGGATTACATTGATAGATTTCTACATATTAAACTATCCCTGCATCCCTAGGATAAAGCCTACTTGTTCATGATGGATGATCATTTTGATGTGTTCTTGGATTTGTTTTGTGAGAATTTTATTTTGTATTTTTGCATCAATATTCATAAGGGAAATTGTTCTGAAGTTCTCTTTCTTTGTTGGGTTTTTATGTGGTTTAGTTATTAGAGTATTTGTGGCTTCGTTCAATGAATTGGGTACAGTACCCTCTGTTACTATTTTGTGGAATTGTTTGAGGAGAATTAGAATTAGGTCTTCTTTGAAGGTCTGATAGAACTCTGCATTAAACCCATCTTGTCCTGTTTTTTTTTTTTTTTTTTTTTGGGGGGGGGGTGGGAGACTATTAATGACTGCTTCTATTTCTTTAGGGGATATGCATCTGTATACATTGCTAATCTGATCCTAACTTAACTTTGGTACCTGCTATCTGTCTAGAAATTTTTCCATTTTATCCAGATTTTCCAATTTTGTTGAGTATAGCCTTTTGTAATAGGATCTGGTGTTGCTTTGGATTTCCTCAAGTTCTGTTGTTATGTCTCCCCTTTCATTTCTGATTTTGTTAATTAGGATACTTTTATATTTTGGGCAGATAAACCAAGCAGCAGACCAGGCCAAGGTGATCCCCATGGGAGAGGTTTATTATGCGGGGATGGGGAGGGGCAGCGAGGCAGGTAGAAGGGTAGGGAAGAGGAGAGAGAGGGAGAGGAGGGGTTGGCTTCCTCTCTTATACAGAAAATGACGTCACACCAGTGAGGGCGGGAATTGAGCCAAGTGGATTGTGGGATAGAAGGTCATGGTCTTGGCAACACAGGTCAAGGGTCACATGGCTAGGCGGGGCTTGCAGTATCCTGGTGCTAACAGATACTGTCTCTGTGCCCTCCCATAAGTCTGCTAGGTTTTATCTATCTCATTGATTTTCTCAAAAAAAAAAATCATCTGGTTGGTAAATTCTTGAAATAGTTCTTTTTGTTTCTACTTGGTTGATTTCAGCCCTGAGTTTGATTATTTCCTGCCATCTACTCCTCTTGGGTGAAGTTGCTTCCTTTTTTTCTAGAGCTTTTAGTTGTCCTACCAAGCTGCTAGTGTATGCTCTCACTCATTTATTTTTGATGGAACTCAGAGCTATGATTTTTCTTCTTAGGACTGCTTTTATTGTGTCCTATATATTTGGGTATATTGTGGCTTCATTTTCATTAAACACTAAAAAGTCTTTAATTTTTGGCTTTATTTTTTTCCTTGACCAAGTTATCATTAAGTAGAGTGTTGTTCATCTTCCATGTAAATGTTGCTTTCTATTATTTATGTTTTATTGAAGAACAGCCTTAGTCTGTGGTGATTTAATAAGATGCATGGTATAATCTCAATTTTTTTGTATATTTTGAGGCCTGTTTTATGACATTTTATGGTCAGTTTTGGAGAAGGTACCATGAGGTGCTGAGAAGAAGGTATATATATTTTTTTAAAAGATAAATTATTCTGTAGACATTTCTTAAAGCAGTTTGTTTCATAACTTCTGTTAGTATTCATGTGTCTCTGTTTAGTGTCCATTGGTGAGAATGGGGTATTGCAATCTGCCACTATGATTGTGTGAGATGCCATGTGTGCTTTGAGCTTAACTAAAGTTTCTTTAATGAATGTGGCTGCCCTTTTATTTGTGAGCATAGATATTTAGAATTTTGAGTACATCTTCGTACATTTTATCTTTGATGAGTATGAAGTGCCCCTCCTTGTCTTTTTTGATAACTTTAGGGTGGAAGTCATTTTTATTTGATATTAGATTGGCTACCCCACTTTGTTTCTTTGGCCTATTTGCTTGGAAAAATTTTTTTCCAACCATTTACTCTGAGGTAGTGTCTATCTTTGTCCCTGAGGTGGGTTTCCTGTAAGCAGCAAAATGTTTGGTCCTGTTTTTGTAGCTGTTAGTCTATGTCTTTTTATTGGGGAATTGAGTCCATTGATGTTAAGAGAAATTAAAGAAAACTAATTGTTGCTTCCTGTTATTTTTGTTCTTAAAGTTAGGATTCTGTTCTTGTGGCTGTCTTCATTTAGGTTTGTTGAAGGATTATTTTCTTGCTTTTTCTAGGGTGTAGCTTCCATCTTTGTGTGGTGTTTTCCCTTTATTATTTTTTAAAGGGCTGAATTTGTGGAAAGATATTGTGTGAATTTGGTTTTGTCACAGAATATTTTGGTTTCTCCATCTATGGTAATTGAGAGTTTTGCTGGGTATAGTAACCTGGACTGTCATTTGTGTTCTCTTAGGGTCTGTATCACATCTGTCCAGGATCTTCTGGCTTTCATTGTCTCTGGTAAGAAGTCTGGAGTAGTTCTAATAGGCCTGCCTTTATATGATACTTGACTTTTTCACTTACTGCTTTTAATATTCTGTTTTTATTTATTGCATTTATTTTTCTGATTATTATGTGTCAAGAGGAATTTCTTTTCTGGTCCAGTCTATTTGGAGTTCTGTTGGCTTCTTGTATGTTCATGGGCATCTCTTTCTTTAGTTTTGGGAAGTTTTCTTCTATAATTTTGTTGAAGATACTTGCTGGCCCTTTAAGTTAAAAATCTTCATTCTCATCTACTCCTATTATCTGTAGTTTGATTCTCTCATTGTGTCCTGGATTTCCTGGATGTTTTGAGTTAAGATCTTTTTGCATTTTGCATTTTCTTTGATTTTTGTGTCCATGTTATCTATGTAATCTTCTTCACCTGAGATTCTCTCCTCCATCTCTTGTATTCTGTTTGTGATGCTCACATCTGTGGTTCCTGATTTCTTTCCTAGGATTTATATCTCCAGAGTTGTTTCCCTTAGGGTTTTTTTTTTTGTTTGTTTGTTTTGATTTGTTTTGTTTCCACTTAAATTTTTAGATCTTGGATGGTTTTGTTCAATTCCATCACCTCTTTAGTTGTGTTTTTCTGCTATTCTTTAAGGACTTCTACCTGTTTAGCAGTGTTCTGTATTTTTTAAGTGAATTATTAATGCCCTTCTTAAAATCTTCTATCAGCATCATGAGATATGATTTTAAATCTGAGTCAAATCTGAGTCTTGTTTTTCAGGTGTGTTCGGGTATCCAGAACTTGCTGTGGTGGGCATACTGAGTTCTGAGGATGCCCAGTGTTATTGGTTTCTGTTAGTAAGATTATTAAGTTTGCGTTTTGCCATCTGGTAATCTCTGCTGTTAGTGTTCTATCTGTCTCTGGCTAGAGCTTATTCCTCCTGTAATTCTGTTTGCCTCTCTCAGTACTCCTGGGAGTCTAACTCTCACCTGAGTCCCAGTGGTCAGGGCACTCTCTGCAGGCAAACTCCTTTTGCAGGGCAGGTGTCCAGAAGTCTGGAACTCTAATCCATGTCCTGAGTCCTGGGGTCAGAGCCTGCCCTGTAAGATGACTCACGTCTAGCAAGGAAGGTGCCCAGGGATCTGGGTCTCAGTTCTGCCTCCTAGCTTAGGATGAAGGCCTGAAATGTCCCTGTCCAAGAAGTTCTGTTGCTTCTGTTGACCTCTTCCTCTCCAGTGATCACGAGGTCCTGGGCATGGTAGGGGTTCTGCAGTGTGCAGAGTCCTCTGGGGCCCTCGACTCCCTCACCCAGGTTCATATGGAAGGTGCCAGGGCTGGCCCCTACTGGAATGGATCCCAGCCTCTGGTCAGGTAGGATTACTTTGTCCCTGTTCCTGCTGTCACAGGACCCTCAGCAATTCTTTGGAGCTAATGTTGCATTCCACTCACCTGTGATCCCAAGGTGATCCCAAGGTTTTGAGGTGTGGAGAGTCCTCTGAGGCCCTTGTTGACCTCTGCTGGGTTCAGGCGGAAGATGGCAGGACTGGCCCCAACCGGAATGGATCCCCAGCTATGTTCTCATGGGGTCTGTATAACATCTGTCCAGGATATTCTGGCTTTCACAGTCTCTGGTGAGAAGTCTGGTGTAATTCTAATAGGTCTGCCTTTATATGTTACTTGACCATTTTCCCTTACTGCTTTTAATATTCTATCTTTATTTAGTGCATTTGTTGTTCTGATTATTATGTGTCAGGAGGTTT